>NC_067125.1:23291620-23615865 GCF_021347895.1 Acanthochromis polyacanthus
GTTGACAGTACAGTGTATCAGAGTGAGGTTATTGAATATTTGTGTCTCTCTTCGCTGTTGCAGCAGTTTTGCAATTTGCAGGCGGTCCCTGTTCACAGCCGGCTGCTCATAGACACCAATGTTATTTCTGCAACTTGAAAGACAGCTACTTTTGATAAAACTGGGCTTGTAGCACATCATCTGCCTTACAGTGATGGGAAAGAGGCATCGTTTATGTTTTGACAACCTATATCTAATGAGTTATTGATGCTGGAAGTCTGAATCTGTGAATATCTTTCCAACTTTACTGAACTTGGGGTCACAACCACCCAAGGAGTGGTATATTTAATTTTGAAAAAAGCATTTAGTCATACTTAAAGCTTTAAGTGCTTTACTAAGAGTTTTGTATTGTTTTATGATCACAGGTTCTGTCTAAAAAGATGTAGCATCATTTTTAAACAGTGAAACCATACTAATAAAATGTAATGGCCAACCAGTGTGTAATACTGGATTCTGCAAAAACTGAATGCAGAATACTGGACAAAGAAATTCTCTACAGATATTTTTCCCATCTAAATCTTATCTTGACACGGTTAATGTTTTAACTTATTTATGTGTGTATGAATGTATTTACTGACTTATTTATTTAGTACCATTAACATATCAGAGTTCTGAGTGAGTTTTTCTTTAGATAGGCAAAGGCCATTTATTGGTCACATATAGGCTATTAAATAAATAATATTTTAAAAATAAAAGCATTTAAAATACTATTAAACAACTTAGGCATTTATTGAGTCATTAAAATACCGTAGAGTCTACGGCCACATTAGTCTGACTATAATCATCCTCTGGTAAATTCACAACCATGTACTGATGTCCCTTACCAAAGGGACTTCAGGAGATGATTAGATGATGATAAACTGTAACCTGCTGGTTGTGTTCTCTCTGTTCTCATGTTTCTTACATGTTGGTCTCCTGATGCTGCCTTACTTCAGCTGGTCTGTGAGCAACAGAAAACACAGTTTGTCCTGTACCTATTGCCAGGGGTTCCAGTCTTCCAGTCTGTGCTTTTGAAAACGTTTTTGCTTCTTTGGATGTGGTGGAGTTTCGGGTGTAGACATTTTTAAACACGCGGGAGCAGCAGCGTCTGTAACCAGGAAACCCGTGACAGGACCGGCAAACAGACCTGCTGGACCTCGCATCGGGTCCTCGCTACATAGGTCTAAGGAAGATGAAACTGGCTGCCCTTAATATTTCCTGTGTTTTATTTTGTTTATTATGCAGTTTTGATGCGTATGTGACAGACGTGTATGGGACATTTATGAAAATACGAAACAATTAGCGTCCCGTATTGATTCAATACGGGACGCTAATTGTTCCGTATTTTGCAATTAATTGTCAAATAAAGGACGATTCCGTATTTTAAGGGACGGGTGGCAACCCTAGTGTGTGTGTGTGTGTGTGTGTGTGTGTAGCTAAGGGGAAGGGGTGTTGTGGAAATGGAGTAAGCCAGGTGCAGAGAGCGAGAGCTGTAGTCCGAATCCTTTTTTCTGATTGGCTGAGACGAGACACGTGACAGTGTGCATCTATTAATGATCGGAAGCATTCGGGTCGTTCCGGTTATACTCGGTAGCGCTCTTCAGTAAAGGAGACGCGGTTTGTTATTTTCTTTGATTATCGCTCGGCAAATTACGAAAAAGTTGTAAGTTAACCCTTTTTTCACATTTATTAGGCAAAATTAGCTTCACCACCATGGCTAAACATGCTAAAAATGGCTTCGCCATCCTGAGGAAGGCTTCGCCTATGGCGAAATGGCGAATGGCTAGCGCAAGCACAGAAAATTTCTGTTTTGTCAGAAGACAGGACATTATGCACGCATGTGTTTCAAGAAGAAAAAGAAATCACGACCAGAAAATAACAGAAGGAAAGACAGAAATAAGGAAAAATCAAAGTCAAGTAAACAGCAGTAGTACAGGAAACTTCTGATTCCGATTCGGATGACTTTGTATGAAGGTACTGAGACTGTTATGATAAATGGACAATGGCTGAAAATGAACATAGATACAGGAAGTGGAAGAAACTTCATTGGAGAAAACCTGTATAAAGAAAAATGTCCACCAGGACAAAACTGAGGCCAACCAAGAAAAGGTTTTATGCTTACACTCAAACTACTCCACTTAAATGTGTAGGTTACTTTGAGGCAGAAATGAGATGGAAAAATAACATAGTCAAAGATAACATTTATGTGATAGAGGGAATATAGAAACACTGCTTGGCAGAAAACCAAGCTTCGAGTTAAAGATACTTAACACAGGAGAAACAGTGAACACTGTAGGGCAGACTGATAGGTTTAACAAATTTGTCAAAGAGTTCCCACTAGTTTTCAAAGGACTAGGTCAGAACAAAGGTTACAGCCATAAGGTTACAGTCAGTGAGAAAGTCCCGCCTGTACCACAGCGTTTAAGGAGAGTCCCTTATCCCATGTTAGAAGCTGTAAACCAGGAGCTAGACAAGATGCTTGAACAAGACATAATAGAGGAGGCGAATGAAGGATCAGAATGGGTTTCAAATATCCTTATTGTACCCAAAAAAGACACGCAAGAGGGAAGACTATGTGCAGACCTCAGAGAGGTAAATAAAGTGGTGATCAGAGAAAGACACCCATTGCTAACAGTAGATAGCATCTTACAGGTAGTTCAGAGAGCAAAAGTGTTTGCTAAGCTGGACACTAGGAAAGGATTTTGGCAGTGTGATTTAGCCCCAGAATCCAGACCCCTGACAACATTCATCACACATAGTAGGTGCTATCGCTTCAAGAAAGTTTCTTTTGGATTATCTAGCGCACCAGAAGCATTTCAGAAAGCAGTGGACTCTGTTATGTGGAATGTCAGTTACAGTCTGCTACATGGATGATGTAGTGGTCTTTGGAGAAAACGATGAGCAACTCGAACAGAGACTGAGACAAGTCTTTCAGAGATTCGAGAGCAGAGGTCTAACCCTCAACAGCGACAAGTGCATCTTTGGACTACAACAGATTGAGATGCTCGGACATATGATAATTGCAGAAGGAATCAAACCAGACCCAAGATAAGTTGAATCAATCTGCAAAGTGCCCAGACCTGACAATGTGCAGTTACTCCGCTCATTCTTAGGTACCTGTGGATTTCTGATGAAATTCATACCAAACTATGCAAACTTATCAGAACCGTTACGGATGCTGACCAGGAAAGGACAGGAATGGAAGTGGACAAGTGAAACAGAATGATCATTCTAAGCAATGAAAGAAGCATTGGTGAGTGAGCCATGCTTGGCATACTTTAAACTAGATGCACCAACAGTAGTCATCAGTGATGCAAGTCCAGTAGGACTAGGAGCAGTTTTACTACAGACCCAATCAGATGGACAGAACAAAACAATAGCCTATGCTAGCCGTTCACTGAGCCCAACAGAACGTCATTATTCTCAGATAGAACGAGAGGCTCTAGGATGTGTATGGGCTGTGGAACATTTTAGAATGTACTTGTGGGGAGGCACGTTTACTCTGCAAACTGACCACAAATCCCTCATTTACATGTTCAACCCAGAGAAAGCTAAGCTGTCACCACCGCACATAAAGAGACTTGGCTTAAGACTACAACCATATGACTACAAAATAGAAAACACAATTGGGAAGTCCAATATCGCAGATCATAGGCGTTTCTAGCCCATTTTGGGGGGTGCTCAAGTACCCCTAAATTGAATCCCAGCACCCCTAAAGTTTGAGAGATTTTTTTTTGTTGCATGGCCTTTTTTTTTTTAACAAACTAGAAAAGTGTAAAAATCATGCAGTACTTGGTTGATACGTAATGTTTTAACAACAAAAATACAGCACTCCTCTCCCCCATCTTGTCTCAAAAATGGTTTGATCCTGCCCAACTTGGGCTCTGAGCCTCTACCTGCAGAGCTAAGCGCTGCCTCCCACAGAAGCATATGTTCCATAGTAGTGTAAGTACCTGGTTTAAATCAGGATACGTGGCACAATTCTTAACTTCTACCATTCAATACCAACACATTATTATCATTACAAGTCCTTGTTTTTGCTGCATTTAATCACATGTCACTGTTTATGTTGTTAGGTAGGAGTTAGCTTATAGACATTTTTTCTAGCTAGCAAACGTTACAGGTCGTCAGTGTCTGTTTGAACTGGACTGAGACAAGCTAGCTGTTGTGTCAGTGCATGTGTTAATATTAAAGCCAAGGTGCTACTGACTAGCTAACTGACTGGATGCCAGTTAACTCCTATTTTGTGTGTGTGTGTGTGTGTGTGTGTGTGTGTGTGTGTGTGTGTGTGTGTGTGTGTGTGTGTGTGTGTGTGTGTGTGTACAGACAGAGAGACAGCCTCATCATGGACATAAGATTGATTTTTTATTTTTATTTTTAAAGAGCCAGGTTCACGTAAGAGTGTAAGATGAAATGGTTTATCTATCATGAGTAATGTTGTAAGTTGGATCAATGTATCAGTGTTTATATCTCTTATTAGGTATAAAATGCATTGTTTGGTTATTTGCCTTTAGGTTGACATTACAAAGAGAGAGAGGACGTTATTTATTTGTATTCTTATTGGTATTTTTTCATATTTATGTAATTTTTCATCTAGTTGAATGCAATCTATTTGTGTATGATTGTCAGTCCAAAGAGGGAGAGATGAAAAAGGGGGAGGAGAGAGTGCAAGGTCAGGAATAACCAGGTAAGAACACAAACAGAGAATAGTGGCATGCACAACAGCACCTGTTAAGATGACAAAGAAGAACATTCCATTCACAATATAATTTTTCATATATGTCATGGATGTTATGTGTCCTCCCCACATTAAATGCTTTCCAGAAGCACACTTAACAGATATCAGTGGACTTCATTTTAAACAGGACATCTTCATTACATTTTCCTAATTATCTATATGCTTTACTATTTGCTTAATTTCACTATACAAGGAAGAGAAGAACAGGGAGAGACTCTGGGAGATGAGAGAGAAAAGACCAGGGAAAGAGATGCTGTGCATCACATTTCAAATAAAAGTCAAAAATAAAGTCCAAGGTCCATATTTGGTGTTTTTGGTACTCAGTATAGGGGGCTAGTTTACTCCACAAACATACATGCTGTTTATGTGTATGTTAAGGAGCTGCTGCATCTAAATTAGTCACTTTTCCCAGAAATTAGGATTGTGATAGGTTTCTGTTAAGTTTCCAGACCATTCCTCCTTTGCTGTGACTCAGCATTTAAATACCCTTTATCAGATTGGTTGGTTTAGTCAGACTTTTTCAAAAAGTGTTATGCTTTTCTTTGACAAATGTGGGAATGAAATTGCGTTAAAATGTACAAAACAGTGAAATTTATCTTGCCTGGCCAGGCACCTCTGGGTGCTCTGCACCCCTAAACCTCTGATCCTAGAATCGCCCCTGTCGCAGATTCACTCTCACGACTTCCTTTGCCAGAGACAGAGTACAGTGACTATGTGGAAACGTATGTGGACAGAGTGCTGTCAGTGACGGTGCATGCGGTACAAGCTATGAGCCTTGAGAACATAAAACAGAAAATGACAGAGGATGACACATTGAGACAACTAAAGTCGATTGTTGAGACAGGAAAATGGCCAAATCCAATTCCAGAGGAATTACAGCCTTACAACAGATGTGCTGGAGAGTTGAGTACATTTGATGGACTTGTACTGAGAGGACACAGAATAGTGTTACCAATGGCAATGGTGAAACAAGCACTGAGGTAGGACACGAGACTCACCAAGCAGTGGTCCGTACAAAAACAATATCTAAGGAGCAAATTCTATTGGCCCAACATGGACCTAGATGTAGAGAGACTGATAAGAAACTGCTCTGCCTGTGTGCTTAATTAGCCATTACATGGAGATCAACCTCTTCAACCACTAGAGTTACCACCGAGACCATGGACCAAATCGGTATTGATCTGGTAGGACCTATCCAAAACCAGTACGTACTAACTGTGATAGACTACTTTACGTCCTTTCCGGAGGCTGTAGTTATATCGGACATTTCCTCAACCACTGTGGTTAAAGAACTGGGACAGCTGGGAACTTGGACAGCTTTTTGAGGACTATGTCAAGACATGTGGAATTTAAACACATCAGAGCATCACCATATTCTCCAAAGAGCAACAGGAAAATTGAGAGGTTCCACAGATACCTGAAGAAAGCCTTCAGAGCAACAAAGTGTGAAGGAAAGGTATGGAAAGAGAAGCTTCCAAAGATATTAATGACATACCACTCAACACCACACAGAGCATCAGGAGAAACTCTAGCCGTGCTCATGTTTGGATGAGACATTCGTACCAAATGTCCAAATCTGGAGAATGCAGGTGAAACGCCACAAGAAATGGAGAAAGCAACTGATATCAGAAACCATGACGAGGAATACAAAACTAAAATGAAACAATATGCTGACCAAAACAGCAGAGCAAAGGAGCACAACTTCAAAGTTGGAGACATTGTTTATATTGCAAGTATGGAGAGTGGAAAACTGGATTCTACATTCAAAGATACTCGCTACGTTCTTCTAAGAAACACCGCCAACAACTCCTTTGAACTGGTCAACACAGATGATGAACAAGAGTGATCAGGAATGTTGAACATCTTCGACACACACCAGTGGTAACTGACTGTGATGTTCCTGAGCTTCCACTGGTCCACAACACTCAAAACAAGGACATAACAGATGTTCTGATGGCTGAGACCGCACCCGCAGTCGAGATACCACCTGAGCCTGACCCACTGGCTTCTGAAGTCATCACAACCAGAAAGGGCCGTATAATCAGAAAGCCCATCCGATACAGAGACAATTGAAAATAAATAAATAAATAAAATGTTCTTATTTAGTGATTTGTTCATATCACCGACTGTTATATATATATATATATATATATATATACATATGGCATGCCGTTTAGGAAATTATATATTGAATGAAAGTCGATATATATATGATGAAAGTTGATATATATATAATGAAAGTTGAGATATATATATATAATGAAAGTTGATATATATATATATAATGAAAGTCGATATATATATAATGAAAGTTGAGATATATATATAATGAAAGTCGATATATATTGAATGAAAGTCGGAATATATGGAATGAAAGTCGGAATATAGAATGTTCAGATTTTCATTCCATCTATTCAAAGTTTCATTCCATATATTCAGACTTTTTCCTACTGAGCCCTGGAAGGACATGGCAAACAAAAACAGGAACCTTATTGGACATTTGCTCTTCAGATGAGCTCTTCTGTGATTATCTATCTGTCTTCATGGTTGTCACAGGGAACGGCGACTACGTTTGAGAAAACAGGTAATTTTTAGAGATGTTTTGATTCTGAACACTGAACGTGTTAGCATTAGCTTAGCTACTTAGCTTTGACTACATTTGCATCCCTACATAGCTTAAAGGTTAAACACATGCACCATATGTTGATGATAATGATAATATCTATGTTTATCTTTATAGCTGGTCTTAAAGCTGCTGTCCAGAGTTTCCGTTTGTTTTCAATTTATGTATCATTTTTTAACAAAGCTTAAATGTGTTAGTCTAGTTCGATACTATAATATAAAGTTAGTATAACGCGATATGAAAATTTATTCCTGAGCTCCGCCTTCCTCTCATAGACCCCCATGTTATTCCAAAAAGCGCCGGTTGCTGCCGACCCTCAAGTTCGAGCTTCAGCTTTGTCATGCTGTCAATCAACGGTTACGCGCACAGCAAGCAAGCCCATGCAGAGGTGGGCGAGCTACGCACTACGCAACCGCGCGCACATTTGTTTTGCTTGTGGAGGAGAGAGCATCAGGGCTCAGCAACTTCCAGAAAAGTTACCAATCCCACGGCTTGTCAGGCCAAGAGACTGCAGGACGTTTTTTTGGCTCGGGGTGCTCGCCTCGCTCCCCGACCACGGCCTCCATAGCCCGCCTGACGGCTTCGTTTAGATGCCCGACCTCTGGAGGAAGATGTTGGGGCGTCTGGGACATACTCTTCGTCAGAGGAGTCATGCAATTCTGAACTCTAGATAGAAATAAATAAACAATGTAACACATATACACGCGTAAATGCACTAAGTTTGATAAACAACGTCATCGAGAGGGATACACGAGTGTAATCACATATTGAAACTTTACTAGTTCGTCCTAGCAGATTCATGTTATTTTGGTATTAGGACAAGTTAGACTCAATACAGCATTCTAACGTAATTCCTTTATTATTTACTAAATGTACTAAATGTAGAAGAGGGGAAAACAGCAAAACAGGCGAGATGCTGCTGCGCTCTGGGCACTTCTCTCATGTACTGCGCGCGTGCACAAATAAAGGGGCGAAATCAGAGGGAGGGACGGTGGGACCAACAGCGTTTTGGGAGACGCTGCGATTCAAACTCCGGACAGCAGCTTTAAGGCTAATTACGAGGCAGAGGTCAGCTGCTGCCTGGACACATCCATGATCACGCCACTGGTGGGACACAATTGTACTGGATTTCAGCTGAAGGCTGCTGTTCTGTCCAAACTGAGACATTTTTATTGTGACATACCCTCCACTGTTGTTAGCTTTTGATTCAATAAATTTTTTTGAGATGAGGAAATCACTATTGCATGTTTCTAGTTAAATACCCTACTTTTATGATATATCACTACAGCATGCACTTTTTATATTTTCCATCAATTTCACCCAAAAGTTGAATAACTATTTGTGAGCAGTGTATGTAGACACATAATAGAAGCACATTTCAGTAATATATCTGCTGCAGTAGTGCAGTTTTATCTACCTAGATTGGTGTAACAGTAAAAAAAAACAACATATGCTACTGATGTTTCTGACTAAAATCTGCTTGAAAAGCACAACTGCTTATCTGTCAAAATGTGTGTAACAAAAGTGTGCACTGAACACTGAATAAAGTCTCTGTAGATTATAGACAAAATTTGCATCTCTCATCACAAATTTCTGTTTATTCACCCAAAGTGCATGGGTAAAATATAAAACAGGTGAAGTACTAAAAAAGATTTATTTTCTAGAAAAGCCAATAGTCAACAATGCAGTTTAATTCTGGGACAGTTGCTCCAGCACCGACACCATGCGTCCCATCAGTGCAACCAAGGTTTTCATTCATCTTCTGGATGTTCTGGAGAATGGCAGAGGTCACGTCTTGGTGTCTTCCGATCTGTTCCAAGAACCGTTCCTCTGACCTCTCCAGATACTGCAGAGGATCCACAGCAGCTTCCTGGTTCCCTTTTCCTGCATAAAAGCACCAAAAAGTACTAGTTGTCAGTAATTATTTTCTATTTTCATAAACACAGTTAACTTAAAGTAAATGTTCTATTTTGTGATTTTAGGATGGGTCAAAAGATAACATACTGATCATGTTGATGTCTGCATAGTCTAAACAGATCTTACTTGATTTGGTCTGTTGAGAGGAGGACAGCGTGGAGGAGCTGCAGGACGGAACCAGTAAGCTGCAGACTAGTGCTCCTGGTAACTGGACCTCATCATCCAAGGCCGACAACTAAATAAAATGAACAAGACATGCTGTTGATAGCATCTGTAATACAAATGATTTTATCCATTAACTGATTTATTGCTTTGTCCATACAATGTTAGAAAGTGTTACAAATAATACCTGTAATAATTTCCAACAGTGATAAATGCCTTGTTTTATTTTACAACAAAAAACACCAAAAGCATCTGTGTATAAGAAATCAGTGCATTGGATTTCCACATCTGCAAAGCTAGAAAATCACACATCAGAATTTTACCTTGAAATTATGAAAATAGCTGCAGATTACCAGTACTCTTTACTTCATTGTGTTAACTTGATCATTTGAATCAGTTTTTTAGACTTGTATTACTGATACGAAACATAATCAACACATAAATTAAAATGTGTTCGCAAAGAGTTCACTGGTTCTTCAAGGAAAATTTCAATGATAACCATATAGTTCAGTAATATGATTAATGGGTCATTGTGTAACAGCGTGGGAGGTTCTGAATACAGGTCTTAGACTGAAATATTGCTGCTGCTTTCCTCCGGTTTTATAAGGAGTTGTTTCATAGCTTGTTAGCTTACCAGCGGCTAACTGGCTGGCAAACAATAGTTCAACGCCAACCTCTAATCAGTGATCCGGTGTCCGGACCGCGTTAGCTGGCGGAACGTTCATAATACTGATGTGGGACTGTTGTAGCTAGCGTATTCATAGTAGGATAACAGCAGGATGTTGGAGAAATAAAACTTACCATTATCAGGATCGCTGGTCTGCATGGCAGACTCTTAGCGCATCGCACTGCTTGAATGTCTGTGTATTTCAGGCCGATTTCAAAATAAAACTCAATAAAATTCTCGTCCGGGTGAGTGTCCTTCATTGTCGCTTCGCCATACGGACATGTCCCTTCCGGGGCTCGGTAGGAAAAAAAGATTTGATATATATATAATGAAAGTTGATATATATATATAATGAAAGTCGATATATATATATATATATATATAATGAAAGTTGATATATATATAATGAAAGTCGATATATATATATAATGAAAGTCGATATATATATAATGAAAGTTGATATATATATATAATGAAAGTTGATATATATATATAGAATGAAAGTCGATATATATATATAATGAAAGTTGATATATATATAATGAAAGTTGATATATATATAATGAAAGTTGATATATATATATATAATGAAAGTTGATATATATATATAGAATGAAAGTCGATATATATATATATATCAACTTTCATTATATATATATCGACTTTCATTATATATATATCAACGTTCATTATATATATATCAAGTTTCATTATATATATATATATCAACTTTCATTATATATATAATTTCCTAAACGGCATGCCATATGCCATAATATATATATATATATATATATATATATATATATATATATATATAATGAAAGTTGATATATGTATATATATATATAATGAAACTTGATATGTATATAATGAAAGTCGATATATATATAATGAAACTTGATATATATATAATGAAACTTGATATATATATATATATATATATATATATATATATATATATCGACTTTCATGATTATCAGTCCTGCTTCTAGCGAACACCAGTGACTCATTCAGTCAGAGGTTTAGTTAACTACTAAGCCTGTAGTGTTCTGTACACTGATCCTCTGATAACTTCATACCAGACAACATTCAGAAAACCCTACAGACCAACAAAAAACACTTTACACTGAATCACAAACTTCACACACAAAACACAAGCAGCCTTCAGAAAGTAACCAACATTTTAAACATTCCACAGAGCAAATTGGTTCAATTTTCTTACCAGTTTCGTGGGCAGGAAGCTGAGCAGAAGAGTGAAGGTGGGAGGAAATGTGCTTCATGCAAAACATACAAAGGAGGAGCCTGCTCAGAAGTAGGGCTATATTCTAGGAAATGCTGGTAACTCAAACTCAAATTAACAACATATCCATACAAACTCCATTTGTTTTTACTTTTGTTCTGTATTTAGAGTCGGCTTCTCTTGGCTCCTGGCATATATGTGAAAACAAAAAGATAAGTGCATCTTGGCCTAAATAACACACAGAGTTCATCATCAACATCATGTAGGCCGTTATGTGGCCAAACTGACAATCAATTATTCATTTGACTGGTGAATGTCTAGAAGATTTTAAGGAAAACTTACCACTTGGTAGACCATAAACAATAATAAGTTACCATGACCACTCACTAAACCCATCATTCTCCATGTATTATGCTGCTTGTAAGTCACTAGTAGCTGTGTTTAACCATCCATCATCCATTATCTAAAATGATTTAATCCTCATTAGGGTCTCTGGGGGCTGGAGTCTATGCCAGCTGACTGAGGGTGAAGACAGGAGACACCTGGACAGGTAACAGTCTATCGGAGGACTACACTTTCCAGGATTAATGACATCATCTGAATTGTAATGAATTTAGGAAGAACATGAACATCATTTATGTGTGTAAAGAGTTAAATCCTTCTATGATTACCTTGTAATAAAAGTACACAGAAAGGGCAGCAGCTGTATCTTTAAAAGGATACATGGGTATAAAATGCAAAAATAAGACTGGAATATCACTCATGAAAGGCAGAATGAGCACTACCAATGACCACAGCAGTAATAGTAACCTAAAGCCATCCTAACGCCCTAAAATGTTTCTGTTTGCTGCCTGAAAGAAACTCTGGAGCTGGAAGTGTTTGCTGATCTGGTTTTTAAACTTCAGGACAGCGGTCCTAAAGAATCCCCATCTGATGCATATGATGGAATCTATGTGCAGGAGAGTTATGCTGTCCACTAGGTGTTTGGACCATGAAGAGTCTTATCGACACAGAGTTTACTGAAGACCGGTGTTGGAGCATTTCCTTCTCCCCGTCAAAATCTGGTGTCTGATGTCTGGACACTGGTGGTGGTGCTGGCATACAGATGAGAAGATGAGAAACCTGTCACCCAGTGGTGCACACTTGTTTATTCTTGGGGGTATTTTCTGATTTTCCCCCTCCCAGTCTGGTACATCACCGTCCTGGAGCAACATCTGTCTGGCACCAGCTGCTCCAAAACGGCCCCACACAAGAACCAGCAGACTCAGTAAAGCATCCTCATATTGAGATCATGAAAGACTGGTTATGCATGATCTAAACGTAAATGTATTGTAAGCAACACAAGATGTATATAACATCATGAACAGCTGGACTTTAATTGACCGTTGAACAGTCAGTGACAAGACAAATAAGTTAAAATGAAGAAAAATGACTAAATTAATATATTTATGCAAATAGCAGTTCATATTCGGCCAAGGAACACGGAGAAGTATTGTGATGATCGGCGTACATTTGTCTGTGAATCTGTTAGCAACATACTCAAAAAGGGACTAATGGATTTGGATGATGTTTTCAGGGAAGGTCAGAAAAGACACAAGGTCTAAGTGATTAGATTTTGGCAGTGATGTGGTTTATAGTCTGGATCCATGGATTTGTTAAACGTTTCTGTATCATTATGAGATAGCAGCATGGTGTCACTGTAACCATGACAACAAGTGAACACTATGTCAGCTGCCTGCTGATGATTACATGATTGTGATCCTACTACAAATCCACCGCTTTGGACTTATCCATCAGAAATCAAACAAGGAACAACCGTTGACCTTAGCTTCAGCTGTGGTGTTCCCTGAAGTGGCAGTATTCACAGAACAAGCAGCAGGCTGATTGAAACACTGAAATGTTGTCATTTGGTTTTGCTTTCTCCAATGACTAGTGTGGACCATTCCATTCATCTTGTGGTTTGATTCAATTAATCTTCAGGACCGCACATGCTTAGTACCCAGCATCACTAGAGTCTGCTCTAAACTCATCAGACACCCTGTTAGAGCCCTTTCTGTATATTGAGACCAGCAAATAACTCACACTGTTCACAGGATCCTACACCACCCCTCACTCAAACTACACTGAGTGTTTGAGTGGCTCCCATCAGGTCGTAGGTTAAGATGTCCACCTGCAGAACACAGAGGAGGACCTTTGTCTCCACAGCAATCCAGCTTCTGAACTCTGACCCCTCTCTGTCCAGACATTACACAAACCCACAACTCAGTGTACACAACCCGTTAGAGTGAAGCACAGAGCACTTTATTGACATAGACAATCTGCAATTTTTAAAATTTCACAATTTTAAAAATTTAAAATCAGTTTTATTGTTTGATGTTTTGCTTGTTATTGTCATGTTCTTTGTTGATGCTGTTCTTTGCACATTTTAATTGCCCCTTGGTGCTAAATAAAGTGTTTGAATTGAACTGAATTGAAATTCAGGTGGTTGACTCGTTCTCCTCTTCTTCTGAGAGCCATACACCATTTTTCCCGACATCCAATTTCACCACTTCCTTAGTAGTTTACGTAGGATTCACGTCACGCCTGATGGAAGCCCCTATGTTCAAAAAGAGACCGCTTCCTAACACAGAGAAGGCGAATTTATGAACGGGAAAGTGAATGTTATGTCAAAAAATCCTACTGCTGCATATCTTTGAGCATTTTTAGGGGTTATATGAAATTCAAAACCTTTTCTAGTGGGTATAACAGCATATACCTGCCTATCATGTAGACTAAACCACTACATTAAACATATACTGTGTATTATTTTACAGAATCTTTGTTTTTCTCTCACATTTAAAACTTTCAGAGGTCACATACAGTCATGGAAAAAATTATGAGACCACCCCTGTTTTCTTGTTCATTTTAATGCCTGGTACCACTAAAGGTATACTACCTGAAGAATACAATTAAAACAACAAAAATGCAGCTGATTCCATCATACTTTATGTCCTCTCTGACATGCTTCAGCTTCATTGTATTCCAGGGTCTATAAGAGGACATTTCATGTCATCAGCAGCACTGTACATCCAAAGTCTAGAGTGGTTTCCTGCTCACATTCAAGCTGTAGCACAACTCAGAAGTTGTCAGCTCTCACATAATGCCTAAAACTAAAGAATTATGTGAAGCCACAAAGGCAGCCATCTTGGCACTGCTGGAAATTAGCATGAGAGATAGACAGGTAGTGAAAAAACCTGAAGACCTCCAAGACAGTATGTTCTGCCTGCATCAGAATCCCATGTGCTGCAGTGCCCCCTACTGATGTTTCTGTAGTAATGATGTTAAAACAGGGCCTTTTCTAATCGAGTTTTAGTGTTGGTCAGGCCATGAGAGGATCTGGATGTTGCTGCTTCTTCTCCTGTTTTCATTTCAATGTTGAGGCCTTGGATAGAACTTGTATGTAAATATCTCAATTTGTTTGACTTTCCTTTTTCTGTTGTGTGTTTAGGTGTTATTTTTATTCTGATTTCTATTTGGGGCTGCACAGTGGTATAGTGGTTAGCACTTTCACCTTGCAGCTAGAAGATCCCTGGTTCATGTCCCAGCCTTCCCAGGATCTTTCTGCATGGAGTTTGCATGTTCTCCCTGTGCATGCGTGGGTTTTCTCCAGGTTCCTCCCACAGTCCAGGAACATGCTGAGGTTAAGTGATGATTCTAAATTGTCCATAGGTGTGAATGTGAGTGTGATTGTTTGTCTCTATGTGTAGCCCTGTGATATACTGTTACCTAGGGTGACCATATTCTGTTTCTCTGAAAAGAGGACACACTTCCAGCTCGCGTGCGAAAAATTTTCAGGCCCCCCCCCCCCCAATTTTCAGGGGTTTTCCGTGGGTCAGGGGGCTTTCTGTGCTTCAAACTCAGTTAAACAGATATTCTGAATTCCCCAGAAAATAACACTTTACCTGGATATACAGAAAAATAGCCCAAAACACTCACAGACAGTTGCTTTATAAATAATATATTTATTAAATTAAAGCAATTCTCCTAAACAATATAATCAGTCACATACAAATATGGCATGCTCTAGTCTTTAATAGGGCTGCACAGCGACATAGTGGTTAGCACTTTCGCCTTGCAGCAAGAAGATCCCGGTTCGAATCCCGGGTTGGGCCTGGGATCTTTCTGCATGGAGTTTGCATGTTCTCCCTGTGCATGTGTGGGTTTTCTCCGGGTACTCCGGCTTCCTCCCACAGTCCAAAAATATGCTGAGGTTAATTGATCACTCTAAATTGCCCGTAGGTGTGAATGTGAGTGTGCTTGTCTGTCTGTATATGTAGCCCTGTGACAGACCGGCGACCTGTCCAGGGTGTCCCCTACCTTCGCTCAAGTCAGCTGGGATAGGCTCCAGCACCCCCCGCAACCCTAATGAGGATAAAGCGGTGTATAGAGGATGGATGGATAGTCTTTAATAGTTATTGACTCAAGTTGTGTAGGAACACATGTATTCAGATGTTTAACAAAATAAGAAATAATCATCTCTCTTAAGTCTGACACTTACACCTTAGTTAGGAAAAGTGAGGTGGAGTACCATTCTTCAAAATAACCTCCCAATTATCAATTATGTAAAAATAGAAATAATGCCTCAAAATATTAAACAAAAAGAAAAAAGAGAGGTAGCCTATTCTTCAATGTTCAGTTAGGCCATTCTTCAAAATAATGTGTCTAATGGCAAATGAAAAAAATATAGAAATAATGCCTCAAGTCAACAGTCCTTTTTTTCCTTCTTTTCCCTTTTCTTATTAGCTACAGAGACATAAGTCCCAGCTTTGCAGACTGTACATTCTGCCTCCCATTTGACACGACCTGGACGAAAACAGGGGTACTTTTTTCGCATTTCATCAGTGAAATGACATTTGCGTTTCGGCATTTTCCTTCGGTTCGAGTGCTCTCTCGCAGTGTGCCTACCTGCGAGGAAGCGAATCTCCAGCGCCGTGGCACGCGCCGGCGCTTCAGAGACGCGGGCCTGGCGCTCCGCAGCGTGACTAATACCAGTGGGGGGTGCTGGAGCCTATCCCAGTTGACTCGGGCGAAGGCAGGGGACACCCTGGACAGGTCGCCAGTCTGTCACAGGGCTACATACAGTATACAGACGAACAATCACACTCACATTCACACCTACGGGCAATTTAGCGTAATCAATTAACCTCAGCATATTTTTGGACTGTGGGAGGAAGCCGGAGTGCCCGGAGAAAACCCACGCACCCCCCGCGACATTAGTGAGGATAAAGCGGTGTATAGAGAATGGATGGATGGATTTGAACTGACTGTGTGAATAGTTTTTGCTTTTTGCTGAGTTTTCACTTTAGTGCATTCTGTTTCTGATTAAGATTCTAGTTTTTTACAATAAAGTGAAGTAATGTCATTATTTGATATGTTCATAGATGCTTTTCGTCATGAAATCCAGAGAAAGGAGGAGTTTTGCTTTGGGTCAGTGATGAGCAAAGCATCTTCCACACATTTCTATATCTTTTGCTTTTGTTGAATAGATGCCGAATTTTGTCAAATACTTTTACTTTGTGATTAATGGACCATGAATTGATCTATGCACAGGTAAACACGAACACTTCCTTTAGTTTTACTGCATTTCTAATGTCGGCACTCCATCCTTTCTAAAATACATTTAAGCTCCACTCACACTGATCTGGTGTAATAGCAGTGGTGAAAGAAGAACACAGATCCTTTACTTAAGTAGAGTAATGATACCACACTATGACAGTACTGCATGCAATAAGTCCTATATGTACAGTATGTATGTTTCATCAGCAACTTGTACTGCTAGGATCAAAAGTACAGCTATTGATTAATATGGATTCATATTCCAGCTGCATTTATGTGTATGTTGCATTTAGCTGCCATGGATGTTGACATTTAACTCCTTTATATACTGTTGGGTACTTTAATCTACAGCAATGCATCAGATTTGATAAGATTTGTAATGTTACCCTGTGAATCACACATCTGTTTTCAGCATTGGGACATTTTATAGCTAATCCAAGAGTCCATCCATCCATTATCAATGCACCGCTTTATCCTCATTAGGGTCATGGAGGACTGGAGTCTATCCCAGCTGACTTAGAGTGAAGACAGGAGACACCTGGACAGGTAACAGTCTATCACAGGGCTACACATAGAGACAAACAATCACACTCACATTCACACCTACGGACAATTTAGAATCATCAATTAACCTCAGCATGTTTTTGGACTGTGGGAGGAACCTGGAGAAAACCCCCGCATGCAAACTCCATGCAGAAAGATCCCAGGACCAGGCCGGTATTTGAACCGGGGATCTTCTTGCTGCACGGCGAAAGTACAAACCACTATAGCACTGTGCAGCCCCAGTTAAAATACAGAAATATAAAAACAGCTTTTAAAGGCAGTTTATTTGACCAAATCCACTAAAGCAGTTCCTATCAATGACACAAGTCTACAGTTTCATTGACTTGTTTTATGGCTCTTCTCCAGGTTGTTTTCTCTTGACTACACTACATTTTAATGTCACAGCATTTATTTCTGTCCAGAGTTGGATTCATTTTCTACCAAGATCTTAATTGATGATGGAAGAGTGGGACAAAGTCTTCTCCAGAACATCCCAGAGATTCTCATTGGGGCTGAGGTCTGGACTCTGTGGAGGACAATCCATCTGATCCACTCATTCTCAATGTGAGCCCATAAATCCTAACATCATCTTGGAACATGTCCATGTCATCAGTGAAGAAAAACTCCACTGATGGAAAGACCTGGTCATTCAGTATATTCGGGTAGTCAGCTGACCTCATTCTTTGGGAACATAACGTTGGTGAACCTGACCAACCCCAGATCATAACCCTAACCCCCACAGACTGGTAGGAACTAGACATGATGAGTTCATCATTTCATCCACCTCTATTCTTACCCTGATGCCCCCATCACTCTGGAACAGGGTAAATCTGGACTCATCAGACCACATTTGCTCCTTGAAGATGATGGTTCTCCACTATTCTTCAGGTTTTATTAATGTGTTGGATGGTTCTTAACCTGATTTTAGTAGTTTCAGAAATCTCCTTAGTTTTCTTTTTATCATGCAGGCCAATAATTTGACCTTTCTGAGACAGATTAACATCCTTTCCATGACCACAGGATACGTCTTCCAACATTTAAGAAATGAGAAGCTCCTCACTGCATCAGCTAGGTTTAAAGAAGTTGTTGCAGCTGAAACACACGCATCACTGCAGTTATTATCCAATGGAAGGCTCTTTCCTGTTTGCTTCGTTAAATCCAGGTGGGGACATGTTTTTGGCCTGGTGTTGTATGATTGTCATCATATGAGAGCTGTGTTACTAAACCCTTGATGCTCTATTTTTTCCATTTATTATCTTTCTAAGAGGCTGATATGCTTCTTAACCACTGAGTGGTTTTTATAAAATATATAGCTATATGTAACAATACAGTAAATGTGCAGCAATAAAATATGCTTTGAATCAGATCATAGATGAGGCTTTACCAATGCTGTGCAGAAATCCAGTTTAAAAAGCCTTTACATCTACAAGGGATGTGGAAAAGTGTAATGTACTACAGTAAATTACACTTTTAGATGGGGAAAAGTACTAAAGTACATCACACTTTTCCCCGGCCATTGTAGATGCAGAGGCTTTTTAAACTGGATATCGTGGGTAAAGCATTATCTATACTGTGTGCACCAAAGCTTTCCCTTTGGTCTTTTCATGATAGATTCCAGCATTTACCATCTGACAGTCTGTTTTTAGTGAAAGCCTTTTCAAAGCCTGCTAACATTCCACCGGTTTACATTTAAGAGTAACTGTTCCCTAGAAATAACCAAAATAATATTCCACAGGTTTGCAATAGCAGGGGTACGATGAGTAACAGCTTATATCTCAGCAGCCACCACACAAAATTAAGAGAGAAAAAAAAAGAATGTGAGTGTTTCAGTTCTTCTTCTCTTCCATCTCATCACTGGTGAGGGATTCAATGTGACTCCATATACACCACACCTGCACACACAAAGATGGGACACATCTGTGAGCCACAGTGCAACTTCTGTCATCATAGGTGATGTGTGATCATCACAGGTTCCAGGGTGTTTGAGGGCTCAATATCCTCCTTACCTCAGCAGACAGAGCCAGCAGGCGGCCTGCAGCCAGCAGCAGCGTCCCTGCAGCCTGGATCCACAGAGGCAGGTCCAGCCAGTGGGACAGTAAACCCCGCTGATACCAATAGAGCCACAGAGGGAGGCAGTGCAGCCCGCCCACCACCCACGCACCCAGAGGAGTCCAAAACCCTGCAGGCACACACACTAATGTGGAGCTGTACAGCACATCATGAACGTTAAACAGAGAAGATCACTTGTTACCGTTAGCCATGATGGCCTGTATGAGTGGAGGGCTGCTGCTGAAGCTCTCCTTCCACCGGTCACCTCTGGTGCTGTGGTTACACACAAACACACACCACTCCAGCGCACACACCAGAAAACCCCACTGCGACACAATACAAACACATAAGAAACCATTAACACTGTTACTGGGTCACAAATGTTAAAAACAGCCATATACATGCATCATCTATACACTGTTTAATCCTCATTAGGGTCATGGGGGCTGGAGTCTATCCCAGCTGACTGAAGGTGAAGACAGGAGACACCTGGATAGGTAACAGTTTAAACATTGATGTTCTCAGAATTACCCTTTAACTTCCACCTAGCTTTATACACGAGTTAAAACCAGCTCCCCCTTGAGCTGATACAGCAGTAAAGTGTTGGTTCTGCTGTCATGTTTCAGAATTGACTAACTCATCTAAAACTGTCTGCTGTAAGAATAAACTGAATGAGTCAGGATGAGGACTTTCACCTGTAAACTTTAAGGACATTTAGTTTGAAAATTTCTCCTGTGTGTGTGTGTGTGTGTGTGTGTGTGTGTGTGTGTGTGTGTGTGTGTGTGTGTGTGTGTGTGTGTGTGTGTGTGTGTGTGTGTGTGTGTGTGTGTGTGTGTGTGTGTGTGCCTCAAACAGCAGGCTCCACAGCATCCCTCTGCCCAGGTTGTCCACCACTACATCCAGCCAGGCCCCAAACCTGGAGGTCTGTCCCAGCCTCCTGGCCAGCCAGCCGTCCACTCCTGTAGAGAACATCACCACTCAGAACAAGGTTCTCAAATCACTGGAGCATTTCATCAAGGACACCTTTAAATTCAGAGCACATCGTTTACTGCTTTTATACTGTGGAACTTCATGTTTCCTGGGTCCAAAATGTGTCCAGAATTATACAGAGAGAAGTGCACTGACAAAACCATCAGAAAAGCCCAGCAGAGGATCTAACTCCTCCATCTGAGGAGCAGCAGATCCTTTTCAACTCTGCAGTCACTGATTCTGCTCATTGCTCATCCATCACTGTCTGGCTTGGATCGGCCACCAAGCAGCTCAGACCACTCACACAACCAGACACGACTAATCACACAAACAGCTGGAATATTAGTGGAATAAACCGTGCATGTTCAAACCAAAAAGTGATTCTGAGGAACAGTGATGATACAGAAAATCACACAAAGTCTGAACCAGTGTTGAGTCTGTCTTCAGTACGCTGCAGCTTCAAGGTAAAAACTGCTCATTTCACTCATGATGTGTCTTCTGGCACATAAAAACCAAAATGTGGCTCATTCCAGAGGAGGAGGACATCTGGGCTTCAACATTTTTGAAAAATTAACCTTCTCTGTTACAGTTTTCTCTCCATATTCATCAATAATAATAATAAACTATCAAAGACTGATTGACTCAGCTTACACATCAGTGGTACCATTTTTATTCCATGTTTTCTGTGTTGTTGCTAACCGTACTCTAATCACAGTAACAGGGTTGCTCATCCATGCTAATGTGATTTTTTTTTTCTCAGCAGTGGAAGATAGATATTTAGCTAGCTGTTACTGCTGACCAAGAGGACAAACTGACTGATGGAAAACAGTCCAAAGAATGAGTCTGAACCTGATAATATGAGGTAGAATGAGACATTCAATCAAGGCTGAAAATGTGATGAAAATATGGAAACTAGAAGACAGGACATAGCTTTGCTCTACCCATTCTTTAGGAAAACTGTTTGATGATGTTAATTCCAGCGTTTCATGTGGACATGATAACAAGACAAAAAAAATAGAGTTTCATCATTTTTACTGGTATGAATATAATAAAAACATTAATCGGGTGACACATATAAATGAAACATAGACGTCATTTTATCATTAGCAGGGATGTTTTGATGCTAAATAAATGTGAAGTGTCAGCAGCAGCACTTCCAAAGCAAACAGAGGCTCATTTACCATCAAGAGCTATGGAGACGGAGTACAGAGGGACAAACAGCGCTGGTGTGTTGTAGGCAGCCCAGGCAGCAAACACAAGGCCAATCCTGATGTATCCTGAAGCAGACAGATGACATTAGAGCAGCAGAGGAACAAGATCCTCATCCTACTGACACACATATGGCAGCAGATTAACGGTTACTCAGGCAGGTGTTTCTCACCAACAATGTTTGGCCAATACAGCAGGACTCCCATCTCCTCTCAGGTACAGCGAAGCTCATCCCGGATCCTCGAGGATGACGCAATAAGCTGTGAGCTGACCTCTATCCGTCAGGACAACCAGCACCGTGTCCTCATGTGTCCGTCCTCACAACGTCCACGAGCCGCTATTATACCTTTAAACCACACAATGAACAGCTCAATGAGCGCTCCACGCTGTGCAGCGACGTAACGAGCCGACACACGTCATTACGTACAGAATGTGACGCACATGTTGCACCGTGGTGGCAGGACACATTTGGGTCGATATAAAATTGAGGGGCTTTTGAACTCAATGGGATATACCTTGCATGCATTTTTATTAAAAGTTAAAAAACTGATGTTTTTTATGTTCATTATAATCATGTCTTCACAAATTCCATACTTATTTATTATGGAAAAATTCACTTATTAATCAAAAATGATGGATAGATATCACTAAAATGTCAACTATGTTACAAAAAGTCCCGCAATTATACATTGGCCCATCCAGATTGACCATATGATCCAAAATGATCCATAATTATGGACAATTATTCCAGAATGACATGAAATTTGTCTTAAATGACTTGAAATTTATCCGAAAGATACAAAAAATGATACAAAATGACGAGAAACGATCCAAGCTGAAAAAAATGGTTGAAAATGACAAGAAAATTGTCCTAAATGACTTTAAAATTATCCAAAATGACTTGAAAATCATCCATAATGAAAGAAAATTTGTCCTAAATGACATGAAATTTGTCCTAAATGACTCAGAATTTATCCCAAAGACACAAAAATGATCCAAAGTGAAGAGAAACGATCCAAGCTGACATAAAACTTGTTGAAAATGACAAGATAATTGACCAAAATGACTCGAAAATTGTCCTGGTCAGTATATCATTTAGGGACTTCTGAAGTCCATGGGTTATATCTTGCACACATTTTTATATAAAATAAAATAAAATAAAAATAACAAAATAAAAAAAACTAATGTTTTTATGTTCATTGTGGACATACAATTATTTATTATGGAAACAATCACTTATTAATAAAAATTACTGGATGTCACTAAAATATCAACTAAATAACTGTATGAATTTAATAAATGTGCAATATGCTATCGCTTCCCAGCTACTAATTTGGAGAAATTAACCTCACGTCTCTTCTTCTTTTTTTTTTAACCAGCTCTTTGTCCTACTTTATAACCAGGCCAGTTGTTTATGAAATAGCTTTAAAGATCCACCCATACAATGCAGTTTCTGCTTTGCAAAAAGAACTTCACTGAAGCATTTATATTAATACATCAAATGACTTGATTTCATTCATGGGGGATATATTATAAAGATTATAGCTCGTAAAATAATTGGAAAAGAGATACTTCCTGTATTATTTACACCACCATTCATAAGTTTGGGGTCACTTAGAAATGCTTCTATTTTTTTTAAAGAAAAGCAGTTTTTGTTCAATGAAGATAACCTTAAATGAATGATAAATCCAGTGTAGACATTGTTAATGTGGTAAATGACTATTCTAGCTGGAAACAGCTGATTTTTAATGGAATATCTCCATAGGGGCTGCTCAGTGCTGTAGTGGTTAGCACTTTCGCCTTGCAGCAACAAGATCCCTGGTTCGAATCCCGGGGTGGGCCTGGGATCTTTCTGCATGGAGTTTGCATGTTCTCCCTGAGCATGCGTGGGTTTTCTCCAGGCACTCCGGCTTCCTCCCGCAGTCCAAAAATATGCTGAGGTTAATTGAGTACTCTAAATTGCCCGTAGGTGTGAATGCGAGTGTGATTGTTCGTCTGTATATGTAGCCCTGCGACAGACTGGCGCCCTGTCCAGGGTGTCCCCTGCCTTCGCCCGAGTCAGCTGGGATAGGCTCCAGCACCCCCCACGACCCCAGTGAGGATAAAGCGGTGTATAGAGGATGGATATCTCCATAGGGGTACAGAGGAACATTTCCAGCAACCATCACTCCTGTGTTCTAATGCTACATTGTGTTAGCTAATGGTGTTGAAAGGCTAACTGATGATTAGAAAGCAGTTATGTTAGCACATGAATAAAAGTGTGAGTTTTCATGGAACACATGGAATTGTCTGGGTGACCCCAAACTCTTGAATGGTAGTGTATATAGAATCCATCTGTAAAATCACGGATGGACATAAACATTGACCAGTTGCAGTTCCTTTTATGGCTGCCTGTAAAGCCAGTCAGGTGTAGATTGCCAAAGGAACAAAACCAGCCATCCATTCATTATTCCAGTTAGGAAAATCAAACACTGTTCCAAACACTGTAGGTTTGGAACGGATCAGCTTACGCTGTGAAAAAGGACACGACTTGTGTGGCACAAAGGGGATATATTCTGTATGTCCCCTTTTTGTTCAGACTATTAATTACAGTCTTAACCAGCAAAGAGAGCACAGAGCTCCACTAAGGCTGCTAAGTCGTGTCATTTCCAATGGATAGGTTCCGATAACTTCACAGTGGGCAATTTGTAGTAGGATTGCAATCATGTGATCGTCAGCAGGCAGCTGTAGTGTTCACTTGTTGTCATGGTTACAGTCACGACATGCTGGTATCTGGAAATGATAAAGAAATATTTAACAAACCCATAGATCCAGATTCTAAGCTGCATCACTGCCAAAATCTAGTCACTTGGTCCTTGTGCCATTTCTGGCCTTCTCTGAAAATTTTATCCAAAATCCATTTGTCTGTTTTTGAGTAATGTTGCAAACAAACAGACAAACAGACAAATGTATGCCGATCGTCACAAAGTTCTGCACTTACCAAACACATACAGCTCAAACATTGGAAACAATGCTCTGATGTGTTCAGAAGCAAACTTCTCTCGGCATTACCTCCACACACCGCTGGAGGTCGCTGTATCCAGTGTTTCTCCTAGCGTTGTTCAGCGGAACAGCCGCAAGGTGGCGCTACTCGCTCTTGTTTGCTAGAGTCCCTATTGTTTGCTTCACAGCTACACATCTACCACAGCCACTGACAGCTTGGTATGACTGCGCACACTGAGTGAAAGTGGAGTTTTATAGTTTGCAAGATCAAAAGGAAGTACTTTGTGGAGTCACTGGAGTCTAAATAAAAGGCTTCAGCGTGTTATTTGAAGTTTGTTTACAAGCGACGTTAGGCTACGCTGATCAAGTGACCTGTAGAGTGAGATCATGTGACAGAATGGAGGCGTCGCTGAAAACATTCACCCATTCACCACACACACACACCGCTGGAGCCCATTTCACAATAAACGGATAACGCGACCAACACTTTTGATCAAATCAGCTCGGAACGTTTATTTTCTCACATCGCAATGAAATGAAGGGAGCATGGGGGCCAAAGAGTCGAGGATAGGATTCCTGTCGTATGACGAGGCCGTCAAGAGAGGTAAGCCGAAAAGCAAGGGGCTAAATCCACCTTAGTTGCGCTAGCTTAGCTAACTGTCTGCTTTGAGACTAGCCAGGTACAAAAGACAACGTCCTGACCACCCGTTACAATCTGCTGGTTTAAGCGGAATAAAGGTTTGTACAACGTAAACGCCTATCAAATAGTAATACGCGGCTTCTACTGAACTGCTAGTTTCCACTATTCAATTCGGCACAGCAGTATTTATACTTTGTGTCTGAATTTTTGGACATATGCTGAGTTTATCAATAGCTAAGCCTGTATTTTCCGCAGTCGTCTGCCCTCGAAACACGCCACATTGGTCTGCAATAGGAAGCGTTTCCCCATATCACGGGTTAAATAAATTGCAGCTACGTAGTCGTTTTGTGAGCTATGTCTACCCCGAACTAACTTATTATTCCTTACAGTGTCAAACCGGTACTGAATTGTGTTTAATATAGCGTGTATCTTGCCTAACATGCAAGGTCACGTTAAATTGACAGATCGTTGGACTGTGTTTGGTGTGACGTTCCCTCCATAGCTACGAAAGCGTTGCTTGTGGGGCTAGTGCTGGCTAACGAGGAGGGGTGGGCTGATTGGACTCTATTTGCCAAAACAGTTTTGTAGGTAGCCTTGAATTTGTGCTAACTTTTCTCGGCTGACGCTCCTGTGGGTTACTTAGCAGTTATCGTCAGTGCTAGCTACTGCAGAGTAACGTTAATGTGTGTGCTGCTATTAGCCTGCTTGTCTGGTAGCTAGACGGTTAGCTGACTTTCAACTGAGTTCCCAGAGGGAATGCCTCCAGACGGTTTGTTGTAGCCTTCGTCTGTCGGATTTCAAGCCTGGCCATGTGGTGTGGGCAAACGTTAATCGTCAGTGTCTGCTAGAAAGCTGTCAGGTCCTGCTCAGTTGTACACACATGAGCTAGCTGTGTAGTCAGAGGCGGAACAACAAACAGATGTGCTCCACAATGCTGTCGATGCCGTTAGTCACCTAATTATTAGCATGTGGGATTTTTTTTACACGGGGGTAGCGATTGGTTGAACTCTGATAAACAAACAGAAATTGACAGGCCTGTATCTAATGCCATTTATGTGTTTCACCTCGTGTGGGACCTTCGTATGTGCACTTCCTAAAGCACGTCGGTGTCAGATGAGGTTATGTGGCGGAGTAAGGGTGGACAAACCGAGCAAATCACACAGCTAGACTGTAACTGATGCATAATCTTTGTGTTGCTGCTCTTATGTAAGATGTGGGTGAGCGTTTATCAGGAAGCACCTATAGATCTTATCCCTGATGGCCTTCTTGTTGTACTTTACTCTCTGGATTGGCAACAGCTGAACTTTGCAAGTGCAGATTCCAGGCAATGAGAGGCTGTTACACATTCATCCAGGACTTTGTCATATCTTAACCAGGCTGCTCGAGAGGAATTATACTGGCACCTGTCTGATTATTAGTGTGGTGGTTTACTGAAGTGAAAGTTGTTTGTAGTCAGGATTCTCTGTTATTTATTTCACTTTCAACCTTGTAGTTGACTTTTTCTCACCTCTGTCTTTTCAATATTAAATCCTTGTGTGGCGGTTTGGACATTCCTCAAGCTGATTGCCATTCCCACTCTGATGATCACATGTGATTACACACACACACACACACACACACACACACACACACACACACACACACACACACACACACACACACACTTACAGGCGGTGGAGTTATCCAGCCATCCAGCCTTATCTGCCCAGTCACATGGCAGCATTCCTAATTCCCACCACAGGCTTGACTGCAGCAATTATGGGTTCAGTTTTCATAGAAGCTCACTCTGCTAGGATGCCAGCTGGGGAATGGTCAGGGAGCATCCTGTTGGAAAGGTTCGGCTTTGATGTTTTCCTCTTGGATCCTGCCCCCAGACTTCAGTCATTCAAGTCAAATTCTCTAGGGTTGATTGCAAACTTTGTTTACTGTTACCAGAAGGGTCATTTGTCATCTAAAGATTTAAAACAGGTTTGTTCTTGTTGTGTAATCACATCCTCCAAACAGACCTGAATCAGTGCCACAGAGGGTTATGCATGAAAAAAATCAGATAATCTAGCAATTTAAAAGTTGCCAATTAGAAAAATTCAAACAGCACATCTGCTGCATTAGAGGGGTTACAGAGGCAAAAGAAAAGAGCCTTTTCCCCAGAGTGTGTGAAGTGACAGGATGATTGAACATTTACTAAAATGGGCAAGAGGCTGTTCTTTTAAATGGGAAGTATGCTATTTTAACACATGTAGAACAAATAAAGAAGTTAAAGGTTCAAGACTGCACACATAACTTGAAGAGAAAGTCCAAACATCCACTGACTGCTGCAGTCAGTGCAATGGGAGTGTAGTACTTTTGATCACGGGTCAGCTCTGGTGCCGTGTTTGTTCCTGATCAAATGATACAGTTTTGAATTACTAGAATTACGTAGTCCTGGGCAGCTCATTGTGACCCTGAAAGTACAGAACTGACAGGAAAAAACATAATTGTCAAGAATTACAGTAAGATGACACGTTTACAACTTAAGGGTATTGTAAAATGATCAAGAAGGCAAGTGTGAATTTATGTTGGCAAACAAGGTTAATGTTTAAAGTCATCTCCTTTTTAAATGGCAATTAGCTGTGGAGAAAGGATCCTTCCTGAAACAGCAGCTGACTATATCCTGCAGCAGATGATAGCTGATAATGCTCAGTTAACAGAACTGTGTATCCTTGCCAGAGGTGTTGACTCACCTTCATGGTTGATAGGAAGCCATCATTTTTGGAGCTGCTGTGTGGAATTGTGTTTAGACATGTAAAACTGTGGTTTTAAACTGTGAGTCCCGTTCTCTGTGCTCATTTTTGTGAAACTGGAAACATAGCCTGACGGTGTTGACCTTCTGTTGTGAGATATAAAATATCTGTATAAGGAAGTGTGTTCCTATTGTGAATCAGGTTCTACCGCATAGTTCTTCCTCCAGTGCCCGTAGAACCGTCACGGGACATTTGAACCTTTGTGGTTGACCACCTTATGGTTTCATCCCTCTGACACACAGCCTCACGGTCACGTCATGTCAGTACGTCAGCATCAGTCAGGGCAATAAAACGCTGCTTTGCATTCTTTCCTTGTACTCCCTGGTTTGTGGATGTAGATTTGTCTACTGCTAGAAAGACGTCCAGTGTGGCATTTGCTGTGGAAACACGGGCAGGCTGTTGTTTACGTTGTTGTAATTTGCGTGGCGGATTGGCTGTAGATAGCAGAGTGTTCCAGGATACATTTGAACACTTATAAATTACATGAAGCCTCCATGTTCAGTGTTCATCTCACTGAAATATTCAAAAACGTCACACAATCATACGATACATGTGGATGTTCTATGTGATGCAAGATCACTGGAATGTTATTGTTTCAGTCATAGGACTTGGTAATATTTTATCGCCACTTTAAAGGCTGTTGAACAGGCTCCTTAATCTACGAGTTGCCCAGTCATTATGCTTCTAGACTTCCTGTCTCTGGTAAACAGTAAATGAACAACTTATACAGCAGTCCTAAGCCTCTGAGTCTTAGCAAAGGTAGGTAAGAAGGGCGTGTGTTGTTCTCTCTGTGTTTCATGATCTACAACAACACAATGCACCAAGCTGCAGTACTCACTGTTTGTCTAAACAGCACAGCTGCCAAGTGCACACTTAAGTCACAATAGCTAATTGTGCATTAATATGGAAATTATGGACAGAGCTGTCTTTCATTCAATTTAAACCAAAATATAAGTAAATACAGTAAGTTTAAGGTTTAATAGGCATGAATGCATTCCGAATTCAGTAATAGAATTTGAACTCTTCTTGAGCAGTTATTGAGTCTAATTTTCATGTTTAGCTTTCATGATTTTCAAGTTACTGAAGTTCTAAGTAAGCACGGTCCGAAACTTGGTTTACCAATGTGCTCAGCAGTTGTTGGGCAGAAGCCTGTGCACTTTTTAATGGTATCAACTAAATTATTCAACTTGAACATTAATTATAGTTGCCATTATTGGTATCAACCATTAGAAGCTTAAAAAAACAATCATCTGCTGCAGCACAAATTGAACAGAGACATGCAGATAATGCTCATCACACTGAAAATGTACAGTTGTGTTGAAAATTTTACATAAAGATGAATATGACATGCAGTATTTTATGTGGAAAGCTGAAATAATCTAGCCTAGCCGCGCTAGACCCATGTTCTGAAGGCACAAGGGTCTAGGGCCGCTCGACAGGGAGTGAGGCGGGCTAAAAGGTTGTCTTTCAAATCACTCTGCAGCAATTGGGTAGGTATACAACCAATCAGCGCAACGAATAGGCTGATGGAGTTCCAAGAGCGCCGGCGGATTGTGGCTAAGTCCCATTAGCTTCCCAACCAGCGGAGCCAACTGGTATATTAATGATTTGCCATATCCCGTCGGCATAAGTCCAAATACGTCTTTCTTCTCAATGAAACACTTCAGTGCCGTCCTTTGTTTATCTTTCAAGTTGAATTTTAGCTTCAAATCTTTCAGGGCTGTGGCCAAAGCCGAGTCGAAAGATAACTGTTTATTGTGTGCTGGTTGTTTCTGTCAGAATCGTCACGCCTCTGTCGTCACTTCGTTACGCCCGCCTTCTGACTCTACACTTCATGGTGATTGGTCCGGCCAGTTTTAGGAGAATCCAGCCTCGAGCCTTATGGAGGGTAACTCGACCCACCCTGGCAGAGAATTAAATTTGTTGCCGTGGGTTGTCTAGTGCGGCTAGGCTAGAAATAATCTTTATTTTACCAGTAACTCTGTACACTTGAACAGCATTGTGTTTTCACCTGCCAATGGGCCATCACCATACAAGTAGACCTAACATAATAATGCTTCTACAGGACAGACTTAATGCTGGCTGTAATTAGGTGGGAAGAATGTGCTGCCTACATTGACACCAGCAGTTGCTTGGAATGAATTACAGAATATTGGCATATTGGCAAAAATCCAATATTGTGCATCCCTAAATAACAGCTGCAAGTGGTGATGATTAGTCCCTTGCACATTTCTGCACGTCCTGGCACTCCACAGGCAAGGGCTTGTAGTGCAGGCATTGAGATGTATTCAGGCCTGGATTCTTATTGGACAGTGCTCAAAGGACTTGGTGTAGTGATATCACGATACTGAATACCGATACTGAAATGATGCCACGACAGAAAACGGAAAGTATCAGGCAAAGTAACAGAATTATAGATTAGAGAGCACTACAGTTAAACTTCTTTTAGAAATATTAAATGAAAAACAATCTTAGTGTATGTTTTAATTACTCACTTTTTTGCAGACATTCAAGCTGATTACAGGCCTTGTGGTTGACTCTAAATCCAGGGAGGCCTCATTCACTCCATCAGTTTGTTCCTGCTCAGCTTTATAAACCCTGACCAAGTCACATTAATAACACTGTTTGTGTGCAGATTGTGCGGCAGTACAGAATTCTACCTCATGTTGGTGCATATCATGAAGAACACATCATGTAAATTTTATGTAAATCTGATAACCTGAGCTGCTGCATTCACATAAACAAGATAACGATAGCTGCTCTGCTAGTTTAAACAAACCAGCCATAGCTGTTATAACTGTTTTTGTTTGCCTGAATAAGCTCAGCTGCCACATTAGTTGAAACAAACTCACCTTATCCTTAACAAGATAACCTGAGCTGCCATGTTAATTTATACAGACTAACATTAGCTCATGTATTAGCCTAAACAGGCCAAACTTAGCCTTTGTTTAGTATGAATAACATAAGAAATTACAAGATTTACTCATTTATTTAAATTCCTGTAAGCTGTGACACTCACCAGCATGAACCATACCAATAACCTAAAACTCAAACAGATGAGTGGAAATCAGCAATAATTTATTCTGTGATTTCCACCTGTTCTCTGACATTTTGACTGGCCATAAAAAGTTCAGTGACATAGGTGAGCTACAACAGATTGCTACTGTTCTGTGCAATGTGGACATTATTTTATAGTAACTGTGAATTGAGTTTTGACGTCTTTTAAAATGGCTACATGCATTCAGCTGTGACTGTTGTCATCTAGCCCTTTATTTTCCCCCAAATATTACAGTTGGAAGACCTTCCAGCCTGCAGCAGAAACCACAGAACATGCTATAAAGAGGAGATTTTAGTATCATTAAGAATTTGTAGATTAAGGTGATAACTGGCTCTGAAAATAAAAATGAGATATTTTCATCATTTTATGTTGCTTTCCTCTTTCCAATCCCCATTAAACAGCAGCCTCATTCTGAATGTCTGATGGCAAGCCTGCAGGTGAAATGAGCTTTTCAAGAACAGCACGGCCAATGTGTTTCTGCCAGCAGGCATTTCTGTTGACACTTCGCCATGACTAAAAGGTCACCGAGGCCCATGTGAGTTCAACATTTGCATTCTGCTCCAGACGCCTTGGTGCTCCTGCCAGGGCGTTTCCAGTCTTCCTGATAGCAGACCAACTTATTTCATAGGACAGGACAGAACATTGAGTCACTGCAGGGGTCCTGCTGGCTGCTGCTCTGCTGCTACAATCATTTAGTACGGTGGTGTAACACTGGAAACCTGCTCTGAACGTGTGTGTGATGGCCACACAAAGACAGAAGGAGAGATAAGCAAAGGATGCAATGATGTGCATCTTGGAGTTACAGTCAGCACTGGAAAAAAAATGCCTCTCTCAAAACAAGAAAAAAAATTATTTCACAGAACTTTTACCTTGAAATAAGTGAAAAAAAAATCTGACAATAGAACAAGTGAAAAATGTTTTGGTAAGATGTCTGGAAATAAGATGTGATATTTAGAATATTGAACTCTTAAAATTAGCTGGGAAAACTTGTTTAAGCTCTATTTTACCAGGATTGTCAAGCTTAGGTGTCTTAACCCTCCCGTTGTCTTCATTTATGGGCACCAAAAATATTTTTTCCTTGTCTGAAAAAAAATACCAAAATTCAGCAAAAAATTACCCAAATTTATATTCTAAATTTGAAAAATCGTCAGGAAGAAAATTCCTTAAAAGATTCCCGTAAAGTTTTTTTTTTTTTTTTTAAATCCCCAAATTTGGCAAAAAATTGTAGTTGTAAATATTTTCAAAAAATGAATAAAAATCTTCAAAAAAATCCTAAAAATATCTAAAGTGATTACATATATATCAGTAAAACTTCTAATATTTTCTTTAAAAACATTCAGGAAAAAATCAATCAAAATCCAACAAAATTCACTGGATTTTGACAGATTTTTTTTGTGAATTTCTTTTCTTCCACCAAAAATGTTCAAAAATTTCCGAAAAACGCTGAAAATGTAGAAATTTTCGCTATATACATACACACACACACACACACACACACACATATATATATATATGTATATATTTTTTCCCCCCCACATTTTTAAAATTTAAAATGGGTCAATGTGACCCACAGGATGACAGGAGAGTTAAAACAAGATAATTTCAAAATTGTTTAGCTTAGTGAAATATTTAAGATGCATTTCTTAAAACAAGTCCCTCCATCTCACTGAAATGGCTCTTGTTAAGTGAAGTTATCTTAAATCAAGTGGGATGAGACATTTTTAAAAAATAAGACAAGTCGACTTGGTAAGAATTTGATTTTTTACAGTGAAAGGCTATGTTTTGCGTGTGCGTGTGCGTGTGCGTGTGCGTGTGCGTGCGCGTGTGCGTGCGCTGGGGCTCTTGTAGAAATCAGACCCATTGTTTCTGTCAATGGAATGGTAGCCATTGCACTTAATGCAGCCCTGTGTCCAAGTATACAGCCATTGCATCACAGCATTACAATACACAAGTGTTCTCTGTAATGACAACTTGCTTTGTTTTCCTTTCCCATTTGTCCATCTAATTGAAACAGTTTTACTGTTATCTAGCAGGGCCATTTTGTCATCAAGTTGGCTTAGGAGTACAGTAGAACACTTCTCCCACTAATTCACAAACTGAACGTATTTTTTATAAACTCTTTGTGGTTTCAACAGCCACACCATGATACTTCTGATGTATTCAAATTAGAACAGAAGATAGAAAACGATAAAATGTCTCATTTTTTAAAATAACATATTGCTAAATATGTGCAATGTTAAATCATTGTTACCCTCAATGTATCATCAAAGGTAGAAGTAAAGTTTTATGGTTTGATTGAAAGAAATTGAATAATCACACAGCAGGTTACAGTTTAGAAATGCCCACAAATCTGGCTAGATAGTGTATTCTTCTGTCGCCATGCTGCAGTCAAAGGCCAGAATAAAACTTTGTTTTCTTAATAGAAATTGTTCCACTTTTACTTTATGTGATTACAATGCATAGTTTGACACGTACAGAAAAACTGCAAAACCTTGAGCCAATAAATGTGTTTGCTGTTTGATTTGCTAACAGTGCCCCCATCCAAACACACCAGCATCTTCTGTGTTCTCTATTCACATGGCTCTTTGCATACTTCTCACAACGTACACTGGTTTATGTTTAGTTACAAAACTCTGCTTGGATGCTCACCCTCTTATTTGAGACAGTCACTGCAGCCAACATTTGTGGCAAAATACAGTTTGCAGTTTTTTTTTTCTCTTCCTCCAGAGACAGACTGCTGTCATTCCAGTCTACTGCTGCTAATCATTGGAGTTTATTACAAAACCTCTAAATCTGGATGAATTTATCCAGTGACAGCTTTTAAATTGTTAATTATGGACATTTGGATGGCATTTGTATGTTGCATGTAGTTCTGTACTTCTTCTTGTCTTGTTTTATTTTTGTTTCCTTCCCCCTCCCTTCCCCTCCTTTTCCACTACAGGTGTCCTCTAGAACTCACCAGGCTGTTACTGCAAATAAGAAACGGTTCTTTTAAATCTTGATTCATAAAGTTGAGGTTAAATGGAAAAAAGGGAAAACTGTTCCAACTCTGTCCAGGCGTTGTTAGCCACTAATATGCAACATGAGCTGGGTTCAGACTGGCGTGAGACGGGTTAGGTTTACCCTCTGATGATGTGTTGTTGCAGTAGTAATTGTGGCCAGTGTGAGAGGAAGCACAGGTTAGGGGTTTACGTCTTGGCTACCACTGGAGACATGCACTCCTTTCCTTTAAACTGAGGGCATCTGAACATGTCAGAAATGTCTGAAAAAATGTGATCCAAATGTTAATTTAGGTTAAGAGTCTCTCCAAGTTTATTAAATACTTGCAGCACCAGACAGCAGCAGGATCCGTCAAATAATCGCCAAAGCTAAAGACTTGCCTGCATGTGGCACAACAGCAGTCACTTCGTTTATTACTTGTAATTATATGTATCTTCTGAATAGAGACCAAATGCATTGTTTTCTAACAATATCACACACACGCACACACACACACACACACACACACACACACACATTAATGTAACAATTACCAATCATCCAATGTCTGAAAGGGTTTTCAGTTAGAACTATGCTTCGACATGATGATCCTGGAGTGTTGTGAAATTCCAGCTGATCTTGGATAGTCGACTCTGGCCAGTACATGAAGTATTTCATGACAGGAATGTCATGTAGCTGGAAGATGGTGGCACCTCTGCTGTCTTCCATCACATGCTTATGAAGAGAATAGTGGTCAATCACTTGCAACCTTCCTGAACCTTCCAGCAAGTAATAATCAGAATAAAATAAAAAAGAGAGATATGACAAAAAGCACAGCTTAATAACATACTAGTATGTGTCCTTATTTTTGAAATACAATCTTTTTTTTTCAGTGAAGAGGACATTAAATGAATGATAAATCCAGTGTAGACATTGTTAATGTGGTAAATGACTATTCTAGATGGAAACAGATGATTTTTTATGGAATATTATATATATATATATATATATATATATATATATATATATCTGGCTTTTCCAATTTGTTGTGAAATAACTGTTTAAAAACAATTGTCATTGTAGTAGTATGCTCTACATCAGCCTTTAAATGGAGGACAGTAGTGAGCTGTGAACTGGCTGTCGATCCTCCTCCTACCGGTGGAGGTCCACTGATGGACAGCCCACTGTGGCTGATCTGTCAGTAGGCTGTCTATTAACCACTGTCACTGTGGAGATTGAGTGAGGACAGGGTTCACTGGAGTGAAGGTGGAGCATGCAGTGTAGATAATGAGCACTTCACCCCCTCCACTGGACATCCTGGTTATTAATGATGCTTGCACATGCTCGGACGCATGAGCAGAAAGGTGTCACAGCCTCATGATTAATGTGAACTAGTAAATTAGTCAGCCTGCTCATCATCATCACCACCACCATATAAACTAATATTTACCAACGTGCTGTGCCTCACTTTGAATAAAATACCGTAGGTCTGCGTAGTCTCCCTATAGGTCTGGAACGTTCCCACAGGCTCAGTCCAATAGACTTGAGTCAGATTAAACAACCAGTTTGGGACAAAATGAGCAATGTGGGATACCAGAAGTGGGGATTTATTGAATGAATAAATGGAACCCAGTGCCAGCGAACATACTATGTTCATGCTTTTGATATCAGATAAGATGCTGTATGATATTAGTGTGCTCTATTGGAGCTGAAGTGGAAACCAAATGTTTTTAAAAATGCTGTTTGTTGTTTTTTATTTGTCTGACATTCAGCTTTATTGTGATATTAACCCTGAATTTGGCATTTCTTTGCCACTACAACAAATTACAAAAATATGATGTGGTTTTTGTTTGTACCAAACAAGCACTTTCCCTTACACATGGAGAATATGATTTGTTGGCCAGGAACTACAGAGCACCACATTGATTCATTTATAATTCTATGTTTTAAGACATTTTGCTATTTTCAAAAAATTTGCCTTTCATGCACATTAAATATTGTCAAACTGCAATTTTGATAATATTTATTAAACTAATTGTTCAGCCCTAGTATGTTGTTTGTTTGTTTAATGTCAGATACACTCACCTTTCTTACTGTACTGAAGGTTCTGAATGAATGAATATCAATGATTTAGATTTATTGAAGTTCTATACTTTGTGTGCATTTTTTTTTTTTGGAGCATTTTTCTGCATTTATTACAGACAGTCGAGTATAGGTTTATCAGTATGTATCTGATCACATGGCTGTAGTTTGCATTCCCTGAAATTAGTTCATTTGTTCTGTGTGCTATTTAAGCAAAGGATTTTTATTTATTTTAGGAGTAAAATAAAACCACAATTGAGAAGTATTTGAGAGGGTTGGGTTGTTTTGTGACAAAAAGGACTGGCTATTTTTGTTACCTGGCATTCTGCCAAATGTTTGAGAATAATTATGTTCATTCATAAAATGTCAGTCACAAATTTTCCACTGTCCAAGGAGATGTCCTCTAATAGCTGTTCTATCCTGTAGTAGGATCCAAAACACAGAGCTATTAGAAGCTTATTATTAGTCAGACAAGAGCAGAAGATCCTCACAAATAAGAAGGTGTAAGAGAGGACTGCTGTGTGTTACTGGTAAAAATAATGAAACAATTATTAAAATAACTAAATAGAATAACTTGGAGAATGATTTAAGCTCTGACACTCTGAAGTGAGAAATAAAAACAAATCCTGGCTATCATTTTGGCAACAATGTAGAGTATTTTCAAAGAGTACCCAACAGTTGCAGCTGTAATACAGTCACTGAACCTCCTCCAGAAGCGACTCTACAGCTGTTTAGCAAAGAACAATATGCCTTTTTACAGTTAATCAGTAAAAGATAAAGAGAAGGAGGTGGAGGACGGAGAGGCATTCTGCTGATCTGGCTCTGCAGTGCCTCTACACAAGGTTTTCCTGCTTCTTGTCTTGTGAATACAGCCGGCTCCAACCTTACATGACGCACAAGGGTGCTCTATTCTGCTGGTGGAGCTCTGTGCTGATCCACGTGTGTGATTGGACGCCTGCAGCGCTGCTAAAGCCTGTGATTCAGCACTTCAGGACTAATCAGTTGTACACTCCAGCTGGGTGGATTACATGCCTATTAGATAGGTAGGAGACAGAATACATATTTTGGCAGCAGAGTCGTAGCAGCGCCCCACTGTGAGAAGGTGAGCGCCCTGCTATCCTGTACACACGGCTCTTTGTTTTAAAAGTGTACCCAGGGTAGTCTCAAAGAGAGAGGTGCTCACTTTCTCAGGAAAGCCCTGCTCCATCCTCTTACACTTCTACATATTCTCACCTGGAGGCTGTTTGGTACTATTAGTGTGATGTATTGTCCATGGAGAGCTCCACCGGAGCAACCAGGGTAGCTCGAGGGCTCTGTGGTGTTAGTAAGCTGGGCAAGTTCTACACTTGATGTGTACTTGTGTCACAGAAACCTTTTCCAGAAAACAGGAGTTCAGCGCACCTATTTCTGTTTCCACGACAGGAACCATGATGAAAATAAGTTCTGTGGAGATGGTTTTACCCCCCAAAAGTCCCTGATTGGAGTACAGTATCTGCTGAAAATTCAGACACTTGTAGGATAGAACTTGAAGTGCCAAACATCACTGATTGGTTGACTGTGCTGGTATTTTCTGCAGCTTTATTACACCTGACAAATTTAGAGTCCATTACTGTAAGCAGGTTGCTTAGCTTGTGGTTTGTGACCAGCTCTAAGCCTGTCATGTTTTTACTCACTGTGTCCTCATTTTTCACTTATGTATATAGTTCTGCACCTCTATGGAAACAACCCCACCATGGCTAGAAATAGAGAACAGAAAGGTCTTCAGTGAACTACAGCAAAGTTATGATACCATGCATTCTTAAATACCAACAAAAGTGTAATTTCTATGATTGTTTATTTTACTAAAATTTTAAAGAGCCTCGAATCGGCCCACAGGCATTACGATGCTGAAGAAACGGTGGTGAATGAACTTGGCTTCTCAGCTATTAGAGTTGAATTTGTAGTTTTTTACAGAATCAGATCCAAAATGTTTATGTTCTGCATATTTTAGAAGGCAAAATAAAGCAACTCTGATTAAGTGTCATAAGTTTAGGTTTAGATTTAGTTTATTCTCCCTAGAAAGAAGCGTCACTGCCTGAAAGACAGCTGGAAAATCTTAAATCTGGCTCTGATAAATGGTACAATTTTGGTGTGTTTTTAATTTAATTTTTTTTAACATAGCACGCCATTCAAACCACAGGCAGGTTTTGTGATTCAGAGGGTTCATGAGAAAAGAATTTGATGGTTTATGATGTCATGAGTCTGTCAGTTTCTTTAGTGTTACTTTTTAAAAGTAAGTGTCTTTGTGGTTGCAGAAACCAAATATGCAACTTGCAAGTTTTTAGCCAACAGATGTACAAGACACCTGCAAAATATTTCTGCAAAAGAGCTCACTGGATGATGCACATGGTCAGTGAGGATATCATTAAAATCTGGTTTTTGTTTGGGCCACTTCACGATTCAGTTACTCTCAGCGCTCCACCAGCAAACCCTTTCTGTGTTTTAATGGAGCACATGGGGGCTTTTCTGGCAGCTGCTGTACCCAGAGCAGTGTGTTCAGCTAAAGGACTGGATGTACACTGGATTTTCTATAGCCGATATCCTCCATTAAAAATACATTGCTCCATCTGGATTCCTGTCCTGTGGGTTATCTCAGGACACCTTCAAATGATGCATTATTTGGTAATGATTTTTCTCATTCTACAGCTGTATGCAGGAATAAGCAGCACTTTTTCCTTTTAATTGTACTGCAAGCAGACTGTCCCTCTTCTGTACCATTAGTGGGTAACTCAGCACTGCACAGCTCATTCTCGATTTAAATCCTTCCTTGGACTTTATTTCTGACTTCTCTAATCTGTTTTTATGAGTTCCTTTTTCTCTCAGGGAGGCATCTTCACATGCAACACGCATTCCCTGTAATTCAATTCCCTTTCTGCAGTTTTCTGAAGAATAGCCATTTCCTATTTCTGCGAGTGTTTAATAAGCACCAACAGGTCTCATCTGTCTCTGCAGGATTATGTTAGGGTTGAGCTTTGGAATGAGAGCTATTCCTGACCTCTGATGACCCCAGAGAACCAAAAGAGCCGATGCATATCACTATGCAACTTCATGAATTATGTGATCAAGGCATGAAAATCCATTCTGGTTTTTAAATATTAAATGGATTTTCTGGCTGCTCTGTGGATCTGCAGTAAACAGAATTTCTTACCAACTCCTAGAGCGAGTGGAAACCTACAAGAGGAATTCATTAATTTCAATCGTGAACGTTTCATGCTGAAATGTTAAATTTTGCTTGATATCAATAATGATGGATCGTTTTTAATAATCTATTTTAATAAACAACAAAAGAAAAAAGGTTTAGTTTGTTTCTACCCTTTTTATTTTTGAGTGCATCTGTTTTTTTTTATTAAGGTCAATTGCTAATGATATCAAAATTACATGAAAAATTAAAAACACTCAAATATTTGCATTTATATACACTACCAGTCAAAAGTTTGGACACATCTTCTCTTTTAGTGCTTTGTATTAAATTATTTTAAACATTGTAGATTAATACTGAAGACATCAAAACTATAAAGGAATACATATGGAATTATGCTGCAAACAAAAAGTGTTAATCTTCAGTAATAATCCACAATGTAGAAAATATTACAAATAAATAAAAAGCATTGAATGAGAAGGTGGTAGTGTATATTTACATCAATCTAAATAACTATGGATAAAGCAGTAATGGCACCTTAATACACACCCAAAGGTGCACAGAGGGCAACCGGGGTGAAACTGCTGCACTCCACTGAGGTTAAATGTCTGTCCTGGATCAGGTGTTACCTAGCTGGGACCCTGCATCGATTTCTACAAGCACCACAGCATCAAGTGTGTCTTCCCTCATAGCAGGCTGCTGGGTCATGAGCGTGTTTAGACCACAAAGCCCGTCTCACAAGGACAGTCAGTGGTCCCTGCTGGCTGCATCCTCCACCGCCGGAGCTCTGCAGGCACAGCGAGGGGTAACAAGAGGCCCGTGTCCATAGACCAGAGTGACGTAGGGCGCTTCATTATCCAGTGATATGATGGGCTGTTTCTGAACCAGGGAGGGAGCACACGTGGAGTTTGTTCACACAGCTGAACTTTGTGTTTTCGTCATGTGCTTTTATGGTGGTTTGCCTGTAATGCATTTAACTACTGAACATTTTATCAGACAGTTTTCCACTTGCTGCTGTTGGCTCGTTTCTCTATCAGGCCTATCCTGATGCATCAAAGGCATGTCAGTTTCAGATTCCAGTGGACAACAACCATTGGTCATATTTTCTTCTGGGCTCCACACTATAAAGCAACAGTTTGCCGTCTGACACAAACTGACACACACTTGCTGACTGAAGCTTCAGTGTAAAGGCAACAACTGGTTATGTGAGGGGTTATTCATAGGGCTGTCTCTTGGTTTGGTGTATGTCTGACCTGTAGTGGACTTGCTGCGACTGTGAGGTTTCCAGGCACCCACTGGAAACTCTAGGACTGCAGGAAGTCACTGAAATAGTCCTGCATATAACCCACCCACATAAAACCATAATTTGACGCTTCAGTTGTTGCATGTCTGCTTCCTGAAAATGAGAGCATTTCCCAAAATGTCGAGCTGTTCCTTTAATGCGGTTACAGTACACATGCAGCCAACGGGGGGAAATTTCACCAAGTCTCAGTCGTGATCTTCAGTCTCAGGAAAAAAGCCTGCATAGTGATGACAGGCAGTTAATGGATGACACATTCAGCGTGCCCTTTCACTTCTTTTGCAGCTTCCTGAGGCTCTTGCTGTAAACCTCTCCAGAACTGAGGGAATTAGGAGAATTTGTATGAAGCCCTAATATGGAGATAAGTTAGTTGAAGGTGTAGTTGCACCCACCCACTAGCTGATCCAGTCATTTAAAAAGCTTCATCCATCAATCCCCTGCTTCATCAATCCTGTCAAACACCAGCATCCTGGTATTGCTAGCGAAAGCAGTTTCCTGTCATTTATTTGCATCATTTGTTTCTTTAGATCACTTTGTTTGTACAGTCGGAATTAAAGAAGATGAGAACTAAACTAAATTCAGTTGTGGCTAGAAATATGCAGTGGAACTGTGTCTGAGTGGTTTCATGGTAACTGTAGGGGGGAAGAGGTCACCAGGCCAACCAAAGTACACTTTTCTAAAGAACTGGACTAAAGGGTGTGAATGCGTATGTACCTGTCATCCCATCTGCTACATGCAGTCTGCGCGAATGGGCACAATTTATTACTGGACCGTGGACCAGTAAACAGTAATTTTTTACTGGACCGAAACAGTTTTTACTGGACCGAATATTTTATGCACAAATGTACCAAAAGCTGATGTATAATTTAATTTTAATAATTGTTATACAAATTTACTACTTTATTAATTATGTTTGCGGGTATGTATGAAACCATGGGCGAAGAGAAATTACCGTTTTTATATAGAATAAACCGTACAAAATTAACTATTGGATAAAGAAAAGTACTCATTTGAGATCAAAACATAAATCATGTACTCAACCATGCTAGAAGTACTATAAATCACAGAGCAATGTGGCTGGGTCAAGCAGAGCGACCTAGTAGAAGCGAAATGAGGTGTGGTTTATTTATTTTCTGTTTATATCATGCGTTTTTATCGCGTGATATCGCTGTTCACACGAGAGCCTCTCTGAGGAGCAGCCCTCCCCATCCGGACGGCGCGCCGCTGCGCTGCGCTTGCTGTGTGCTTTGACTTTCAGAGCAAGACAGCGGCGCTTCGTTCCGCATTATGTGGAACTTCGGGGTTACAGGGAAAAAAAATTACACCGGACATGAGACCGGTAATGTAGTAAGTTTTACCGGACTTTTGGTACACAAATCGGATTTGACCGATGGTCCGACGTCATTGGCGCACACTGTACATGGGGTTTTTATGGGGTTGGCAGGATTTTGATTTTGATAATGTAAATAATGTAGAGCTTCCACTGCTTAGTTTCAGACCCATACTGTAGTCTCCTATTTCACCCTTTCTGACAGTTGTAGGAGAAGTCTGCACTGTTATCTTGGTCTGAACCTACATTAACCTTCAAAGTATACGGCCACTTAAAAATGACCTTATTTTTGAAAGAAAAGCAGCTTTTTTTCAATGAGGATAGCATTAAATGAATGATAAATCCAGTGTAGACATTGTTAATGTGGTAAATGACTATTCTATCTGTAAACAGCTGATTTTTAATGGAATATCTCCATAGGGGTACAGAGGAACCTTTCCAGCAACCATCACTCCTGTGTTCTAATGCTACATTGTGTTAGCTAGTGGTGTTAAAAGGCTCATTGATGATTAGAAAACCCTTGTGCAGTTATGTTAGCTCATGAATAAAAGTGTGAGTTTTCATGGAAGACATGGAATAGTACTACTACTTTTGAACAGTATTGTATGTTGGGCCCAGATGTTTACACATCTAGTCTAAAACCTCCTAAACTTCATGCAGACCCATTGGGGGCCGGTGATTAGTATTGGACATGTTGGATATTTACGGGTTAAAACCTTTTTGTTCTGATTATTGCTCTACCCCCTGAAGCAGTAAAGGCTGTTTCCAAGCACCACTAAACGTTCTCGCCCTTGAGGCGTGTATTACACATATTCAGACTGATCCCCCAGCCGTTTTATCTGGACTGGTTTAGCCTTGAGCTTTTTTTTTTTCTATCGGCAAAGTATAAATGATGTTACAGTGAGTTGTTGCACCACAGTCTCTATTTTGTTTATATCTGTTTCCTCATGAGATCACGTGAGGTTGAGCTCTGCTTCCTGACTCCTCCCTCTGGTACTGTATTCGTGATCATATCCTGCAGTCTGTGATGCACCATTATTTTCAAAACTTGCAGTGTGTGCATGTCTGAGATTAGAGAGGAGAATATCTGTGAAGTTTCTTATTACTGTGTGCGTGCAGTGCAACTGGATTTCTGTTAGGATTTTAAACCCGCTGTAGTCACAGGGTTTCTGCGGGGCTTTAAAAAGCGTTAATAGTCATTAAATTGATTTATCTAAAATGAAGGCCTTAAATGGCATTACAGATCATTAAATTTGATTCTCAGTGGCATTAAAAATTCTTTCTGCAGTCTTCAAGAAAATATTTGACAATAATAATATATAATTATAGACTGATTTGTCAGATATGTGCATCTGCGTGAACATGCCGAAGCATTGTGATAATTGTTCCAGCCGTTAGGGTACAATTGCCAAAAACTGCATGTTTTTAAAGTGTCCGGCAGTCTGAACCAGGTGGAGGAGAGCTGGGAAATGGGGAAACACAAATTCTAGCAAAAATGGCTAAACGTGGATTTCAGAGAATGACTGCAGCCCGTTGGTGGTCAGGGGTGGTTTCTGGATTCAGAAATAGTGAAATGTAAGGACAGTCTTCATATAAAAATCATCTTTTACAAAAAACAAACCCATGTAATTTTTTGAGTTCACAGTAGTGGCATTAAAATGTTTACAGTCTAGCATTAAAATGGCATTAAAAAGCATTAAATTTGACTGGCTGATTTCTGCAGAAACCCTGAGTCAGAATCTGCAATAAGATTGTGTGTTTGCTGTGTGTGAGTGAGCAACGAACCTGGAAAATTTTGCATTGTAAAATGTTTCATTTTAGTTTTATTGATTTACCTGTTTAAATATAGACCACAAGTAAAAAGGTTTCAGGTGCCTTTATCATTCATACATACGTACATTTAGAAGTTACTGATTAAAGTGTGCTCTATTTTGAATGATTTCTGAATGTTTTCCCAATGCTCAACTAGTCTAAATTTAAATGTCTGTTCTTTTAATCAGCAAGGAATTAGTTGTTGGGAATGTCCCTAGCTTTGGCTTCTCTTGTGTTTGACCACAGTTGGATCTTGATGAAAGTAGGGCCGTCCCTGAAAGGAAAATCTGTTTTTTGCATTGACTATGTGAATGTGAGATAATTTGAGTAGGGGAATGTTGTTCAACAAGAACATTCAAATAAAAGCTGTTTTCTTTCGTTGGTTTTCCCTTTTAAGTCTTGAGTCAGCCGTACAGTGGATTGCTCTGAGGCAGCTGTTGCTCAGTATTATTAGACTAGCTTTGGTTTTTGCTGTTGCTATTTATCACTTTCTACTAGAACAAGTAGACCGCTTTAATGTGTTTCCTCACAACATGGTGTGTGTGGGAGGTGCTCACGTCTCTACCAGCTGGGCAGTCTTCTAGGTAAAACCTGAAGCCACATGGACTCTGTTGCCCCCTGTAGACTGTTGTCAGAGGTTACCATCACATGTAACTGACCTAAGCACGTGGTTTAAAGCAGTTTTAATACAGGATAGTGTGTTTTTCCAACATAAAATAGGTACTTCTTTCCTCCTGGGATGGTCATAATTAATTTAAAATCAGTGGCTCATTGTTGACATGCTTCAGTCCCAGCAGGTGGATTTGGATACAGCGTGGATAACTAAACTGTGATCAGTGATAACTAGAGCCAGTGATGCAGCACAGCTTGAGCGGTGTTCCATTTGACAGGAATGGCACTGTTCTGCTTCTTGCATACCTTGATTTTGTGCTGTGGAGGGTTTCAATTGTGACACGCTGACAGAAAATGTTGTGTGTGCATGAACAAGCACTTAACTGCAGGTCAGTGTGGAGCAGATTAGAAAGGCTATCAGTCTGTGAGTAATGGGAGCTGATTGTTGATGGAGAGGTGTGGCTGCTTGGGTGAAATTAGAGAAAGAAGAAACGGGCATCACATTACTGCTGTGCTGTGGTAACCTACCCATACCAAATCACAGAGCCATTGCAGGGTTCATTATAATGTGACAGAAGACACAGTCTGTTTATTGTCTTACCAACAGTTCAAAATCCCACATTTATCTCTTTTGGTATGAAACAGAATAGAACAATGTAGTCTCATTTTGTGACCAGTAAATCACTGATGTGTCTTGATACGTTTTCTGTATTCAAAGATGCCATTTTTTTTTATTCCTGCTACATCAGTGGACCTGTTGATTTCTGAAGTGACTGCATCTTCAGCATTAGTGTTTGAACTGACCGTACAGTGCACAGAGTGCTGCTGCATCTGGAACGCTCCATCAGTGTTTGATCGGGACGCTGGGACAATAGGGCTGTGTGTGTTTCACTGCAGCAGCAGAGCAAGCAAGCTAATTGTTTCAGTTGGGACTTACCTAGTATCACCATGACATAGCTGTGACCTGGAGTGGAAGCCTTTAGCATGGCACAGCACAGGACAACAGAGTGTATGTGAAGCACAGCGTGGCTAATAGAGCTGATACAGCTCTGTACCAGCACAGGGGGACACTGTGGAAGTGTGTGTTTGACCAATGTGTGCCAGGAGCAGAACAGCACCAAGCTGTGGGATTTAGTGTTCTTTTTATTATTGTGATTTCACATTATCAGCACAATATACACAGAAGCACACAGCTTTATAAGCTGCTTTGAGTTAAAAGAACTCTTCAGGATTTTTTGCATTTTTTTGTGCATAGTCTAGCTTGATAGGGAGTACAATTCCCAGGTCCTCTCATGATGTCAGTGTCAGGTTGTTAAAAAGTTACAGATAATGGGTGAATCAGACTCTCCTTGCAACACTGTGAAGGTGTAGCAGGAGGAAGTTCGACTGATTCATTTTAACCAAAGTTAGATGAGAAGATGTGTAGTTTTTGTCTGGTACTGTGCCTGTTAACACATCCAACATACACAGAGCATCATTATCAGTATATTGCACACGGGTCCACTTCTCAATCTAAGCATGGTGTTTACTAGTTTTGACTTAAATTCATATTTTTGTTATTGCAATATGAGCATGCTCAAAAAACACATCGCAAAATATTGCAGAGTAGGAAAAATATTTTTTTGAGTATTCATGTGCAGTTTATTCATTAAAAACATGTTCAAAATGATTTATTTTAAATACATTTTTAAGTGGGCATTGGTTATTCAGTGTTTGGGCTGTAATAGCAGCGTACTTATTGCAGCAGAAGGCCATAGGAAATGTGTAACTAATACACTTTAATGTTTGTTTATAATACAGGTCATATCATCATTGCAGTTTTGAACAATCCTATCACGCATCACAGATCCTCCTTGTATTGTGTACATATATTCTCACTCTCTTGTTTGGCTGCTGGATGTTTGACTTAATTATTGCCCAATTAAGCTAAAGGTTAAGTGAGAGATTCCTTTGACTTTACCCATTTAACATTTCATGTAGCCATTTGAGCTGTTTTTAATATGACATTTCTATTAGTAGACTTTAAAACTGCCAGTGTGGATTCCTTTATTGCTGACATTTAACCCAGACCTTCTCTAAACAGCACTTTATTCTTGTGATTTCTAAAAATTCCCACTAAACCCGTGACTGTAATCAACTTTTCATCTGTTTAGTCCAGCATTAGTTCAGGCAGATCACTGAGGTTATACTGGCATCAGCTGCTTAGCGACCAGCTGACTGGCAACATCCAGTCATATAACCAAAAGTAGACAGGGCTGCCGTTATAACCTGACACTTCTCACTAGCGCTCTGCTGGGACTGTCATGCTGCATCAGCTCCCTCCAACCCCTGGACGTCCTTCTCATACGCCAAGCGTTTGGTGTCCACTTTTTGCTTTTCCTTTAGACATTAGAGGGGTGTAAAAGGATGCTCCTCCTCACTGCCAACAGTTTTCAGTCAGTAGAAATGCTTCCATCACTATTTAAATTTAAACAAAGGCAGATGATTTATCACACATAAAGAGTTTGTCTATTCCTATGTACTACATTCCTTACATTATTTTACTGATTCCTTTTTTTTTAAACAGACAAACTGAGTGACCTGCAGATCTTGAACTGATTCTTGATCTCTCCTAATTTAATCACCTCTCTCTCTCTGTGTGCCACTCTAGTTACCGATGTGGAATTGAAGCGGCTGAAAGATGCCTTCAAGAGAACCAGCGGCCTCTCCTATTACATGACCCAGCAGTGCTTCTACAGGGAAGTGCTTGGAGATGGAGTTCCCCCTAAAGTTGCAGAGGTAAGCCACAGTGATGTGACACACCAAGCATCCTTCACCCACATCCACTGTCAGTGAGAAGTGTTGGTGCAGTTAAATACTTAATGATTTCCAGGTAGCCCCTGACCTGGTTGGTGTGGTTAGGTCTTAAATGCCTCCTAACACTGAGCAGCCTCTGGGTGTTTTGTGCGCTGTCACCTTTTAGTCGCTGTGGGTTGAGTCCTGCACCTCTATGGAAACGGCACCACCATGGCTACAGAGAATTCAGAAATGTTTTCTGTGCAGTAGAACACAGTTATAATGCTGTAAATCATAAAGGAAAATTATTTCTTTCTTTGCTTTTTTCCCCATTGACATGGAATCAGCAAATCTAACTTTTTTTTTTTTTTTTAACAAGTGCTGACCACAGGTGTTACTCATACAAACATCTTTCCATGCTGGTCTCCTGTATGCTTTGTGAAAACACGTTCAGCCCATTTCTGTCAAAAACAGAATTTTTGTCATGTGACTGCTGGTTGCTCCTCAATGACTAATCGCTTCTCAGTTGTACTTGGAACACATAATTATGTTTTTGAAACTGTCTATTTTTTATTAAGTTTTTGAATGAGACTTGCACAACAAACTGATTTTATTTAAACATCAACACTGAATTAAGCTGGTATACTAATGTAGACTCTGTTTTTTTCAGGATAACATTCTGTTCAAACTTGGTGGAGGGTTTTGAGGTTCAGATAGTTAAAGAGCAGGACACCTTTGCACTTGACAGACCCCCCGCCTCCACCAAAAAAAAAAAAATCCTGTTATGTCTGCACTGCCTGTAGACACCACGGTCCTATTATTATCACACTTGAACTTATTTTATGGCTCTTATCCAGGTTGTTTTCTCCTGAATAGATCCTTGCTTGTGTTGTATTACTCTCGGATGTATGTCGCTTTGGATTAAAGCATCTGCTAAATGAAACTGTAGAATAGTAGGGAGTTATTTTTTGTGTTGGTTAGTTGCCCTTTACCTTTAGATCCACTGGAAAAGACAGGCTCTGTTGAATGTGTTATGGAGGAGAGCAATCAATGTTGCTCCGGATGGTGTTACAGTTCGGGGTTTCGAGCACAGGGCATGGTGACAGAGTGATAACTGGGGTCAGCCACAACACAGACTTTTTATCTGTAGCTCTCCTATGTCGTCCTTTCTTAATTAAATGCATCAGAAGAAGGGATCAGCACTCTACTGGTACTAAAAGTGGATCCTTCATAACCTGTAAATAGCTGTTACTGCCTCTTCTCCAATGATTTGCATTATCCATAGTCCTCCTCTGATAATTTTGCATTAAACCCAGCTCTGCATGCCACTGGAGGACTTAGAGGTCCCCTAAAAAGGCATTATTACACAAGATCACAATGGAGATGGCTGTTAGACTACACAGGATCAATTTTAAGTGTAAACCAATGAGCTTCTGTTATGGAGATTGACTGTAAGAATGGCCCACTGTTCCTTAGACTGAGTCCATTCTTAACTGCTTCACAAAATGGATGTATCACAGTTATTGTTTGTATCAAAGGTAGAATCCTGTTTTTGTGAAACTGCTAATGGAAATAAATATCTGCAAATGCTGCTTTGAATACATTTATGGCTGCTGCTGATGGAAAGAGACTCATGGAGTAGATTCAGAGGCCGTGTTGTTTTTCTGTGCTTTTCTTTCAAGTAATTCTGAGTCATCAGTGCCATCGACATGCACCTACCCTCGATAAAATCACGTCATTATATGTGCAGCAGCGTTGCTTTATGCAAATGCGTACATGCTCATCATTCACACTGTGGCTGTCATGCAGAATCCACAGCACTGCAGTTCCATATCGTCCATAGCTCTTGTTTCCCTCACACTTCCTCATCTCACTGAGGCCTTTCCCTTCACTTTTCCTCACTTATCATTCTCAAGTTACTCCAGTTGAAAGCTGCAGTGTTTTCCTCTGGCAGTTGAACTTGACAGATTGAAAAAATACTCGGATTGAGAGGGGATGGGGATTTAAGCATGTAAGTTTTCCACAAAACAGCTAAGTAAGAGCTTGAAATCTTTTGGTGTAAATGTGATCAAAGATAGTGGAACTGTCGTTAATGCATTTAGAGTACGCTGGAGGCTTTGTGTTTTTTGCTTCATTTGCAAACTAAACCGTGATTGGCTGTCAAACTATTTGTGGTGTCACAAATTCTCCTGATATGTCTCTGCATTAAACTTAGATTTTAGATGGCTTCAGAGAATCATTTCCCCCCTCAGCAGCTCAGTATGGTGTCAAACACTGCATCTATAGTAGGAGTCTATCACTGTGTGTAATTAAACTGAGCCCTTTAGGCCAAGATGGGTGTTTTTTTTTTCAGAATAAGACTTCTGTTTAGTTTGCCCCGTGATCCAAATAATTATTGATAAAAGTCTGTTTATGTCCATGTACCCACCTCCATCCATCCACTGTCTTTTCACCTCATCTGTACCATCATTAGGGTGGCAGGGGGCTGGAGTCTATCCCAGCTGACTTAGGGTGAAGGCAGGAGACATATGGGCAGGTAACAGTCTAGGGCTACATATAGAGGACTCTACGGACAATTTAGAGTTATCAATTAACCTTAGCATGTTTTTAGACTGTGGGAGGAAGCCAAAGAACCTGGAGAAAACCCATGCAGGGAAAGCATTCAAACTCCATGCAGAAAGATCCTGGAAAGGCCGGAATGCAAACCCTGGATCGTCTAGCTGCAAGGTGACAGTGCTACCCACCCAGCCACTGTGTAGCCCTCATACCCACATTCTAGTGCGCAAATCCCACCTCGTGTGTTTTGGCAATGCACCAGTTATTGTCAATTATATACAACATGCAAGCAGGGTTCAGACACTGTGTCATTTTTCTTAATACTGAACGATGTGTTCACTTCCATATTTTAATTGTCCTTCCTGCTGCCAGAACCTGCGACTTCTCTGCTCACACTGTAGGGATCAGTCAACTGGCCACCATGTTTATTCAGACAGCATGGCTGTGTTGTCAGTGTTCACAGAAAGAGAGAAAGGCAGTGTTAGTTTCTGAGGTCCTACTACTGAGACTGCACTGCCGACTGGAATGGTTAGTTGTGAATGCGTTGCACTCGTCTTAATGGACATTTTATTTTATGTAGTTTATACTAGAGGGCCAACAGCACAGTCTTTTCTCAATGATGGTATGTTTAAGTAACCGGACTGCATTTCTTTTTTATATGAAGCCAGGAGTCCAAACCAGAGGTACACAGTGAACCATGAAATGTGTGTGGTATTAACTCCTGGAAAAGAGAGAGAGAGTGAGACTGAGGTGACTGTACGGCAACTACGATGTTGTGGTTCCTCGTCTCCTCCTGAAATGTGTTTTTTGCACAGAAACGTTGTGTCCTTGGAGTGTTACGTAGTGATCTTGCTAATTTTACTCTGATGTGTTGACCTATTGAGTGCTTCAGCTTATCCTTACACCCATGACTTTCACTATTCTGCAGATGACATCCAAGTAGGGTAAAAATAAAAACATGGACTTGGCCACAGTGGGAACACTGTTGGATTTTGTTTGTGCAACTGAACATTTGAGTGAAGCTGTAGAGCATTTTATGGAATGGGTTTCTTCTTGCTAGGTGTCTATTGCCTACACAAATTGATGCTGTTTTATCAGCCAGCCCTATTTATAATACAGTACAGGATCTGTCATGGATTTATGAGTTTTGTTGCAAACACAAAGATCTGAAAATCTGATCTGTGAAAATGATTTTTTTTCATTTTTGAAACTTGCGTAGTCTTGTTTCCCTCACAGTGATCTGTGGTCTCTTTATAATCTGTGTGGATATGTGTACATGATATTAAAAAAACCTCTTACAGTTGTAAAATGTGTTCACAATATTTCAGCATTTCATGCTGCTCTGACTAAATACTGCAAAGCACATGCAGACTGTCTTAGTCATTGTCACCTGCTGTGTTAGATCAGGCAGATTACGAGCTGACGGCACGGAAAGTTTCCTCACTCATTATTTATGTGGGCTTTTCTGTGTCATTTAGCTTCTACTCTTTTTTGCTGTTGGTTAATGTTATGTTATATGAAAGCGCTCCAGTGTCTTCTGGCTGAGGACTTCAAGCGCTGTGCATTTGGAGCTCTTACTTCAGCTAACCCTTCAAAACTGTTTTACATTATAGAGAGCACTACCACTGCAGAAAGAAAAAAAAAAACAAGTGTGTGATGCAACCAAGGCTTCTTCCAGTCTTTGAGGATACAGTACTAACACATACCTTGTCTTTGGAGTGCATCGGTAAGGCCGCTGATAGTCATCCTGTCCTCCCCCATCTGCTGTCAATCTGCTAAAACCCTGTACTTACACGTCTTTATTGAACACTACAGCGCATCTTCTCTCCTCCATCGCTCAGCATTTCCCCCCTTCTCCTCCTTTGTCACCATGGCAGCCGTTACTGTGGTGACAGTGGTCCAGATGTAGGGTTGCTGCTGGTGTCTTCAAACAGAACCACGGCTGCTGCACATTCTGACAGTTCAAAGAAAGCCCCGGCCTAATCAGGCAGTCAAGAGAAAGATATTCTCTAATGCACAAGTCTGCAGCGCCCAGTCTATCTTAGGTTTGAGCACATTCTTCTTTTGATTATCTGTCCGTGTTCAGAACAGCGCTGTACAGATTTTTGGTCATGCAGAGAGAGACACATAATACTTTGATGTATTGGATAAAATTGGAATTGTTGTTTTTTTTTTCTTTTACAGGAGATAACTAAGATTTTGTTGTGATGCGATCAGTTGTATTTAAAATGATTATTATTTCAAACATTCAGGATCTGTGTAGGCTGCGCTGTCTGCTACTGTGCTTTGAGCTAAGGGAGCTCAGTTAGGTGTGTGTTAGATGTATAAAACACACAACTGCATAAATATACAGCCTGCTCCAGAGCAGCTCTGTTCATGATCCAAGGCGCTGTTGTGAATAAATGAATTGTTTCAGTTTTCATGTCACTAAATATCATTCAAAAGATAAATTTGGCAAAATCACAAAGCCCTACTGAGCCTCACATGAAGCTTCAGCCTTCCCTCTAAGCGGGGCTCATGAGCTGGACAGTCTTGGCTGCACATGTGACACAAAATCAAGAGCAACTCGACATTTTCATTGGTTGCATCAATACACCTGAAAATGGACCAGTGTCTCTGGGTGGCCTGCCCACATAGATAACATCATTTGGTTTCAGCTGAAGTCAGTCTGACATTTATGCGTTTTATTTCACTCTTTTCAAACTAATTTTCAGCCACACTTCTATCTCAGTTGCTTTACTTTACTACCTATGTTTTGTGGTTCCTAACTTCACATCCTAGAATCATCCTGATGAAAAAGATTGAAACTGTTATTAGCACCCTTTCTCTTGTTTACATTCTGTGTGATAATGCGTTAAGCTCAATAGTTAGCACTGTTACCTCACAGCTAGAAGATCCCCAGTTCATGGGCCAGCTTGGTATCTTTCTGCGTGGAATTTGTATGTTCTCCCTGCGTGGGTTTTCCCCGGGTTCTCCAGCTTCCTCCCACAGTCTAGAAACACGCTGAGGTTAATTAGTGATTCTAAGATTCTAAATTGTCTGTAGGTGTGAATCTGAGTGTGATTGTTTGTCTATGTGTAGCCCTGTGATAGACTGTTGCCTGTCCAGGTGTCCCCTGTCTTCACCCTAAGTCAGCTGGGCTAGACTCCAGTACCCCATGACCCTAATGAGGATTAAACGGTGTATAGATGATGAATGGATGGATGTGTTAAGAAATCACCAGTGTGTATGGGAACTCACCACAAGGTAGCACTTATTATGATGTGTTACTGGGTGCCAGAAAGTTCAATAAAATGTGGGGTGCACCTATATTATGCACCATATTAATAAAAAAAACCCCAACAACATAGGAATGCCAGTGCTACCAATGTAAAAATCAGTGTGTAGCTCTGCTAAGCTAAATCAAATTAGCTTGCTTCAAAGTTACAGTCCATAGAGCACAAGTTTGTCCACTTGTTGTTTGCTGAGCTGAGCTGGGGTGTGTGGATATCTTCCTGTGGAACCAACTTGTTACTTTCCTCAAAACCAAGACAATCACAAAGGCAGTTTAACTTAACTGTTTTATTGTGTTTGCCCGATGATGTCAGTTTGTCAACTTGCTTGTACATGTATACAGACTACAATAAGTCAGATTATGAAAGTGTTAGTCAAAAATCATGCAGCACAGGACTGTGGGTTCAAAATGAGCCTTCTGTTTATTTCACACCATGAGCCAGACAGTTACTGTCAGAAGCCTGTTTATGTCAACATATTCACACTCTTTGTGTTAGAAATTCCACCCAGAACCCCAGTGCACCAGTTGTTGTGTGTCAGCTGTAGCATGCTGGCAGGGTTAGCCTTCAAAGCTGGTACCCACTGGGGGATTTTTAGTAATGTGGTTACTCACATGCTGCATGTTATCTTCAACTGTACTGCAGCCAGAACCTGTGATTTCTCTGCTCACACTGTACGGGTCAACTCCCACATAAACAGCTGCTTGGTTTAGTCCATTAACAGTCACTACAAAGTGGTCAGACAACAGGATGTGTCTGTTAACCTGTCAGTGTTGACAGAAAGTTGCTCAAAAACTGAAGCTGCACTGCTGTCTCTGAATATGTCACGTGTCCCAAATTGACGTTTGATTTTGTTTTTAACTGCCTGAACTGTTTTAACTGCTTGAATTACAACCAGTTCAATATTTTTTTCATTTTTTCAAAGTTATTGCTGAAAGTGTTACCTTATACATTTCTCTTCTGACCTGTGAATTTTCTGTACTGTTTAACACTCTCTCTCTATATATCCTGTGTGTATATATACAGTATATAACCAGTTTCACGTCCTCTCTTTGCCCAACACACACACACGTTTTTAAAAAGCTCAGGCAAATAAGGCCACTGTTAGCCGAACTGCTGAGCGTAATGTTTCCAGTGAGGCTCTTTAAAAAGCAATGCGTTACACTTACATGACCCCTAACTTCAGGTTGGTGGACCAATCAATGACACAAACGCATATTAAGTATTTATTTGCACTTTCCCCTCGTCAGGTGTTATTAGCTCAACTGGTTGTAGTCTAACTCCGCAGACTTTTGTCACAGCGCTTCTCCTACTAGGATGAACTTCCTCTCACAAATGGGCTCCATGTACATGTAACACTCTCAGATGCAAACAGTGCGTTTGTTCCTATTTTAACCGCTGATGACCACAACTTGGCCCTTTAACAATCTGTCAGGGGAAATCTGTGGAACAGTCTGTCCCACGGCATGTTTCTTTTAGAACACCTTGAATAAACACAGATAATGTCTCATGAGCACATAAGGAGCAAATGAAGGTCGAGGGGTCTAGAGGATAAGAGAACAAGACACAAGAATATCATCTACTCAGCTCATTTTCACCAAATAATTTTTGCTCCAAAACTGCAATCCTGAAATTGAAAATGATTTAATGTGTAAGCTAACTCTGAGAAGAAGTCTAGAAGTAAAGACGAGCTAACAGCAAATCTGCACACTGCGAGAGGGAACATTTTCACTGCATCACAGCCAGGAACTATCCAGGGAAATGAAAAGGAGGAAATTTATAGAAATAAACTGGAACCTTCAAATATTCTGTACATTTTTTTTTTCTGAAAGGGAGACTACATATTTTAATCCTAAATCTACTCTTTTATAGTGCACACTTGCTAGGTTTCGGTAGAACATATGCATTGCCAGATCATGAAAGGTCACATATAGTGAGACTACTCTTTTATTGTTTTTAATGTTTTATAAACTCGGAGGTGTTGACATCTCAACGCTCACTCCTGTCTTTCATCAAAGCTCAGCAAATGTTCTGCTGTTGGCTGCAAGAGTGAACACAAGAGTCATGAACTCCCAGCATTTGAGGAAGTGAAATTTCTGTGGATTATTTATGTTTTTGATGACGATGTCCCCACAACAATAGGGAAATCATTAGAGTTGAGTGTGATGTGTTGCTAAGATGACAAATACTACGTTTAGCATTAATCACATGCCCACAAGTGAGAGCTCTGTGGACATTAAAATGCTGAGGGACAATTTCCGCTGTTGTACTTCAGTGTAAAATAAACTGCAACTGTTTACATCCGTTCTGTCCTGCTCTCTGTGGTCACATATACTGCATTTTAATACAGCTCAATTCACAAAAATGCTGATATAATATTGTGTTTCTATTGTCAGACAATGGAACAAATATGAAACAGTGACTGAAATGCTGTTTGCTAACCCTACATGATAAGCAGCAGCCACTTCAAAGCCATTTCTAAGCTGTACTGATTTTATAACTGCAACATTAACTGTCAAACTGACTGTACAGTAGCAAAAAACAAATACTACCAACACTGAAATACTGTTTTAGAACAGAGTTATAACCAATAGTTATACAGTCTTGGTAATAGAAGCCATCTTTGTAGTATTCTAAGCTGACACATTCTGGGAACATGACACTTTTATTAATTTGCTGAAAAGGGGCACAATATGGGACCTTTAATGAACTGTCTGCCTCTTTTGTACAGAAAGGTAATACACCTTTAGATTAAAAACAACCAAAGTATGTTGGAAATGATAGATTTGCAACAAAACGTTTTCATGAGTGGAATTTCGAACCAGCAAGCCGTGCAAGAAGTAGCTGCTGCCTGAGCTAGTGGTGCATTAGTTGCAAAAACTGCATAATATATGTTAAACGGAAATCGTAGTAGATCTTCTCCAGCACTGACTCACTCACATTGCATCACTCTGGACCAAATGTTTTGAGAAATCCTATAAGATTCACTTAGTATCATGTCAAAGCTGCATCATAACAGTTTTTGTTTCCGTTAATATTTTTGAGACCGACTTATTACTTAAATGTTGCTGGGCCCTTGCATGTTCTGTGAACAAGACAAAATCATAGGTTTCCTGGTTCTAGCATGACACGGTCTAAAAAAAAAAAAAAAACCTGAAGTGTACCACCATGGCTGATGACTGTATACGCCCCCGGAGCAGCCTGAGTAGGAAACACTAGTGACGGTACATGACCGAGTGGATTGTCTCAGGGGTTTCCCCTAAATATCTGGGGATTCCAGTCAGATGATGGTGTTGAACCTAGTATTTGTCCTAAAATGTTGTTGTACAGACAAACACTTGGTTCTTACAATATATGTAAGGTCAAACACTTTTCTACCTTAGTGGTTCTCAAAGCACACAGTGTGTTTCTCATTCTCGCACTCACACACACACACACACACATTCACACATTAATGGTAACTGAACTTCAACACAAGGTGCCTGCCTGCCATGTGGAGACACTTTGGGTTCAGTGTCTTGCCCAAGAACACTTCAACATGCAGAGAGGCAGGGCATCCAACCCCCAACCTTGCGATTAGTAGACAACCCGCTCTAACACTTTGACATTGTGATCAGTGTCACGTTGTGTTCTCAGTAGGGATGTAAACCGATGTCAGTCTGGATGACGACACACCAGGCAATCGCTATAGAAATTCTCATTTCTCACTCAAACATGTATTTTTCTGAGTTAGTGTGGTTTGTAAAAAAAATCAAGCAGCTCAAGTTTATACCTCGTTAGTTCTGCAGAACCAGAGCTATCTCTTCAGCACGGGAACCTAGAGCTCCACTGCTTTATCATTTAGCTATAGAGGGATAAATGCTCTGACTTGTTTGTATATCTTATACCAAATACCTTTGTCTGGAGTGTTGTTAGGCCAAGGATGCAGCAATAGCAGAAGAATGCCACGTGAAATAGACAGCTGACATGAAAGGCATGTACTTATGTTCTATGTCCAATGAATCAGAATGCGACAAATTTAACAAAAATGAATAAAATATCAAATTTATATTTGAGGACCTGTGGTATCCTGTCTTTTTTCCTGTAGTTTTGGTCAAGTTCCAAAATGCTGGGCATCCTACCCTGTGCAGTGAAGAATTTTAATGTGGCATCAGCAGGGTTATTTTCTGTGACTTGACAAAGGTCTCTCAGAGCCACTCCAGACAGGTTACAGCTCTTTTTACAGGTTGACAAGTACTTTCCATGACAACTGACCTTTACGTCTAAGATTCGTGGAATTCCCCTTTAATCTCATTTTACTGTACCTGTTTTGTGTACTTGATCACTTTTTTGTCACAAAGGACAGTTTGGAAATGTTTTAATGACTCTTTATTGTATTGTTCAATCAAACAACATGAACTTATTTGTCAAATACGGACTCATCGGTGCTGTATTGTTTGGCAGACAGGAGAAGAGAATGAATCATCAAGCTGCTGGAGGTTTACTACAGTTATTGAGCACTGTGGATGAAATGAATGAAAAGCTTACTTACATGGTTACATTTAACCCTCAGAACAAACATTTGTTTGGTTTGCCACCTCTCCAGGTAGACTACTGTAGGTTGAACCTCTGGTGGATTAAAAAAAAAAAGACATTTATTTGCATCAGGCACTCAGCACATATTTTTAAGTCTTACAGTATCCCACAATCAGAGTTCTAATATTGTCAAATTTAGACAATCTCCCCATCAGTGTTGTGAAAAGATATCTTTCCTGCCAGCATCTTATGGTGAGATACATGAAAACGCATGACCATGTATAATTTAACATATTTTGTTCCTTTACATAAAGGTTAATGATCAGTGTACAAACTCTGTATTATCATACCAAATGACAAACATCTGGATAGTCTAGAAAAACAGGACACTGTAGGTATGGCTAGTCCTTATCATGACCAAGATAAGAGCTTAAAAGTAGAGATATCCTCAGCCTAAGCCTAATCAATGGATGAGTGGAGAAATCAGAACATGTACTCATTTTTTATTTTTCTAATACTCGGAGTTGATTTGCTTTTATGATAAGAAGCCTAAGCAGCTGTATTGCTGAAAGCACTGAGAAAGTAGTTTCAGTGACTGACTACAGAAGACGGTGAAAAAGCAGCAGATAGAGGAAGTGTTTTTTTTTCTTTTTCTTTTGGATTTAGATTTAGAAGCATGACATGCCTTGACTTCCTTTTTGAACCACAAGTGAAGCTGCTGTGCTGTACGTGACCCACTGACATGGACATGCTTCATCAGCTCACTGACTGCAGAGTCACCTCATACAGCTCTGCATGTTTGCTCTGTGTAACCTCCATGCTCTGTGAGCCTAGCTTTGCTGAATGGAAACAGCGCCCCCAGCACAGACAGCAGCTTACATGAAAAGCTGAGCGGATTTGGATTTTGTCAGCATGATGAATATTTTTTATCTCAGTGTTATTGTGTTGCGTGATTTCATCATGCAGTGCAACACAAACAGACTGAGGGTGCTCCCTCCAATGTGACCAAGGCCTGAAACAAGCATTTACACTATTGGATTTTTGTTCACCATCTGAATAATGATGTAACATTTTTTTCCACAGTGTAATATCAGTCTGTACCTGTGAAGAACTATAACTTAAAGGTCAACTTATTATGTTTCTGAGATTTTAGCTGCATCTCATGAACTCTGTTCTACACTGGCATTAAGAATTTGCTTCTCATTTAATGACAAATACACTTTTCATTTTCACATGGTTTTTGCCTTTATTCAGAATTGAACTGAAGAAACATGGCATTTAGTCAGTGTCCATGAAATAATCAGAGACAGTTTTGATTAATTAGTAGCTTTTATAAATTTGTTGACTTGCTATGTTTTTGTCTTAAATGACTGGATAAAGTGAATATTTAGAATTTTTGAAGTGTTGCTTGAATCAAATAAGTAATGTCCAATCATCAGCTGAGCATTTTTCAGTATTTTCTTATGTTTTGTAGACACACATTTAGTCATTTACTTTTGTTTATTGATAATTTCTTGTTGCAGTTGTAGTAAGAAGAAATTAAAGGAGCAGGTCCAACAGTTTGTCCATGATCTGAGGTGGGCCCACTGAAAACGCACCTGAACGTGACATGCAAACATTAGTTTATATGATAGATTATATATTTACTGTAACTGTAAAGTCTGCTGTTTGGTTCCTGCCTGGAGGACTTTTCTGCATTTCATATCCTTCTCTCTGCTCTCACTGACTGCATCTCCACACCGTCTACTGTCAAATGAAGGCAATTATGACAAATGCAAGAGAGACCCAAGTACAAGCATCCCCAATGCAAGTGGAGCTGAGGATGATTCCACCCAATGCAGAATGTATTCAAGCCTGTTGGAGAAAAATCACAAACGGCAGCAGAACATGTCCAAACACACCTCCATTTTCCTATCACCTTAAACACACTCCTGTTGTTTCAAAACTCACCATTTTCCCCTGTGGTGACAAATGGCATTCAGATCCATTTAGATCCACTCAGGTTGGGTTTTGGACATGTTGACACACAGACGAAAGACCCCTGGCAGTAAAAGAATACCCGACAAGATTGGAGTAAAATTTGGACCCAGTTAGGTGTCAGTTCCTCCGAACCCACTGGACCTGTGTAGAAAGAGTAAATACGAGAATCAAACCCAGAATATATGTAGTGCAAAATATGGTATGCATCTTCCTGGCTACCACAAAGCCCAGCATTTATATTTTTAGAGACGTTTAGAGCAAGAAAATCCAAATGGGACCAACAAGAGGTGGCTGAGCATAGACAGACTGTATGTGAAAGATGCATGTAGCCTCCAGGTCTGAAATGTGAAGTCAATGTGAAGTGACTGAAACCTTCAACAGGTGAATCCTCTGGTACCAAAAAGAGATCAGATTGTATCTGTCCATGATAAAATGGCCCTGTTACCTAAGTAAACATTTTCCTAATGAGTTAATGGTCTCAATCACTTCAATACTTCAGTACAGTATGATCTTCATTTTATAAATTATGGTTGCGTTTAAAGTAAAACAGACACTTACGTAGGATATTTTTTCGGGTAGCAGTCAAAATCCAAACTCTATAGGCTTGAGAACAGTAGACCTCAAACCAGTGAGTGACGTCAAGGTGGCTACGTTTGTCTTGTATTTACAGTCAGTGGCGCTGAGTTTGGGTTGGCGAGCAGCAGGCCCTATGAATGAGTGACATACCATCATCTATCCCAGTGCCCATTATCAAAACCCTCCTTAAACCTCGATGTCCTCTGAAAACGTCACATCTATTGTGACTGAAACCACCACAACATTGGAATAAGCACATCTTAATATACATGTAGACTACCATTTAAAGATTTAGGGCCACTTAGAAATGTTATTATTTTTGAAAGAAAAGCAGTTTTTTTCAATGAAGATAACGGTAATGACAGCGTTAGCCCAACCTCAAGTTGATGGAGCGAAGCTGGTGAGCACATGGTCCTGGACAAGTTATCTCAGAATATACTGGAGCCTGCCTTAATGCTGCCATCAGTCTGTTGCTGACCAATGTCAGCCACCTGTCAGAAAAGACATTTAGCCAGAGCATTGTAAGCTACTGGACACTGCAGCTGTGGACTTGTAAAAAAATCCGTCAAGATTGTATCATCTCAGTGTGTCTCCTTACTGTCCCTGTCTGTGCCTCCAGCTGTATCAGAAACCTAAATGATTGAGATGAAATGTACTGGCTGGCCAGGTGACCAGTGTAATCAGAGACGCAAAACCAGTGCCAGACATGACCTAAATCCAATAATTTCATGGAGAATGTCCACTAACTGTTGCTGGTATGTTTCTGATGATCTGTTCAATATTATAATGATATATACACTACTGTTCAGAAGTTTGGGATCATTTAGAAATGTCCTTATTTTTGAAAGAAAAGCGCTTTTTTTCAAGAAGATAACATTATATGAATGATAAATCCATTGCAGACATTGTTAATGTGGTAAATGACTATTCATTCACTATAATTTGTCTGGAAACGGCTGATTTTTAATGGAATATCTCCATAGGGGTACAGAGGAACATTTCCAGCAACCATCACTCCTGTGTTCTAATGCTACATTGTGTTAGCTAATGGTGTTGAAAGGCTCATTGATGATTAGAAAACCCTTCTGCAGTTATGTTAGCACGTGAATAAAAGTGTGAGTTTTCATGGAAAACATGAAATTGTCTGGATGACCCCAAACTTTTGAATGGTAGCATATATCTGTAAACAACAGCACTGGTTCCTGCTGAGTTACAGATGTGTTATCAGGTCTTTCATTTCCTGTTGTGAAGTCTGCTCCCCTGCTGTTGTTCAGTATGTTATCTGCTGCTATTTTTAATTTAGTAAATAACCACAAAGAAACACACGTGGAATTAAGCATCATTTTAATTACGGTTTAGCTTTCTTCTTTTGCTTACCCACGCTCTTCTTGCTCTTTACTTTCCCTCATTCAAGCCTCTGTAGGTATCAAATCATGCTTCTTTATGTGTGGGTTGGGGAGAGAAATAAAGATGGAAAGAGATTATGCTTGAACAGGCATGTGTAGCCACAACACAGCAATATTGTAATGTGGTCCACCATGTCATAGTTGTATGCCAGTGTGCCCACTGTCCTGCTGTCAACGTTTAGATTACGCTTTGGAAATAGGGCACAAATCGTCGCATGGCATAGTCAGCACAGTGCTTCATTCTGCACAAAGGTTGGTTTTATTATCTGGCTGCTTTATTGGATTGCAGTGAATTTTTCAAGTGGTAGTTCTATTTTATTAGCCTTTTACTACATGGATCATCCACTTCATATCTCCCTTAATGAGCAAAAAAACATCGGTGGTGGATGGCTCCTATCCCTGCGCTGCAGGACAGAAAGATTAAGAAAATCTTTCATACCATCAACAATTAGACTGTATAATTCTAAAGTAAACAGAAGAAACTCCCAGATGATTGAATTTTCCTTCGGGGATAAATAAAGTTCTTGTATTGTATTCTATTGTTTTGTATTATTTCATTGTCACACTGATATGGAAATGAGAGAATGCTGATAACTGTTGATAGAATCTGTTCTGTCTCATCTGTACAATGGCAGAGGTTAATGGTTGTCCCAGACTTCTGCTAAACCCGTTGATCATGATAGTAGATAGTTGTCCTTGTATTTCACATTTGGATTTTGTGTGTGTTTTAGGTGATCTACTCTTCATTTGGAGGCTCGTCCAAAGGGCTGCACTTCAACAACCTGATCGTGGGTCTAGTGCTTCTGACCAGGGGACGCGATGAGGAGAAGGCCAAGTGTAAGTTGGACATCATGAACTAATGTTGATGCTGTGTGATGCTGATTTCATTTTTTACTTCTAAATACTAAATCTGTCACTATGCACAGATGTTTCCAAGCAACCTCAATCTGTGAAATGTGAAAAACAAATTGACTGAAGCAGAAGTGTCTGTAAAACACATCCAGCTAATGCTAACCTAACTACAGTTTATATTAATGTCATTTGAAACCTTGAAGGTTGCAAACCCACATGAACTACAGAGTTACTTATTGCTGGTGTCGCTCTGTGTCAGGGTCATTCTCTGTTTGTTTTATTTCTGACTTTGAAGTGCTACACTCAGGGGATATAAAGACTTTAAAATTCTCCAACACAGTTTTTAACGATGTCTTTAGTCCAATAGTGGTTTTTTTTGGCTACTTAACATATTAAAGTCCCAAAAAATGAATAACACGGATGTCTTGAAGCACATTGCATTTCACAAAAGAATAAAACTTTTTCAGAACTTATCTCACAGTTAGGAGTTTTTAATCTCACAATCATATAATTATGAGATAATGTACAATAGACAAATGGGGCAGGAATTGGAACACTTCAGAACTCTCCTGAGAATCCTCTGGTTTTTTTTTTTTTTTTAACATTTCTTCAGTATTAAAGTAATTCAGTGGCAGCTGTGAGTACATCCAGTGGTGAAGCATTAATAGGTAATTTGGTGTTCATTGTCTAAAATGTTTCTTGTAATTATGAGATAGCACATCATAATTATGAGATAAGGTCTCCTTTTTTTCTTTTGTGAATGCATTGTGCCTCTGTAAGGATGTGGAATACCGTAAACGCATCATTACATACAGATGCTGCATGAAACAAATGTTCTGTTCACTCAGCCAGCACGCGAGCTCACAAATTCTACTGTATATCTAGTGCAAGTGTGCCTCAGTGCTGTTGGCAAAAAGGTTGGCAAACTTCTAGCAACAGTGTCCCCTTCGCTACCCTGACCCGAGTCATCCCATTTATTGTTGGACTGTCCGATGGGAGCAAAAAGGCAGTCTGAAGTCTTTTTCTTTGTGAAACATAGGGGGAAAAAACACTAAATAGCACTGGCATGAATAAATGATAGAATTTATTGCTATGCAGTCACTTCAGAAAGTATTTGGACACGTTCACTTTTTTAAAACACTTTATTGTCCTTTAGGTTTAGCTTTAACTTAATTCAGTAGTTTGTAGAAGCCTCTTTGGTAGTGTTACAGCCTGGGTTCTGAAATACGTAAGTCTTTACAAGCTTTGCTGCACAGCTGTATTTGTACAGCGTTTCCCATTGTTTCTGGTGCATCTACTCATGTTCTTCAAATTGGATCAAAGGTGTCTATAAACTGCCATCTTGAGGTCTACAGATGCTGTGCAGGGTTTAAAGCTCAGCTGTGTCTGAACTGAAGGGCAGAGGTTTGTCCTGTCCATCCTCAATCTGCTGTACTGTGGAGCAGCATTTCTTCAGTGTCCCCTCTGGATGCATTCATGTTTACCTCGGTTCTGTCCAATGTCTCTGCCTCTGCTGCTGAGAAGCACCCCCATAGCATGATGCTGCCGCCACCATGCCTAACTGTAGGGATAGTATGGGCCAGATGATGAGCAGTGCTTGATGTTTGCCTGGCATGGTGCCTGGAGTTGTGCTCCAAGAGCTCAGTTTTTGTCTCCTTGGAAAGAAATCTAATTTTAAACAAAAGTTGCTTTGTCATTATGGATTAGGAGTACAGATCGACTTAAATTTTAAATTTAAGACATGAGAAGAGTGCAAGAAGTGAAGGTGTCTTCATCATTTCTGGTTTGACTGGAGCTGAATTCAAGTTGCACTGCTTTTACCGTCCACTTCGCTCAGCAGCAACTTGTCAAATAGTTGTTGTTCAACTCGAGCCATATTTCTTTTTTATATTTTGGAAGCCTCTCGATGAAGAAGTTGGACAGCTGCCAGCTATTTTCCCCCACTATAGATTCACATATCACATTTTTCTTTGAATGATGGTCTCGTGCTTTCAATTGCCTGGTTCATTTTCCATTGTATAACAGGTTAATACTGTGGTTAATAGCATTTAACTATACCAGCTTTATGAAAGTGGGCTGTTTTTGTTATTTTGTAAAGTATTTTAATGATACCGTTGAGCCTGTGCTCATTGTTGCTATGGAGACGAAGGTAGTAAGAGCAGAGTCAGCATACTTAAATGTAAGTTAGGAACACTGCATTGTTTTTGCTAAATGATTAATAAGTTAACAGTTCAGTGCAGAATGACTTGAAGCAGAATGTTAAGCTTTTTATAGTTTTTAGATGGGATTACTTGGGAACGGAACCATTTTTTATCAATGAACCTGACAGTTGTTGCTCGTCCTTTGTGCTGTAATCTGCCAGGACAGCTCCACAGTCATCCAATCCTTAAAATTCTCTGTCACATCGTTGTCCTTGAACAAGAGAACAGGACGTGTACTGTCAGAGCACTGGATTGCTTAAAATAACTTTTAAACATTCACAAACATAACCATCATGTGTTTGTGTGATGTAGATCTGGTTGTAGCAGAGTAAATTCAGTCCTTCATCCTTAAAGCTAGAAAGAGCCTTAAAACACACTGGTGTTTACCTGGACATGAAAGTAACTACATACTGACACAGCTTCCTTCATGGATGAATTACGTCATCGTGATGGAATTAAAGTGTTTTTTTTCCTAATCCACACTTCCTTTCTGCTGTTCATCTCTCTCCCTCTCTCCTCTCCATCTCTTCTTCAGTCTTATTTTGATAGTTGTGCTTGATGTGTTGCAGGGGGCCAAATCCATCAGGATGTTATTGACATTGTAGCTTCTATCGTCCTCACTTCTGCTGTGTGCAAGAGGCCTGTCTTTTTGTGATAAAGCTCTCATCTGTGTGTGTGTGCGTGTGTGCACACAGACCTCTTCAGTCTGTTCGCCAGTGATCTGGGCGGATATGCAGCCAGGGATGATATAGAAGCAGTCCTGCAGGCCCTGGATGGAGAAGTCCCAGCCTCTCTGAAGAAGTGCTTCTTTGAGGTCAGTAAACACTACATATGTGAACATTTAAAGCCATAATCAAATGTCCCTCATGCACCTGGACTTGTGTATCGCCCACATTCTGTCCTCGGCTTCGACCGCTGAGGTGTTTGTCACGTGCTCATAAGACAGCTATTGTTACTAGACGCCCACATCGAGCCGACTCCACAGAGATGATAGAAAGTTTGGCATCACAGCAAGTTATTTTACAAGTTACTAGAATACAGAGGCACCATTCACATCACAGTAAACTGCAAACCACTTCAGAAAACCCAACTCAGTGAGGTAGAAATCCACTTCACTCCATTAGAGGCCATCATTATCACTTTTACAATTTACTCTGTGTGCCTCTTTAGTTATTTGTATTAGTCAGTCAGTCAGCTAGTTTATTAGTTATTTTTCATTTTCCAGTCTAATTTTCAACCTTCAGTGGATTTCCTCTCTTGCAAGTTGTCATGTCTGTCTTTTATTTGCCCTGGAGATGCAAACTTCTGTGATTCTTACCTACACTCCAGTACATTTAATGTGACTGGAATTTAGAAGCTCACAGCAATTAAACTATTTAAAAATGAATGGCTCAGTATACAAAAAACACTAACCTTTACACCATTTCAAGTTATTGGAACTACTTGAATTTCAATTGAAAAATGGAAAAATTGGGGCGTTCTAAAACTTTTGACCAATAGTTTACTTTCACACAGTTTTATGGAAACATTTCCCCCATGCATTGATCCACATAGGCAGGAGATTAGAGGCTGAAATTACCACTAATATTGCTGTTGACAACAAGATGTTAGCAGCCTATTACCTCACTAATTACTTAGTTTTATGTATTTATTCTCGTAGAAACGTAACATCATCCCATGTTGTGAGAAACACTGCAACTAATGATTAGTTCCATTGTTGCTTAATCTGTCATTATTTTATCATTTAGTTGTTTACTTGTTTGGTCTATAAAATGTCCGAAAATTGTGAAATATGATGGTCAGATTTTCCCAGAACTCAAATGTCTTTTATCCACCACCTAATGATTTGAAATCTACCTTCATAGAGAAGGAAAGAAACAAAAATATTTACGTTTAAGAAGATGCAATCAAAGAAATTAAACTTTTTTTGTATAAAAAATTTCAAAAAGTCAGTAATTAATTATCCAAATAGTGGATGTTTCATTGATTTGTTGGGTAATAATTACCAGTAATTGTTGCCACTGGAGTTGGAAGGTTACATGCTTACTGGTGCCTGTTTAGACAGTGTATTCACTTCGTGCGAGTTTTAAAGTTACAAATCCTTGACTGTCAGGCCTGATCAAACCCGCTGCATATGAACAAGTGAATTCATCACACAGCTGAATGTTTTTCAGAGTTTGGTTGATAATTGAGCCAGAAGGAGGTGCACCGCCTTGCAAGTATAGCTGCATTTTACCGGCTTGTGAATAAACAGATCTGCTAATTCACTGCAGGAATAAAAAACTGTTCGTGAGCTTCTAGGGCTTTGTAAATTTGTAACTCACGCAAAGTGTATGCACTCAATCTGTAACAAAGATAGTTTATAATGTTTGGCTGTGTTAGTGGAGGCAGTTTGTCAGGGTCTCTAATCCAGTTTTATGCTGCCAAGTCATACGGATTTATGTGGTTTATTGTGGTTGTTTGTCCAAATACTGTTGCTTGGCATTGGGATTTCTGTGAGTAGGATCCAATTTCTTTCTGGTTTCCCATCTCCACCGTTTTAACTTACATTTTAGCAAAAAAAATAAATAAAAGGTAATCCAGTAACCACTGTAGCAAGCACAGTTAACTCAATGAGCTCCTCACAAAAACGGCATCCCATTTCCAACATGTAACACAGTGTGACTTACCATCACAATGTCTTACTTTGTTGTTCAACTGATTATTCAGGTTATTAAATTGGGGTTTGTTCAGAGCTGTGCTATGAATATCTAGAGGGGATGTCTGGAAGTCTTTTTGGCAGTACATGTGCAGAGGTGTGCTTCTTTTTAGTCATGCAGAGTTTTGCAACATCCATAAGAAGCTGAATTTGTCATGATTCATGCTGTTTAGGCATCACTTCTGAGTCAGAGAGAGAGCTCCACTATCTGCTTCCTCCAGCAACCCCAGCCTAGTCATCAAGGAGGCAGAAAGTGGTCCGTCAGTAATTACAGGGCAGTCTCTGGACCAGTGATTTTTAACACTGTGTGCAACAGTGAGGACGGATTTACATTCATCAGTTAGTTAACATTTAAAATGGTTCTATTCAAGCCCTCTGCAGGACTTTCTGTACTCAGTTTGCTGTTTCTGATCCACAAAATCACAGTTTAAATATGTTCAAATGTGGAATGGTGTTATATTGACATTGTCAATCAACTGTATACAGCTGTCACCTTGAAGTTTATTTATTTGCTCTTCGTCCTTGGTTCAGTTCTGCAGTTGCCACTACAACACTTGTCACTCATTTTGATAAGCTGTCTACTTTGAAATGTTATGCAGGCCTGTGGAGGAAGTCAAAAAGACAGCCAGAGGTGTTATAGATGCCGAAATCAAATATCAATGTTTCTCAAACTTCATTATTTTTTATTAAACTAGGAGCTCTGCACTGATTTCTGTTCTGATCTGTCTGCTGTCTGTTAGTGAAAATGCCCAACCTTAAAGGTGACTATCACTTATTTTCCTGTCATGAAATCATCTCTAGTTGCAGCACAAGTCCTTCCATCACTAAATATCGTCCTTCAGGCAAATGAGGATCTAGACAAAAACATGCAGGGTTTCAGACAGGTGCGGACTGATGATTCAGCTCTTTGATGGCTGACAAACTAACTCCGTCTTTGCTGACTTGTTTCGACAGGGCGACAAGGTGAACTATGAGCGCTTCAGGACCTGGCTGCTGCAGAACAAGGAGGCCTTCACTCTGTCCAGATGGCTTCTATCTGGAGGAGTGTGTGTCACGCTGACAGATGACAGCGACACGCCCACCTTCTACCAGACCCTGGCTGGTGTCACACACTGTAAGTCCCCCAGAAAACCCACTCTGAGTCAGTGTGTTTGCACATTTTGCACGTCCACATATTCACATGTTCGCATAAATTACACTATGAGCATGAGGTCAGTGCTTATTTATTATCTCGCATATCTGTTTATAGTAAACCACAACTTCCTTAACAATAGCCTGTCTTTAAATACATCCTATTCTAGGTCAAACGTGTGCTTTAATGACTCACATGCTCAGCTCAGCATATGTATACTACAACTGCACTAATTCCATCCAAGCAGTGTAGTCATGTCATGGAGGTGTTGTCACTCACTAATTAACATCACTCACTTCTGCATAGACACTTTTTGATCATTGTTCAGCTGCAGTCAGCAGTGGCTGGAGGGGTTTCAGTGTAAAACAACTCCAGGAAAAATAGAACCAGCTGTAGTTAATGCAGTGGTTCTCAAACTTTTTCTATCAGGGACCCCTTTGGAGGACAAAAAACGTCCACACCCCCAAAAACTTTGTATATATACAAATTATATATAAAATATATGTATACGGTATGTAAATTCACAGCATAATAACCAATAAATCGCCACAACTTCAATGTTTTTTCTTTGTTTTAGTTCAGAAAAGTGCATTCTGAAAATGATCACACTTAATCAACTGTCTTTTTACAAAACATGATGATCATCCTGAAATTTCTTCTCAATACCAAATATTGAGAAATGGCCAACGCAGTTTAAGTTTTATTGTGTGCCATGAAAAAAAGCTGATGTTAAGACAGTAGTTAAGGTTTAGTTAAGGGATTTAGTTCCACGTAGACTGATCTTTTCCTCCCTGTCGTGGGGTGCACCCCACACTGTGAGAAACACTGGGTACGATTAATTATTTTTGCACAAAGATAACCAATCTGTGAGGAAATAGACAGACAGTGGCCCTTCAAACTGCTAAAACAGCTAATGTGGAAAATCAACTATTCAAAAGAACAGCCAGTGAAGATCAGTCTTCTTAAGAGAAAAATGAAAATGCTAAGACCACAGCTTAACTCAGAGAAAGATTTGAGTTTGCATTAAAAGCCACCAGCAGTAACCGCAAATAAAAAATATACTGTATCACTAAACATGGAGATTTCTTTTTAAAAAATGGTCAAGTGAAGCAATACAAACAGGGTTATGTGGATTAAAGGGCTGTTCTAATACAGTGTAAGCTTGTTGCAAATGCTTTCCCACCTCTGTTGGATTTACGCAAGCTAATGTTTTAATTCACGAATTAATTCCACTCCTGCTCAAACATTTTTTCAACTGGTGTTAAGCTACAGTCAACAAAATTCAACAACTTGCTACCTGAAGGTGTTTAATGTAAAACTAATGCAAGAAAAGTTATGTTTCACTGAAATAAAATGGCACAGTAGAACGTAGTTCATTTGTGGATTTGGTTGCTTGCACAGCTTTGGTCCTGAATTCTGTGCATTGACTGAGATAAAAATATATTTTCAGGGAACTGCAGAGGAGCTGCAGATCAAGCTTGTGCTTCATTCTGCCATATCTCTGTGATGTGAAGCAGACAGTCCTCCTCCTCCTCCTGCCTTCATTGAGTGCAAATGTCTCAGCTTTTACCAGAAATGGCTCACAACAGTTGCTAATGCTCAGATGAAGTCACTGATTTTTGTATTTTTTACGCCCACTGTTCTTAATAAAAACGCTGAGAATCCACTTGGCCTTATCAGTCCGGTTGCATCATGGCCGGCCTCACTGGCATCATCACTGGTCGTGATTTTTTTCAGTGGAAATACAGAATTGGATGTCAGTAACGGTGAGCGATCTGGCAACGCTTTCTCTTTCAAAAACACATAAGTGTTTGTCTGGGGTCCTACAGTTCCAATCAGAGCACAAAATGAGCATGAAACTGCAGCAGTGGGGAAACTGTTGGAGATAATGATATAAATATGGCACCTGTGGCCTCAAGATACGGCTGTTACAACCCGTTTAAAGCTGTTCTGAAGTCATTTTTTTCTTTTTATGGGGCTCATTAGTGTTCCATAGTACAGTACTCTGATAGTGAAAAAAGTGCTGTTGTACAATTAGGATTTGTGAATCCTTTTATTTATTGCACAGGCTTTCCTATATGCCTCTTAAGTAGTCAGAATCTGTTCATCCATCTATTCACTATCCTGTGAAGTGTCGCAGAGGCCTGGAGTCTATCCCAGCTGACTGGACAGGTCACCAGTCTATCACAGAGCAAACACAAAGAGACACACAAACACTCACACCTACAGCACATTTAGAAACACCACTTAACCTCAGCATGTCTTCAGACTGTGGGAGGAAGCTGGAGCATCTGCAGAAAACCCACACAGGCACAAGGAGAACATGCAGACGCCACACAGAAACGACCAAGCCAAACAACAGGTTCAAACCCACAGGCAACAATGCAGCCACTGTGCCTCCCTGCCACCCTAGATACTGTCCAGCGAGGGCAAATGCTTAGACATAGTGTACATGAAGCTGCATTATCCTCCCCAAAATCTGTACAGCTCACACTGCTGGACAAGTGACTTCCTCCCCAGAAATTGAAGTTTCAGTTTTGTGAAGTTCTTTTCTGTGAAATGAATACTATGTATTATTGTTATGTATCGGAAAATACAGAATAATGAGCAGCTCACCAAAAAGTAGCAGTTACCATGGAGATTATAACCATTAGAGTACAAGAAGTAGGTCAGTAACTAGTAGTGAGTAGTCTGTTCGTTCTGCTACTACCTGAAATCTATCCATGTCACAGTACTGTCAGGTGCTTAATGTTGGCATCACACATCTGTCCAAGTTTACAATCATTCCCAACTACCAGTTTTGTTGTATTTCTAGTTGTAGTGCAGCTACATGTGATAAAGCATTTAACATTTTAGGATTTAGGCTTCTTTAGTTGAACTCAAACAAATGTCGGTCAACCAGTATGTTTTTTTTAGGGCCAATACCAGTTATTATTGATAAAGGAGGCCACTTACCTATATTTGGAACTGTTTTACATTTGCAGGTGAAATTAATATTTTTCTGTCAAAATGTATCCATTAGCTTTTATTTGTGTGATCAATCAAGTAGTGAGTCTGTGGGGCTTTGGTGACTGCAGATGGAGAAAGGCTTCTACATCAGAGCCAAAGTAGCACATGTGGAAATTAATTCATTGTTAATCAGTTAATAAAAATAATGACCCCAGTATTCATAAAAATGCTCAGTAGTGAATCCAATAATAGGCCAGGCTGATAATGACTTGACCTTTAAAAAATGTGTATATACGCTGAAAGATGTAGAAAAAAATGTAGTAGAGGGTGAATCAGTCTAATGCATCAGCATCAGCACAGGACACATCTTATTTAACAAACCAGCTGTCTAACATCTATCAGCTGGACTCATTCAGTTCTACAGGTTGACCAGTTAGCTGTTAGTATCACACCAGTCCCTGAACTTAAATGATCTTACATCAGCAAGTTCCATGAAGGTGGTTGCAAATTGGCAAAAGTGACACAGTTTTTACATCTGTTCTGACTTTGTACGCAGATATCTTGAGCTAAGCTGTGCTAATTTTCAGTTTTGAGAAAGCAAAGTTTCATCTTCACATCATACAACGGGCCTGTTATAGTGATGGTACAAGCAGAGGTATTTCAAACAATAACTAGCCCCACCAATGACACATAAGCAGTGGTTATCTTCAGGATTTCACATTTTTTTGCCTGTATTTTAGTTCATCAATGAACTGTCTCTTGCACAGTTATCGTCTTTTTGTGTAGCTTTGCTTTGTCGAACAAAATTAAGTTGTGCTCAGAGTTGTGTATTGCTATTCATGTTTCTACCATTTATTCAGGAAATTTTTCAGGTGTTTTGGTGCTGCAGATATTTGGATAACCCGCAGATAGAAAACCAAAAACAGACAGTGAAATAGTTTTTTTTGTTGTTTTTTTCTTCTTTTTTTTCTCCTGGCCAAGTAAATTTAGCCAAGCTTTATGTTACCAATTAAGGTCAGAGTGCTGGAAAGAACCTGAGTTGTTCAGAGAACCTGGATGTTGCCTTTAATCTCTCTGCTCCCAGCTTATCCTCTTAACTTTGCGTGTGCGTGTGCTGGAGAGAGAGAGTGACTGACACACTCCTGCTTCATGACTCCTTCCAGAACAAGAATGTAAAGCTTGACTCATGGCGGAGCTTAACGCCATGAATTCTCTGCTAACTTGCTAGCCGGTGACACTGTCACAATATTTTCAGAGTAGAGCTCCTCAGGAATGACTGCCTTCTGGACAGGATGACATGGCTTTTGTGAGCAGTTGTGGGGAGTTTCCTATGCTACATGCTGGCTGTGGCAGCACCTCTCTAAGGATGTTCCCTGGATAATGGTATGGTATCTCTGCTGCCACTCGGAGAGAGTTGCACCTCTAGGTGGGTATCAGGCCTGTAGGGCACCTACTGTAGAGACAGAAGCAGTAACTGATCAAATAGCTTGTGTCTGTGAGCGTTGGTCATGGTCCCTTCTGGTCCAATCTAGTCTGCCATCATTACAATAATTACAAGTCTACCAAAGAATGATTCTGTAACCTTGAGCGCTACAGTAATGATTGTAGAGAGTAGGAGTGACCCTGAGATGGATGGTAGGTATGCAGGAGGGGATCCATAGTCAGAGCAATGAGTTTTATAGATTAGCAGTCAGACTGTCATGAGTAATGTTTGGCATGAAGAGCACCAGTTTGTTTTGCTTCTTGTCTCTTGACGCTGACATGTTTACAAAGATGCCGGTGCCTTTCCCTCCTATCCAGTGATACTCATGCTTTGATTCTGAGCTTTGTTGTTTAGGATCTGTGTGTTGGTGAGCTTATGCTTGTTGTATGACCAGCACTAAGGAAGTGTTCTTCCCTGGGTTTTGTTGAGTGAGCAATGTCCAATTGAGCTTTGAGATGAAAAGGTAGCCATGAGTCTCTAGTGCTCACTCCTTGCATTAGTCCATATCCTTAAATAATTCATCAGTCTTGTATTATTTCCTCCTTGCCATCTCCATATAGTCTCCTTCACATTCTAAATCATTGATTTGGTACTCAGTGCTCCCTTTTACTTTGTTTAAGTTAAAGTGTCTGAGGCAGGAAGCAACAGTGGCAATATCAAGGAGGGGTGATTGAGTGCTTCCAAGTCAGACCAAGGTCAACTGTCCTGATGTGTAAATCTGGAGTACAGGCAGTCAGAGCCTGGTGGAGAGGGCAGCGACCCTCTCAGACAGTCTGTTCTCCAGGTTCAGCTTCATTACCAGACAGCCACAGCCATCATCATCTCATGTGCCTGGGGCCTGTGACCAATAGCTGCTAAAAACAAGCTTTAGAAAAGCTGTTTTAAGAGCCTGACTGGGAAGCCCCAATCACATTTCTACCAGGAACTGACTGCCATTTAATTTGTTGTCTGTGTTTTGACACCTGTCATATGTGCTGGCTCCCCGCCAATGGTTAGCTAGATAGCTGCTGAATCCTATTATGTACCTTAAGCTGTGGATTAGCATGTTGAAAGAGGGAGGCTGCTTCACTGGCACTAGCACAACTTCATATGCTATATTGGTCTGATCCGTATCACTTCATTACCAGCGGAGTCAAACACCAGTCTCCCAGCGGTCATTACGTAACCCCACCTTGGGTTTTGTTTGGTATCGTGTTTACTCTGCTCCTCACTAGGTCGCCACCACATGTAGGGCTCTAATTACAGCAGTATAAATGGGTTACTTAAGTTTGTTGCATCATTTAAGTTTAGGGTGTTTCCAGTATGGCTGCAGCCAACACTTACAGTGCCTTGCGAAAGTATTCGGCCACCTTGAACTTTTCAACCTTTCGCAACATTTCAGGCTTCAAACATAAAGATATAAAATTTTAATTTTTTGTCAAGAATCAACAACAATTGGGACACAATCGTGAAGTGGAATGAAATTTATTGGATATTTTATACTTTTTTAACAAATAAAAAACTGAAAAGTGGGGTGTGCAATATTATTCGGCCCCTTTACTTTCAGTGCAGCAAACTCACTCCAGAAGTTCTGTGAGGATCTCTGAATGATCCAATGTTGTCCTAAATGACTGATGATGATAAATAGAATCCACCTGTGTGTAATCAAGTCTCTGTATAAATGCACCTGCTCTGTGATAGTCTCAGGGTTCTGTTTAAAGTGCAGAGAGCATCATGAAGACCAAGGAACACACCAGGCAGGTCTGAGATACTGTTGTGGAGAAGTTTAAAGCCAGATTTGGATACAAAAAGATTTCCCAAGCTTTAAACATCTCAAGGAGCACTGTGCAAGCAATCATATTGAAATGGAAGGAGTATCAGACCACTGCAAATCTACCAAGACCCAGCCGTCCCTCTAAACTTTCACCTGGAACAAGGAGAAGACTGATCAGAGATGCAGCCAAGAGGCCCATGATCACTCTGGATGAACTGCAGAGATCTACAGCTGAGGTGGGAGAGTCTGTCCATAGGACAACAATCAGTCGTACACTGCACAAATCTGGCCTTTATGGAAGAGTGGCAAGAAGAAAGCCATTTCTCAAAGATATCCATAAAAAGTCTTGTTTAAAGTTTGCCACAAGCCACCTGGGAGACACACCAAACATGTGGAAGAAGGTGCTCTGGTCAGATGAAACCAAAATCGAACTTTTTGGCCACAATGCAAAATGATATGTTTGGCGTAAAAGCAACACAGCTCATCACCCTGAACACACCATCCCCACTGTCAAACATGGTGGTGGCAGCCTCATGGTTTGGGCCTGCTTTTCTTCATCAGGGACAGGGAAGATGGTTAAAATTGATGGGAAGATGAATGGAGCCAAATACAGGATCATTCTGGAAGAAAACCTGTTGGAGTCTGCAAAAGACCTGAGACTGGGACAGAGATTTATCTTCCAACAGAACAATGATCCAAAACATAAAGCCAAATCTACAATGATATGGTTCACAAATAAACGTATCCAGGTGTTAGAATGGCCAAGTCAAAGTCCAGACCTGAATCCAATCGAGAATCTGTGGGCAGAGCTGAAGACTGCTGTTCACAAACGCTCTCCATCCAACCTCACTGAGCTCGAGCTGTTTTGCAAGGAAAAATGGGCAAGAATTTCAGTCTCTCGATGTGCAAAACTGATAGAGACATACCCCAAGCGACTTGCAGCTGTAATTGCAGCAAAAGGTGGCACTACAAAGTATTAATGCAAGGGGGCCGAATAATATTGCACGCCCTACTTTTCAGGTTTTTATTTGTTAAAAAAGTTTAAAATAGCCAATAAATTTCGTTCCACTTCACGATTGTGTCCCACTTGTTGTTGATTCTTGACAAAAAATTAGAATTTTCTATCTTTATGTTTGAAGCCTGAAATGTGGTGAAAGGTTGAAAAGTTCAAGGTGGCCGAATACTTTCACAAGGCACTGTATTTTCCATATCAATGACTTTGTCTATGATTTTCTGAATTGCTTATTTGGGCTTAAAAATATCCAGAATAATCAAAAAAATTGACATCACTGTTTTCTACAGGACCAATAGCATCAGCATATGCTTGATTCCTCTAAACCAACATTGAAATGTAACATTGGAAAGTAGTGCATTTTCACATCAGGGAAGTGTAAGTGGAGAAAGTTTAAGATTTTGAATGATGAAACACTGGTTGGATTAAAAATTTTATTTCATCGTCTGTCAGCAGGGATTATTGGAGTTTTTCTTACACGTTTAACTAAAAACTTCATTATCAACCTTATATGTATATATAACTGGAAATATTTTAGACATATCGGATGTTTAGATTCTTCGAGTACCATTGGGAGGGTTTCATATTCATTATACAGCATGACAGTGATCCCAAACATACAGCCAGAGTCATAAAACAAGGTACCCGATTCTCCTGGAAAACTATAGCTACTTTTAGCTGGGTCACTTTGCATCTCTCATCCAGTATATAAAGTCATGTTTCCCATTTGTGAAATTAAATCACTGAACAAAGTAAATGATAATCAAGTCACAGAATGTCTGCGTTACCAAGCTGCAGGGTGCAAAGTAAATGGGTGCGTTTTGAGGTGGAAAATAGCATATCATATATCATCCCATTCTGTATCACCACAGTGGCTAATTTAAGTGATTAAAATAATGCTTATTATCCTTACTAATGCATCAGTTTATTTTCTTGATCATTTCGCTTATCATTGAGAACAGTTAATACCATCAAAATGAGCTACTTTTGTCACATCAACAGTCTAACACCTAGACCTGTTTGGTTTAGTACAACATGTGATATTTGAGAGCATGGAAGCAGGCAATGTTGAGTGTTTCTGCTGAAAGAAATGACTGGGACTACTAATCTGTTATCAGACTACAGTAGCTGCAGGTTCATTTTCTGTCAGACAGATCATTGTCACTGTTCCTCTTAAACAGCACAGATGCTCTGGTTGAAACATACCGACTCATTAGAACAGTGAGAGAAAATACAAATGGGCAGAGCATTAATTGTGGAAAATCCTGGGACTCCTGTGATTTTGCAACATCCTTGCAGAAATATTAATGAATTGGTGATGAAACTAATTCAGATTCACAGATTATTTTAGAGAAATAACGGAAACAGTCCTCTCATCATCTTGTATACCGGTGGAGAAGATGTTAAAGCAGAGAGTAGCATAAGGTTAAATAGACTGGTAGAAAGGTGGTGTTGTTGTTGTGGTACTGTTTGAGAAAAGAATGATGATCAAGCTGTTTGGCTATCTTGAATGACACCATGTGCTGCCTTCATAACAGAGTGTATAAAAGAAGTGGATGAAGTTGGTTCATGATGTCACCCACTGATTTATGAACTGCTGTTTGAAGCCTTGGCTCAGGCATTTTAGCTTTCGCTATCTTGACTTTTTGTGCTAGAAGTGGCTATATTTGCACAAGAGAATGAAGCTGGGAGGAAGTGAAGACAGAATACATGCCTGTATGATGGTGTCTTGTCAATTAAAAGGTAGGCATGCCCTAGACCAGTGGTCTCCAATCTTTTTTGCACCACGGACCAGATTGGAGCAAAACAAATTTCTATGGACCGGTCATTGTGCACATAAACAAGAAAAGCATTCAGAGAGTGCAGTACTCCAAGGCTGCTCGGTGATCGTTTCATGTCCGACGGATGAAATCTTTAATACAAAATGACCTTGTGCTGAGCACAGGTGTGTGTTCTGCATGTGTACGTTATGTACCTATACTGAATCGCTTGATCTAAATATGTAGCAGGCGGTGGGAATTGATGGGACTCAGAAACACCCCACAATTTAATCAGTTGTTCCTTTTATCATTTCTAACAGATAAGTCCTCAGCGGTAGATTTGTAGTAGGATCACAATCATGTGATCGTCAGCAGACAGCTGACGTATTATTCACTTGTTGTCATGGTTACAGTGACGCCATGCTGCTATCTCCCAATGATACAGAAATCTTTAACAAATCCGTGGACTCAGTTTATTAGCCGATTCACTGCCAAAATCTAATCACTTGGTCCTTGTGTCATTTCTGACCTTCACTAAAAATTTCATCCAAATTTGTTGATCAATTTTTGAGTAATGTTGCTGACAGACAAACCCATGCTGGTCATCACATAACTCCTTGGCGGAGTAATAATGATCTTTTTTTTAAGAGTCCTAAACAAATAAAGTGTATTGTCATTGCTAAGTATTTACTCACTTTTTATTCTGTGACAGCATCAAGTCTGTGCCTTTTTTAAAAGAAGCTCTCCAGAGACGTTTGTTTTTCGTTAATTCTGGCTGATTGACGGCTTCATTTAACATCAAGTGCGGACACCAAGCAGAAACGGAAGCGATGGAAAAGCAATCTAGCCATTTTTCAAAATAAAACACCCTGCAGACTCTGGCACAAATATAATAAACTGTTTTATTCTCTCTGTGCGGCCCTGGTACCAATTAACCCACGGCTTGGTACCAGTCCGTGTCCCGTTGGTTGGGGACCACTGCCCTTCACCATACTCAGCTTTGGCATGATTTTATGACACCATAATTTACTAAAGGAACAGCTTGCCATCTTAAAATAGACTTAAAACTAGTGACAGTCAACTGGTTAGGAAAATGTTTTCTGATGTAATAAATCAAGTGAGAACTTTGGTCATTCTTTACAGTCGTTTTTCTTTTTGGATCAAATGGAGTCACCTGCCTCTGGGGGTTAGAATGAATGCAGGTTTAAGGCCCTTCTGGACTGGATTCTCTTTTCAGACCTGGAGGCTAAATCCACTTCTTTTATAAAGTCTGTGTTCACAAGACTGTGGTGAGGCAGAGGAGACAGGCTGGTTCCCCTAAGGTGTCTGCTGAGAGCCACAGGCAGTTCTTTCTTCCAACAGCTATTATGTGATGAAGAGCTGTGTCTCAGTGTGGGGTAGTGTTCCATACTCCCACACTGCCATAGCACCTCTCTACCCACCAGTCATCAGGACCGCTCTTTGATGAACACCGGCTGATGCCCACATTTTTTCTTTCCTCTCTGCACTTGAGCTTCTTATTTATTATTCATTACACCTTGTAGTTAATAGTTTTTTTCCATTTTTATGCCGTTGACAGTGTTACCATGCTACAAAACTGAAAAACTGCATATTTAGTTCATACTAAATTATGACCTCTATGTGATTTACTGGCCTCTGTTTCACTATATAGAAATATTCTGCAGTAAAGATGTGTAATTTGTGTAAAAACAGCCTTTCAAATATCCAGTAACTAAACTGCTGAGCTAAAAAACAAAACTCACTCTGTGTATTTATGCAGCTGCAGCTACTGCAATCTGATATATCTGTCATGGAAGGACGCTAACTACACACCTAAAGTCATCAAGCACAAACCTTTAAGGCATAATTTAACACTTCAGAACTTTAAATAGTGTAGACACAGTGGTACACAGGGCTGCACAGTGGCGTGGTGGTGAGCTCGCCTTGCAGCTAGAAGATCTCTGGTTCACGTCCCAGCCTTCCTGGGATCGTTCTGCATGGAGTTTCCATGTTCTCCCTGTTCATGTGTGGGTTTTCTCTGGATTCTCCAGCTTCCTCCCACAGTCCAAAAACATGCTCAGGTTAATTGGTGATTCTAAATTGTCTGTAGGTGTGAATGTGAGTGTGATTGTTTGTCTCTCTGTGCAGCCCTGTGACAGACTGTTGACCTGTCCAGGGTGTCCCCCGCCTTCCCCCCTAAGTCAGCTGGGATAGACTCCAGTCCGCTGCGACTGTAATGAGAGTTAAACGGTGTATAGATAACGGATGAATGGACAGTGTTAAATAAAACAACAAACAGAAATTAAATTCAGCATTATTCCACACCATTTTAACAAGTATAACAGCATATATTTAAATGGAGGCCAAAATTCCTGCTCTGTTCGCTCTGAAAGAAAATATCTTCTACAGTCTCAGTGCCTTTCTCACAGAATCCTCATGAGCTGTTAAAGCTTTTCTATATGTCTGCTCAGAGACTAACACCACTGACTTTGACAAGGAGATTGGGAGTTCAAATCTCGGTCAGAGAGCAGTTGTCCAGTGAGTACCCTTAGACAAGGTCTGTAGTGCTGCACTAAGACCTTCTGTATCTGCTCTCAGATGTTGCTTTGGATAAAAGCACCTGCTAAATAAAATTGTAAAAGATATAGAATACATAGGCAGTGATTGAATGGATAAGTGTCCTTTAAAACTTCTAATTATTTTAAATGTCACATCTTTGGCTGTAGATACGACTGGAAAAGCTAAATATCGGTTCTCTGTGTTCTTTGCTTCCTTATCACTTTATACTTGAAAAACATATTTTCTTTTCAGCTGATTAGGGTAATACTGTGGTAACAGAACCTTCTTAGTGAACGTATGAGTGAACTGTCCAGAGCCAGCTAATTGCACTGCTACAATCACAACCAGTCAGCTGCTCAGATGGCAGTAGCTATCCTTAGCTAAAACCAAAGCTGAGTTTGATCTCAGATTCTGTCCTGGTTGGTTTTCTGTAAATGAAGGTTATACATTTAGATTAAGGGATGCTTTGATCATTCAGTTTCAAACAGTTCATGATGGTTATGCTGAAGGTAGCTAGCAGATTTTAGTAGCTGCTGTCTCACTTTGTGACACTAGTGAGTTTCTTGTGCTTTGAAGTCACACCTTATATCATACTTAAATGTGTTAAACTGTCAAGTGAAGTTTTATATTGATTTCAGTATAAATTTAAACTGTACACTCGGGTACATGGAACCTTAGAGCATTAAATATAATCAAAATATTGTAATATCTTAGACAGACAAACATTTTTTTTCTGCACATTTAAAAATCTGTACCAGAGAAGACTTGGAAAGAGGACACATTAATGGACCTGATGATCTCTGTAGCGTGTGCTGTCAGAGTGAAACACTGCCACAGTAAACTGACTATCCTTCAGTCTGGTTATATCGGTCTGAGACGTAAGATTTACTGAATAAAAGGACAAGGTTGTTGCATGTTGATCTGCAGTTACTAATGCTACACAATGTACAGAAACGACTGTGTGTTTTGAACTGGTAGGAGCACCACAGAACTACAACCAACGTCTGACTATTTCTCTCCCTTCTCATGTCTTGCAGTGGAGGAGTCTGACATTATAGACTTGGAAAAGCGCTATTGGCTGTTGAAAGCTCAGTCCAGAACCGGCCGCTTTGACTTGGAAACGTTCGTTCCGCTGGTGTCTCCTCCCATCCACGCCTCCCTGAGTGAAGGTAAGATGGTATTAAACACGTTGCAGAGCCACAGTTTTGCAAGAGTTTAGATAGGACAGATTTAAACACACCCTTAATGAGCCTCAGATGGTTTTATTCTTTCACTGAACTTTGAGTCCATGCTCTCACCAGTAAATACAGTCCTCTTTAAGGCCTTGCTTTTCGTATTAATATTTTCTGTGTTGTTGATCTTCTTTTCCAGGCTTGTTTCACGCCTTTGATGAAAATCGGGACAATCACATCGACTTTAAAGAGATCTCTTGTGGACTGTCGGCGTGCTGCAGGGGGCCTGTTGCTGAAAGGCAGAAATGTAAGCCATGTACTGGTTTTCAACCATTACAGATAAATAAATCCCTGAGGCTTCATATAATCATACTAAATGTTTTTATCATAAGAGGTGCAGTGTCTTTCCTCAAAGCCGTTATCTGGAGTTTATTTACATAAAGTCAAAAAGTAGAATTGTTTTTAGAAAGTGTTGATTGGTGTGGCACAATCACAACCATTGTTGTCATCAGAGTTTCCACTGGTGCTTGAAATTACACTTGCACTCCAGAAATGCAAATGTATTGAATTTTCTGCTAATAGACTAAACAGCAGGTTGCTTCAGTACCGTGCTTCTTTTTTTTCTCTTTCTCTGCCAGTTTGCTTCAAAGTGTTTGATGTGGACCGTGATGGGGTTCTGTCTCGAGATGAACTCCATGAAATGGTGGTGGCCTTGCTGGAGGTGTGGAAGGACAATCGCACAGACACACTCTCTGTAAGTCAACACACAAACACAGATTGTAGAGTTATCAAGGCTTTACCAAACATGTAGCTTTCCCTACTTTTAGACTGTTTGCTTACTCTTCATTCAAACCTGAAGACTCACAGTCAGTGCCTTTTCAATATTTTTTTATTTTTTAATCCAGAAAGACATACTAGTATATGTAGTAAGAGTTCAGAAACATGCTATGTTTTTTATTTCCTGTGGAAGCACTTAGATGTTTTCCCCACAAAGCAGTGGTCATCAGTTTCTCAGAAGCCGCTGCCCTATTTATAGTTTGTATGCTATTCATTCAACCTGTACAGTATCAGAAATGTAAAAACAACCGTGTGTGAGTATTATGTGAGTTTAAGGTCAGTTCTGTGACTCTGGAGAAAGTTTGCTGATATTTAATCCTCTGAGCAGTTTCTGGACACTCTTTGGTATCTGTCATAATTCTATCTGCTCCGGGTTCTTTTTTACTGCAGTGTAACGTCCTGCACCTCTGTGGGAACAGAAGAACCACCATGACTGAAAGTAGTGGGAAACCCAAAAATATCTTTTGTGCAATATTATAGCATATTGCCATCAATCCAAAAAAAAAGACTAAAGGTTTATTTCTTTTATTATATATTTTACAGAAGTTGTGTCAGAACATCCTGCAGGTTAGTCCAGTTCAACTGCTTCTCGGTTGCGCTGAACAGTGCCAAATGTTTTGTTTGTTTACTGAATATTATTACTGCAAGTGACTGAGTTTTGGGGGTTTTTTTTTAAAAAAGGAATGTAAAATAAAGGGAATTTGATTCAGTCAGTTTTTTTCTTGCTTTAACACATGGTGTACATTTGACTTTTTCATTAAAGTAACATACTTTCAAACCTACCAGCCGGTTAAGGGCTCAGAGGGTTAACTAGTTAATAAGTTTAGGTCGTTAGCGTGTGCCAGATTTATCGTCTGTCTAGTTCTTACTGCCTTCTTTACTCCCTTGTCCCTTTCCTGCATCCCATACATGAGCAGAAATATGCACAGGACACTCTGGAATAATGCTGTGTGGATCAATCACAGTCACTTTGTTTCACATTTACAGAGGCAGGCCAGGTGTTCTCTGAATATTGGATTAGAGGCACATACTCCTCCTTTGTGTGCTGGAACTTTAAAACGCACAAAAATACAACTTCCAACATTCATCCACCTGAACAATACAGAACATCTCTGACTGCAGCTCAGGTTTCCGTGTCCGATCAGCACAGGTTTGGTTCCTGTACAGACACAGTGCTACCAAACCTGGAGCCTCACTGTAACAAGACTGCAGGGAGCTGCTCACAGTCACTGCTCCTCTCTGTTGTTTGGAAAGAAATCCTTCCATCACATAGCACTCAGATACAACATGTGAATTTGTCTGATTTACAGTTATCAGGAGGCATGTTTTCCAAAAGAACTAAACTATCTGGTTCCTCCTTATGATTCATGATATTTTATTTAAAGAGAACTCTTTCAAATGAATAGGCTTTGAAGTCTAACATGATGAGGCAGAGCAGGAACGCCACAGTAACTGCAGCTGAAATATTATGCTGTTCTATAGGACTGGGCGATATGGCCAAAAAATAAAATCTTGTTTTTTTTTTTTTTTTTTAGTCATCTTGGACGATTACGTTTTTAATCGATTTTTGTTGTTTCTTTGCGGTCTGTTTGCTATGGCTAGTGCTAGCCATGCCACACTCCCGTAGCTGCCAGTACTCTTCCCATTCTTTAGGATGCCTCTGCCGGAGGTGCTGAAAGAGGTTAGTTGTGCTGCTACTCTTCGTTTTCACAGTACTTTTGCAAACCTTGCACATGACTGTAGTTTGCTCTGTGTCAGTCTTGTCAAAGCTGAACCACTTCCATATAATCAATGTAACATAAGGCCCTTTTCTCGCGACCAACTCTTCGTCTGCTGTTCTGTCCGCCATGACGGGGGTGTGAGTGTTTTAGTGGAAGGAGATGAGAGGCGGAAGCAAACGCGAGTGCACAAGTCGTGAAAGGCAGAAGAAGAATCTGTATTGTTATATATTTAAGCTCGCCTCGATTTTACGACTTGGCAAATTTTCAAATCGTCAGGTTTTAAAAATGCGAATTAATCAAATTAATTCGATTTATCGCCCAGCCCTACTGTTATGGTATCTATGACTTAGTAAACAGACAGGTGTTCAGCAGTAAACCTCAGGTAACTATTTCTTCACATTTTTCCATCCAGGACTGTTGTGATGTCTTTCACAGCAGCAGCCGAGGTCAAGGTGATTGGTTTTTGCTGATTCATGCTGATGTATTGTGTTCCCTTTGCAGGAGCTGCACAGTAGTGTGTCAGACATAGTAGAGGGCATCCTGAAGATGCATGACACAACCAAGGTGAGACGCAACTCTTGGTAGCTGAATTATCGCTGGTGTACTTTTCTGTGCAAAGGTTTGAAAGTGATAATTTCAAAAGTAATGACGCACATTGTTTATATTCATTAGCTGACTTCATTTAAAAACACAAATACATGTCAAGCCTTGGTGTGAACAGCCTTTAAAGCAGCATCTGGTCTCTTTAGTACACTCAGAATTCACAGTTTTCAAGGCACTTGTCGGCACGTTGTCCACTATCATAGAAAACTTGCAGATATCTTGTGTGCATTTATGAGAAGAATTCATGCTACAACTTCCTGACAAACATTTTAGCACAATGTCAAAACTATTCTCCATCTATAGTTACAAACCTGAAAACCCGTATCACATGACCATGTACAGACGCATGTTAGCGTAAACAAGAAGTAGACAGTTGATTGCTTAGAATATATGACAGAGGAATAACGGCAAAGGTAAAAAGTAACACCAACAGCTGGATGATAGAGCTAGAACAGTGTGCCAACAGTAGACATTATGGTAATAGCAATAAGAAAATAGTTTGATGAAATGAATGAGCATTTTACTTAAATGCATCAGATGCAAACCACCATGAAAGCATATCAGGAAAGTGCAAAGTCGATTTGTTTTGCAGAAGTTTGTGCTTTCAAGGGGACATGTATCAGTGTGGATCCAGCTGCCTCAGAGTCTTGTCTCTCTCTCTCTCTCATGTAATCCCAGACTGAATCCATGATGTTCACATCAGGGTTCTGTTCCGGTCAGATCATTTATTGCAGGACTTCTTGTTTGTTTGTTTTTTTGCTGCTAAAGATAGTTCTTGGATGTTTGGGGTCATTTTCCTGCCGCTAATTGAATTTGTAATGATCAGATTCCAATAATGGTGTTACATGAGGGATGGTAATCTAAACATCTAAAATCCCTACAACCTTTGCACAGTGCTGGAGTTATCAGATTATCACCTTGGCTCATACCAAGTCACTATCACTTCACACTCAGCTCCAGCTTCAACCTTCTTGGCATTCATATAGTTGCAGTATTACGACTGGAAGCTTTTGGTCTCAGGCCTTCTTGTCTTACCACAAGACTATTCTCGTACACAATAGCCATTAGTAGATGAATCCACTGTCAAAGCAGTGTTTATTTTGAGAATAGTCCATCTGAGTATGCTGACCTTTATGTTGTTGTCCTTACCAGCTCGGTCACCTGACCCTCGAGGACTACCAGATCTGGAGTGTAAAGAGCGCTTTGGCCAATGAGTTCCTAAACTTGCTTTTCCAGGTCAGTACACCCACATGTTATAGTTAGACAACTCATGGTGGTATTGAACTCAAAATGACCTATATATTTATAATCCTTTTGCATGTGATTTATTTTGCTTGTGTGTATTTGTTTTTGTCCAGGTGTGCCACATAGTTCTGGGGCTCAGGCCTGCTACTCCTGAGGAGGAGGGCCAAATCATCAGGTACACACCTGTTATGTTATTATATGTTTTGTATGTTTTCATGCTGTCTGACCTAATGGATGTCTCTCATTGTATTTGTGCAGGGGTTGGTTAGAGAGAGAGAGCAGACATGGGCTGCAGCAAGGCCAGAACTGGTTCCTCATCTCCATGCTGTGGTGGCAGCAGTGGAAGGACTACGTCAAATATGTAAGTAAAGGCGTAGCTATAGATGTGTACAAATGTTGATGATTTTAAACAGACATTGTGCATTTTATGTCCTATATATTGAAAAATGATGCCCTGCTTCTTTGTCCAGCATAATCCAAGATCTGATTGACTCTGGTTGACTTTCCTAATGAGGAAACAGCCACAAGCACAACAACAGACTCAGATTTAGGCATGGAATCAGGAGATAATGATAAAGTCATTTAATCAGAATGCATTTTTCAAAATAATACCAAATGTGTAGCTAAATTAAGACAGGATTGGTGGTAAACTTGCAGAACCCACAGACGTCTGTACTATGAAACAGGATTTAGGGTTAGTGAGTTAACTTCAGGCTTAGCTCTGGGTTCTCGTGGATCCAGTGGTGCTTTCATTTCCAGTTAGGGTGAAATCAAAGCTTATGTTGCACACCTAACCTGCAGGTTACATTTGAAGTAGCAGATCAGTGTTAATAGAAACGCTGCCTGGTGACTGTTTCTTATCCTGGAAAGTGACATCAGCATTAGTTGAAGATCCTGCTGAGTTCAGAGCCGCGAGCACTTTCAGAAGCATTTCATTGTTCTGTGGGCCTGAGTGTCCTGATGAAATCCTTGAACAGAGACTGATTAAAAGCACTAAAGCTTTGTGTTTGATGACTTGTATTTGTAGACCAGAAAGTGTACTACTGGTTTGAATTCTGTTTTTATATTTGCTCTGTACTTGCTGCCGAGGCTGTTTTCCACTGCCAGGCTAGCTGCTAAAAGAATAAGGCTAAAATTATGGTACAGAGTCATAATAGTAGTCATTAGTTTGATGAAATACACAGGTGGATTTATAGTCAGATCTACTTGCACATTAACTTATGCATTCACACAATGTGTAGATTATTGCCTGCTTTTCTTCCTCCTTTGGATACAGCAGCTTTGTTGCTTTCAGATTGTATTATGTTTTTAAACTCCTGACTATGCTTTAGGACATGTATTGAAATGTGCAGCACTAGACCTGTGTGGTGATTGGTCACCTGGTGTATCCGCTCCTTTATGTGAATACTCTCACAGCTTGATAAGGAGGTCCTGAGTTGACGTGAGGAGATGATAGTGGCTGTCACAGTGACTGACTTCTTAGCTTGACTCTGGCTGTTAGGCTTCATGAAACCAGATAGTAAGAACATATCCAGGCGATGTTGAACTGCTTCATAGTACAGGCCTCTGCTGTAGGAAAGGGATGCCTGACTGCATCTTGAAGACCATTCTCACCTCAGGGCTTTTCTAGTAGCAGTTGTTATCATGTCATCTTTTCTTATTACATCATTAGGAACCCTGCTTGGCCACTCACAGACTGTTATCTGGCTTAGTTTTCAGAAACTTAAATGTACCAGCTGATTGACAGTTCCACACAATTTTACATTATTCATGAGGAGTTTCTTTGTCCAACAACTAACTCACGGTGAATTAAAATATATGTGTGTCTGTAGTTGTTAGATTTCGTTTGTCTCAACTGTCAGTGAGTTTATGGAATGTGATTCATCACCATATCTTGTTCTTTCACTGGGACAGAAACTGTGACTATCATGAAAGCCAACACTGCATTAATCTCAGCTATCACTTTAAACGATGACAGGGCAGTCCCTGCTCTTGTCTTCCTGTCCAGGAGCATCAGGGCATCGTGGTGGAACAGCCATCCATCCTGAGCTCATTTCGAAGCCCGATGGCCACAGCTATCGTAGAACCTGCCCCACCCGACAGACTGGGAGGACTGGGAACCTTCAGCCCTGTCAGCCCCACGGAGGAGAGGTCACCTGATGCTGTGTCCAGCGCCTCAGAGGCCACAGAAACTGGTCAGTTATTAAAATATCAAAGCTAACGTTAAAGTACTACTCCGAGGAGACGTTATGTTATAAATGAGTCCACTTCGTTTAATTCAGCTTTTTTGCTTTTGGGTCATAGTTTTCTTTCCAGGGATACTGTCAAGTACAATATCACAGTTACTATGTGGAACTGATGTAGAAATGACCACACCTCTGTCTGTACATCACTCATGACAGATCACACAAGTAGGGCCACCAGCAGCAGCTCCATGATTAAATACTGCTGAAGGAATGTTGATATGTTGAGAAACTGGCTTGTATTTGTTCATGCTAACTAGTGTTATTTGTGCTTCAGTCATGAGTTGACTATTGGCTTTTCCAGTTTTCCAGTAGAGTTCAGATAGTATCAGAACTTTCCCTATTCAGAGATGAGAGCTTGTTGTCTTACAATTAAAACAAGCATGTCATATCTTTTGCAATATGAAAGAGCAATTTACTTTGTATAATTCATCCTAACTTCACAATGGTCTATATTTAACACTTTGTAACTGTGTTCTGGATCATTTTATTCTATTCTGTGTGTGTTTGGTGGTTAACTCCGATGCTTTCCCTCTGTTCCCCAGCCATGAGCCCCCAGGTAGCTCCCTCAGCTACAGAGAGCTGTTTTGCTCGTCAGCACAATGTATCAGACAACAACAATCAGTGTTTTTCTGGAGCCAATGGCCACCTCCCCTCCCAGCTGGCAGCACAGAGACCTGGAGCAATCGACAACCAGCCTCTGGTCAACACCGACCCCATGAAGGCAAGGGTTACTGTGTGTGACGCTGCTTACTTTGTTTTGCTTATGAGCAGTACAGAGTCAGTTGAATTAAATGTGTGGTTTGTGTGACACGCACCGTCCCACTCATTCATAGCATGGAGCTGCTCATTGTTATATCTGCATTTTACAGTGTTTTAAATCCGGTGAGCCAGTTCAAGTGGGGCTGCATGATGTGGTTTCTGTGTTGCTGTCAAACACTATAAAGGCAGATTTATTCCAAAGAAAGAAACATGACATCTGTTGGGCACAATAAATAGAATAATAGTCATTATTATGACTTCTAGCAATGAAATGGACATATCTGACTGCGATTATGAGTTGATTTTTAAAATGCTTTGCTCTCCGCAGGACTTTAGCACAATATGAGTGGAAGTGTACTCTTTTTATTTAAATGTGAATGTGCAATATTTTGTTCTTAAAATTATGTGAATAGTTTTAGTATATTAGCTAATTATAAACACACTATTGATCAAAAATATCTATATGTATATATATATATATATATATATATATAATATATATATATGATTTTGGTCATAATCATACGGCCACAGTCAGGTGAATGAAAATATTTCAGCTACAAAAAAGAGGATCTTGACCTTAAGCAATCTGTCTGCAGTGTCTTGCAGTTGTTGCCACAACACAAGGCAACACAGATCATTTGTTTGACCGTTTAAATGGGCAGCATAAAGCGCTGAATGAGGACGAAGCCTGAGGCCTGTGCTGGGAAGCAGGATTTGAGGTTATTGTGGTAACTTCAGGTTTGACTCTGGGTTTTCAGGACTATGACAACGGATCACTTCTTGTCATGTACATCTCCATGGTATCCTATGCTGAACGCTTACGCTGATCCAGAGCAGGTTATATTCCAGATAGGAGAGCAGCATAAATACAAGCAGCTCCTCCTGACTAATCAGTTTTCTTAGAAAATATCATCAGCAGAACATCCCGCAGAGCTTGTTACACAGATAGTGAGACGGGGGGCGTCAGAAGTTTTCAAGCTGCAAGAGATTTCAGAGACATTTCATTGTTCTATCTGACTTATTCAGCTGATAACCATCAACCACAGTCATTAGGCTTAGTGAAGCAGAGAGACACCCTGGAACTTGCTTCGAAGCACAGGCCTCTGATCTGAATGTACTCCAAAACAGCAGACTGTCCGCCAACTGTTACGCCAACTACAGGTTCCACATGGTTTGTTTTTTCATTAAATTTTTCTGTTATATTTTCTTTGAAATGCATTCTCCCACAAAATCACACAAACTATCCTATAATGAGTAACTATTTCTAAATGGTTATTCAAGTAATCCGGTCGAAATTCCTTTATTTTTCATATTTAATTTATATTGCAGATTAGCAAAGTATTGCAGCACCAGTTTTTCCAACATTGAACCCAAAATTAAAGTAAAGAAGCCATTTACTGCAGCCTTATTAAATCCAGTGGTCCCAGAGATCTGCTAGATTTTAAAATGGTACTAATTATGTCTAAAGTCAAAAAATATCTGAAAGTATCCAACTGCTGTTTTAAGGAGCAGTTTAGTATCTTAGGTAAAAGCCTTTTCTAGCTGGCTTCCCCTTGGCTCCAGACTTTATTCTAAACTGAGCTCACCACGTCCTGATTCTAGCTTTAAACAGCACACAGGAGAAATGAGGTGATCTTCTTCGCCCATATATTTTTCTTCCAAAATGTGGCTTTCACGTTGGAGAAAGCTAATATGACTTAAGAATGTATGAAGAATTAGACTTATTGTGAAAAAGCTCGGTAATTCAGTTGAAGGCACAAACTGTTGGAACACTTGTAGTGTGGAGCTTAAATTATGGAGCACACTTTGGAAATTCAAATGTTTAAAAATACCTTCAACAAATAATTTTCTTAGAATTTTACTGCCAAGTAGATTATGATTTGTCAGTAGCATGGGTGTAGCAGGCTGTTGCTTATTGTGTTCTGTTTGGAGCAGGGAATGTAGTTATTTGTGGACCAAAAGATATTTTAGTTTCGTGTTGGTAAAAGCTGCACATGACTGTCTGATGGTTGATGATTATGTAGCATCCTGCATCGTGTTTTGCTTTGCCGTGGCATATGTTTAACCTTTTGGAACAGAGATTTTCAGACACTCCAGTAACACTCTGCTCCCTCCTGATTTGTTTTCTGAGCCAGGCTCATCTGCTCACAGGACTAAGACACCGTGTTCTACTAAAACCTGCATTTAAAAGACAGATGTGATCGAAGCCTTTGACATTCAACACAGACTACACGGATTGTTAATCTGCACAACATTTGCATCCTGAGCGCATGTAAAACAAAGCAGCCATGTGTCCAAATCATTTACTGTGCTTCACAGCTTATTCTGTGGTTTGATGGAAGAAATTCCTGTTTAGGAGTCACTCCTCCTCTGTTGGCAAAGGCTTTCAGGGACCAGATGGTGGTTCAGCTTTCTTTTGTCTTATCTCTACAGTTTGCTGTAATGATAGCAGCCTGCCGGCGTGCACATAGCATTAGGATACTGTCTCTGTCTATTATGTGTAATTCAGAGAGACAGAGCAGTGTCTTTTGTGCATTTATTGAAATGCTGATGTGTGCTGTGTCTCTGCAGGCCCCTACGTTAACCATGGAGGGTGGTAGGCTGAAGCGCTCCTTGCAGCTGGTGCCTGGTAGAGACTTTGAGACGGTGCCAGAGCCGGTGTGGCGGGCACTTTACCACTGGTACGGTGCCAACCTCAGCCTGCCACGGCCGGTGAGTGAATGGAACACATCCAGTCAAGGCTTGAGATGAAAACAAGTCGGGCTTGAAGGATAGTTGTGCTATATTACAGCTTGGGTCATATTTTTTTTAAAAAAAAGCTAACTGGCCAACAAAAACCTGCATTGAACCAATTTTCCTTTTACAGAAACGCGCCATTCGAGTCGTAAATGGAAGTGGGTACAGGGCTTATACAAATCCAATATTTATACAAGTAGAAACATTAAAATTTAATGAACTGGTAGAATATAACCTCCTCAAAACTATGTGTAAAGCTCACCAAAAAATATTACCAGACAGCTTCCTAAACAGATTCAAAAAGAGAGAAAGTAGATTAAGACAAATTAAGAGGAGTTTAGAACAAAACCAAAGGAAAGATGTATCTCAATTCAAGTAGTCTGTGGAACAATCTAGATGATAAAATTAAAACTTCCAAGTCAATTTTTATTTATAAGAAAAGTCTAAAAGCTTCATTACTAAAAAAAAAAAAATGACACTGCTGTGAAGCAGAAAACTTGCTTTATGTTTTGCTGAATCTCTTGAAAGATGGCTGTGTTCAACAGCACAACTTGACAATGATTTTATATTGATGGGGGGCAGAGTTTATAAGTTTTTTACTTCCTTCTGCCACCCTTTCGGTCAGATGTTTTTGTTGTATATGTATTTAAGTTGTGTTTGTTTTGGTGAATGAAATAAACAAACAAACACAAGCAGCAGGACAGGGTGAACACAATCCAGCAGTTCACCCAGTTTATCTAAACAAATGTATTGGGAGGCAAAACTGGTAGAGGCTCCCTGAGAACATGAAAATGAGCAGGTTTCCATCCAACTGTAGCACAAATATAACCAAATTCTGAGATCAGCACAAGAAAATGTCACTGTGGGATTTTATCCACAGCCGTACTGTAAATGTCTGGGGTTGGTTCATTGAGATAAATAACAGTCAGGTCAACATTAAACCAGATGAAGAAAGCACACTGAGCTTAACTTGACATTAAGCATGATGGAAACAAGACAGTTTTGTTCGTGGCAGTCACTCAGTTTTCATTTTTTGTCCGATACTGTTTTTCCTGTTTAAAGGGGAGCAGATGCTTCAGCAGATAGTAACGTAATTCGCTGTATTTACATAATCGTTTTTGCACCAAGTCTGTTCGTAACACTATGCTTTTTCACTGACTCAACTCAACCAAGCAGTGTTAATTCTGGTGCTGATTCAGTTTTAATTTAGTTTTAGAAAGCAGGTGGCTGGAAATGCACTTTGTAATAATTCAGAATTGTGCAGGAAAACGGTGATGAAAATTTGGAGAATGATTTTTACAGGTTTACAGTTCACCTTCATTTTCTCATCTGAATAAGTTTGACTGAACTGCAGTTATCATGTCAGTGATACCAACAAGAGTTGGTGTCTCACTATTAGCAGGGAATTATTAGAATCCTCTCCACACCTGCAGGTCATCCTGGAGAGTAAGACAGGCCAAGCAGAGCTGGAGCTCTTTCCCCGCTACCTCCTGTTCCTCCGCCAGCAGCCGGCCACACGCTCCCCCCAGTCCAACATCTGGGTCAATATGGGTATGACCAGCCTGCGAATGTTCCCACCGTATTTACCCCCACCAAGAGGTAATGTAAGCGTGCAGCAAGACCAGAGCAAGCCGTCGACCAATGCTTTATCGAGCAACCCCGCATCCCCCTTCTAATCTTTCTTGAGTGGACTGATCCAACCAGGTAGTGCTCTGGAGTGGGCAGAGGAATTGGCCCACGAAGGGGAAAGACTAATCACTCTAAAAGTGGAATAATTCAGAGATTTTTTCATCTTCACAGCTTGAAAGCACTTGTTCTTGTGTTCTACAATGAGAGCAGATTTTTAGTAGGTATACAGAATCGTAATGAGGTAAATAATATAAAAGATGAGCAATATGTACAACAGTCTGGGAGTAGGGATGTTAGCAGTGACTATAGTAATGAAACGTCATGTTGGTCTGTTTCTACTATTTTGGACCTATGTCCAAAATAACAACACACAAAACAAAAACAAATCCCCTTCATTTAGAAGAAATAACTGATAATTTAGTCTTAAGTTGTTTCTTCTGTTTAAAATCCATTATGACAGGTAGGACTGTGTTTGCTGCAAATAAAGCATTGTTAGTGTAGGCAGAAGCCACACAGGTGGAAATGTCAGAAACTGTCTCCATGAGCAGGAATGTCATCACAGCAGGAAGAAATGTCACATTCACTGTGGGTAGAAGCCATCAGCAGCAGGACCTCTTCACTTTACTGCCCCGCATGTGTGGACTTCCACTGCTGTAAAGTAGAATAAATGCAGCAGAACATTGAAGAAGACATCACTGCTCTCACTACAGAGAGACAAACAAAGAGTCTCCCTTACTAATATTCTGAAAGACTGGATATGCAGGGCATCTACAAAATGTATAACATATAGTCAGAAGTGTTATTTAACTAGTTTGTGTATTTACATAGCATGTGTCAGAGTTTTCAAAAACTGTATTGGAGTAGAACAGCTGGCTCTAATTTAAATACACATCTTTCTATTCTGTGTTGCACTTCTAAGGTCCTGCTTTATATGGCTTTTTAGAGTGTGTAATGTGCTGCTATGATTGCTGTTATTATATTATTGCTCTTTCTCTCTGCAGCTGCTGGTTAATTAATAGAGTGTCATGCTGCTGCCAGGGTTGGCAGTGAGATCTTTTCACCTCTCTGGATTTAGTTGAAACCTCTTAGTCGGTGTAGCCTTCCCCATGTGCCTCCCCCTGTGCCTCTGGTCATTAATTAGTCAGTCTGCTAAGTGATGTTGGAAAGTACAGTATGGGTCAATTGTTTTAAAATGTGATTGTTGATGGAAAGATCTGAGTTAATCCAAGCCCTGGCTGTACAGTGACATCAGCTGCTGCACCAGTAATCATGGCCAGTGGTTCAGCAAACATGAGCTGGTATAAATAGCCGGTGCAGACCCCCAGCATATTGAGTAGCAGGTCTAAATGAAGTCTCTGCTGTGGACGTTTTGTAGGTTGATGACTATAAGCTGTCCCCAATCAAGTCACTTCCACTTCAGTCAGTTCAGGTTCAGTTTGTTCAGAATAGAACCTCTGTCTATAGTCCCACTCACCCATGCAATAACTGCAACTGAATTCACCTCAGTGTTTTATTTTCCTGCTGCATTATGTCCAAATGGGTATCATCGACGACTATAGACAGAAAGATGCCCCACTGCAAAAAGAAACGAGATGACAAAGCATAAAGTGTCTCGTACAAAGCCACTCCAGCTGTAATGAGGTTGGGAATACTCAGTCCAACATCAGCACTCAGAGTGAGAGTGCTGGCCCAAATCAAGTCAACAGATCAGGTTTCTGGCCACAGCATAGACCTCAGTCCCCAGTGGAGATCTGTCTTCCGTTGTGACTCATACTGTCTGAGCAGCAGCTTGTCTTTATGCATATTAAGACCTTCTGTTATATATGAGTTCAAATATGTCATATAGATACACTACCGTTCAAAAGTTTGGGGTCACCAGGCAATTTAACGTTTTCCATGAAAACTCCCACTTTTATCCATGTGCTAACATAACTGCACAAGGGTTTTCTAATCATTAATGAGCCTTTCAACACCATTAGCTAACACAATGTAGCATTAGAACACAGGAGTGATGGTTGCTGGGAATGTTCCTCTGTACCCCTATGGAGAAATTCCATTAAAAATCAGCTGTTTCCAGCTAGAATAGTCATTTACCACATTAACAATGTCTACACAACGTCTTTTCGATGGAAAGGACAACATCTTCCGCATTGCTAAGCAAATGAGGCATCAAAACCAAGATGGAATCGTGGACAAGTGTGTGAGGATGACTGCGGTGAAATGGCTCTAGACGATGAAGCCAAGAAAGTAGCATGGCAAGAACATTACCAGAGATTGTTGAAAGTAGAGTTCCCCTGGGACTCAGAGCAGTTGTCGGTGGCTGACCCTGTCGCCGGACCTGCAATACAGATCACCGAGAAGATGGTTAAGGATACTGTGAAGAGTTCAAAGAGTGGTAAAGCAGCTGGACCATCGGGCATCACAGCCGAGATGCTGAAGGCCTCAGGTGACAACTGCATCTCCTACCTCACCAAGCTACTCAACAGTGTCATCAGTGAAGGTTGCATACCAACGGACTGGGACACGAGCTATGTGGTGAACTGCTACAAAGGCAAAGGTGACGCACTTGAGAGGGGCAGCTACCGGGGTTTGAAGTTGCTGGACCAAGTCATGAAGATTCTGGAGAGAGTCTTAGAGAAGCTGATTAGAGGGATTGTCAACATCAGTGAAATGCAGTTTGGGTTCATGCCAGGCAGAGGAACAACTGATGCAATATTCATCCTCCACCAACTGCAAGAGAGGTACATGGAGAAGAACAAGGCTCTCTACTTCTGCTTCATTGACCTGGAAAAAGCATTTGACTGTGTCCCTAGAGAGGTCCTGTGGTGGGCAATGAGGAAAGTTGGTGTTGAGGAGTGGTTGCTCAAGGGAGTTCAGGCTATGTACAGACATGCCAAGAGCAAGGTCAGAGTGGGTGACACTTACAGTGAGGCGTTTGACATCAGGGTTGGAGTGCACCAAGGATCCGTTCTCAGCCCCCTCCTGTTTATCATTGTGCTTGAGGCCATCTCCAGAGAGTTCTGTATTGGTCTTCCATGGGAGATGCTGTATGCCGATGACTTGGTTATCGTCGCAGACACCATGGAGGAATTAACCAACAGATTATAGCAGTGGAAAACAAACCTTGAGTGCAAAGGACTGAGAATGAATATGGGCAAGACCAAGGTTTTGTGCAGCGGCAAAGACATGAATGTCCTGGTAGACACAGGTAAATGGCCTTGTGGGGTGTACAGGAAAGGCGTTGGGAGAAGCGCCATCCACTGCCAGGGATGCACGCACTGGATCCACAAATCCTGCAGTGGCATCAGAGGAAGGCTTCAGGATGATCCAACTTATAGATGCCCTCGCTGCCTTAGAATAGCTAGTCCTATAGATGGACGACCTCTTCAACATGTGTCTGTGGATGACCAACAGCTTGACACGGTAGGCAGCTTCTGCTACTTAGGAGACACAGTTTGTGCCGCTGGAGGATGCGCAACCAGCATCACCTCCAGATGCAGAAGTGCATGGGGTAAGTTTAGAGAATTCCTCCCCATCCTCACCAACAGAACTGTCTCACTACAGACAGGAGGGAGTATCTATTCTGCCTGCGTAAGAAGTGTACTACTGTACTCAAGCGAATGCTGGCCATCAAGAAAAGAGGACAGTGCATGGCTGGACTGCAATGACAGAACAATGGTGAGGTGGATTTGCGGAGTGAAAGTGGAAGATCAGATTAGCATGGACACATTGTATGAAAGGCTTGGCATCCCACGCATTGACTTTGTTATGCATCAAAACCGTCTGCGCAGGGCAGGGCATGTTCATAGAAGTACATCCTGGATAAATAAATGTCAGCTGCTTCAAGTAGAGGGGAGCAAACCTAGAGGAAGGCCTAGGAAGTCATGAAAAGGGACCATCAAGGAGGACCTGCGTGCCTGGAATCTCTCTATGGACATGGCAGATAACAGGGATGTTTGGAGAAAGAGACTGCGAGATGCCAGAAGACCATCCAACACCCTGGAAGGGGTCCAACGGACGTAAAATGCACGATGATGATGATGATGATGATGACACTGGATTTATCATTCATTTAATGTCATCTTCATTGAAAAACTGCTTGTCTTTCAAAAATAAGGACATTTCTAAGTGACCCCAGACTTTTGAACAGTAGTGTATGTTTATGCTTTGTATTTATGAAAATGTGGTCCTGGCAGGTGAGCCAGTAGTAAAGCATTCAAACAAGTGCTTAGGACACTTTTTTGTGGTGTGATTTAAAAGCAAAGCTGTGAAATGAAAAAAAAATATCTAAATCAATCACTCTGAAATCAATATCAAATATAAATGAATAACAGGACTAATACTGGTTAGTTTGTATTTGATTTTGAGTCTTCTAAATCCACTAAGTTGATTGACAAATTAAGTGTGCGCTGATTAAACAAAAAAGCCCTTTTCTTGCTGCTTTCTTACAACTAATCCTCAGTTAGCAGAATGCTGTTGTTATCAATCATTTGTTTGCATCTGTGAGCTTGTGCATAAAATGAGCGGTGTGGTTACCATGACAACAAATCAAAGCCTAATCCGACATAATATGTAAAGATAGCAGTTCAGTTTAAAAGTGTACAAAGACCTAATTAAATTCCTTCTAGCTAGATACTTTTAAAAAAATGTGGACTGAAGCATGTGCAGATTGTGTGTTGGGGTCAGAATGTTATTGTCTCTGTCCATTAGCAGGTAATGTGCCATCCCCCAACGCCCCTCTGAAGAGAATGCTGGCTTACACCGGCTGCTTCAGCCGCATGGGCACCATCAAAGACATCCACCTCTACCTGTCACAGAGACTCCGCATTAAGGAGGAGGACATGAGGCTCTGGCTCTACAACAGTGAGGTGAGCTGTCACAACAGTCCCCATTACTTTTACACTGGTCTTTGACACACAGGCCTTCAGTGCCATATGTTCCCACAACTTCAATAATGACACGTCAAGTATTTGTCAGCCAGTTTTTGATGTAGTATTTCACAAGGATGACAAGTACTACATCAAAGTGCTACATTTCGAGGTAGAATTGTTGCACACAAAAGTGACCCAATAAGTCATTTGTGCAAGCAGCTTATTATGACCCACAGTTAGATGATACTGTGACAGCGTCCTCTAGTGGTCATAGTAATTATGGTTTGTACAAAGGAGGAAATGAGATGATGTACAGGCAAGTGACACATTAAAGGAAATACTTTGGTAACTCAGTGGAAAACCAACAATTGTGAAATCCTCCACACAGGTGTACAGCAAGGTACAATTAAGCAGTTAACATCCAGTGATACTGTGGTATCTTTAAAAATGCTGAACAGGCCCGGCTAATGCTGATCGAGCATCAATATGGAAAGGAACAAATCTTAGTGATGTTAAATGAGGTTTCATTGCACAGGATGGCAGTCAGAGAGAAAGACTGCAGTAATGTTGCGGTGGATAAACCCTCGTTTCAAAGATAAATGCACATATGACAGCTCAGTGGTGCAGAATCATAGATGCTACTCTACAGAGATGTGAAAAGGCACGAAGGTCATATGAGTCAGCCGTCACTGTTTTCTTAGCAGTTGGCTGAGTACATGTGTGATGTACAACAAGAGAACAGTACAGACCTGAACCCTCAGCCCTTACGGTGAGGAAAGCTAGTGGCTCTGTTAAACTGTTGGAGCATGCTTTGAGTTAATTTGTCTCCTTGGAGTAAACCGTCACCAGAGAACAAAGCAAAGTGAAGTTAGCTGAGTGAGCACCTCTATCCTGTCATAAAACACTTCTATCCTAATGGGAGGGGCATCTTCCTGGATATGATACCCCATCTATAGCACACAAGAGGTCACCGACGGGTTCAATGAGTGCGTAAATGAAGACGTATTCTATGGCCTTCACAGTAACCGCATCTCCTAACAAGACAACCGGATGAGGGAATACCTTTTGGAAGAATAGTTTTCAATCCTTTAAGCAGAGTTCAGGGATTTCAGAGGCTAGGGACAAACAACCTATTTGTGCATATGTTCAGTGGTTTTAAGCCCAACAACTTCATTTTGCCGTGGTGTCTACTAGCATGTTAACACACTCATTTCTACTGCTACTTAGAAAAACTGTTAATCAACATAGTTATCATTCCATATTCTATTAAAATCAAAAGTTATTTTAATATTAAAGATGGACTACTTCCTGTTTGAGCCATGCTTTGTCCACTCTCTGTGCTTCAGAACTACCTCACCCTCTTGGACGATGAAGATCACACCCTGGAAAGTCTGAAGATCCAGGACGAGCAGCAGCTTGTTATTGAGGGTATGAAAGGCCTCATTCTGTTCCACTTGTGTCCACATTTAACCAACCTCTCTTCAGACTCATGATCGTCCTGTAGCTAACAACAGATAATTTCACTGATGACGGGTAATTTTGAATAATGGTACATAAAAGCGAGAGCAAAATGGTTTAACCACCAAAATGTGTTTCTCCTCCTCCACAGTCAGGAACAAAGACATGAGCTGGCCTGAGGAAATGTCTTTCATTGCCAACAGCAGTAAGATGGACAGGCACAAAGGTGAGCTGGGTGAGAACGTTGGATTGGACACAGTTGGCATGTTTGGATGAGTGGATATTAACTTTACAGACACATACAACATTTGAAGGGGAGTCTTTGAATCATCCTACTTTTACTCATTGTTGAATGTTGTGGGAGGCAATGACTGTCAAAGAATCTCCAACAAAATATAGTGATCTAAATGTACTCAGTGGGTGGCTAAATGCAGTATTATTTGTCTTTATTCGGGGCTTGAGTGTTGTTACGAGGCATACAGAACTACTTCATAAAAAATCCAACCTATGCACCTTTTCAACTTCCCGTTAAGAAACATGGGTTTACATACAGAAAACTCAACAACATCTTTAAATACTCTAAAAAAGTTTTAGGATTTACACTATATTTTACAATACATTCAATGGAAGCATAGTTATTGTCCACTGAAAGTTGGTGTTGAAAACAAATTCAGGAATTTCTCAGCTGTTTTTTGGTGAAATAAAATAAAATGCAGGCCTAAATATAAATGTATAAATATATGAAGTCACATAGCGATGCATATGTTTTACTGAAAAACAAGTGTATGGTCATTTTTGAAAACTTTAAATTTGTGTGATAAACAAGACCATCAATCCGTTCCTATAACTCAAATGCACTTTGTGGCTGCTCAGAATACAATGTACAATAATGTGATAATTAAGAATAACTAAAATACTTATTCTGACTTTATGATTTTATTGTCTGCCACTGTTGGTTTATATTTTCATACATAATAATGTTTTAATATCCTTCAGTGCTTCTGAGGAAGCAATGTACAAATTAGGAAAATGTGTTTTTTACAGATGGAATATTTTTTGTATCCAAATTTGTGACTTAAAGGATTCTGAAAATACTTTCCTCACAATGGCATGTTATTAAACACCTTCAGAGATACCCAGGGATTGATCTTTAGGAAGAAAGACGTGTTTATTTAACTGTGTGACTCAAACACACAAATGTGTTTTATGAGAATCTTAGTACTCAAGTTAGATGTTATCTCCATCCCTCACATGCCTTATGTATGTAAATAGTAAAAGACATTAAGGTTGTCTAAGGTCAATGTTTATTACGCATATTTCAAGTTTATCCTTTAGTTAAGTGTTTTGAATCTGACCAGTACTTCCTTGTTTTCTAACTCAGTTCCTACAGAGAAAGGAGCCACAGGCCTCAGTAACCTTGGCAACACCTGCTTCATGAACTCCAGCATCCAGTGTGTGAGCAACACCAAGCCTCTGACAGACTACTTCATCTCAGGGAAACACCTCTATGAGCTCAACCGGTACTGTAGAAGCGTATTAGATCTAAATCTTACCCCCTTCAGTTTGAACCTGCTCATTTTAACCGATCTGTACTGATGCATTGACAGAACCAACCCCATTGGGATGCGAGGTCACATGGCCAAGTGTTATGGTGACCTAGTGATGGAGCTGTGGAGTGGGACACAGAAGAACCTGGCTCCACTCAAACTCAGGGTGAGCAGCCTTCCTTGAACAGTCTGTCATCAAACAGAGAAGTTGGTTCTCAGTTTCTGATTTAAACAGTCGATGAGTGCTGTTGCTTTACTTTATGCTTTGGTCAGTTTTGATCCATAACTCTTCACCTTTCTGCATCTGCAAGCGGAGTATTGTTGGGTTTATGTTCTGTATCTACACTTGTTAATGTGCTACAGGAGCACTTTTACAAAGCATCTGTGAAATGCTTTTAAAAGTTATGTAGAACTAAAGTTCATGATGTCATTGCTTCCTCTCCAGTGGACGATAGCAAAGTATGCTCCACGCTTCAATGGCTTTCAGCAGCAGGATTCCCAGGAGCTGCTGGCCTTCCTGCTGGACGGGCTCCACGAAGACCTGAACCGAGTCCACGAGAAGCCCTATGTGGAGCTGAAGGACAGTGATGGCCGGCCCGACTGGGAGGTGGCCTCTGAGGTCAGCGTTCACTCTCCTGATAAAATGCACTGAAACTAAATAAACACTTTATTTGTTTTTCTGGTATAAGGTTCTGGTACATAGTCTTTCAAAATGTGAGCCTCGGTGGCTCTCAGTAGATCATTCTGGCTGAGATTTGACAGCATCAAACCATAACTCACATCTGAAGACACAAATGACCCAGATTTTTATGTAGACTTCCTGAAGATAAAATTATCATTGATGTCCATCATAAATACATCCATGAATCTACATTTGACATAACAGAAATAACATGCTTGTTTTAACTTCAGAGCTTGTTTGCTGTCTTGTAGTAAGTGTATTAAGGAGGACCACAGCACTTTGAGAAAATGGCGAAGAACGGCGGCAGAATGCCACAAGCTGGGTTCGAACTCACAACCACCGCACCTAAGGCGGAGGCTCATCCTATTGCGCCATCGATACATGCGGGTTGAAGAGTCTGTGGGCCGCTATAGTACTAATTCTCCCGGGCCGAAATTTTGCCCCTGCACACCTCCTGTCGGAGCTTCCACTTGGCACGGGCGCAAATTTTGCATCTGCACGGTTTTTTTAACCTCACGAAGGTGTGCTGCATGTCTGTGCAACTCTGGGCCGAGTGCGGATGGTGCGTTCAGGAGCGTCGGAATTTTCTATACTGCTGAAAATAACTGGGTTTACAACGGCTTACATGTGAAGAATTTGAATGTGTTGGAGACAAAATGACCCCTGACAAAAAGTGGGGGGGACAAAATCAGCAAACATTAAAACAGAAGAACATCATGAAACAAGTCATAAAGCACATCATAAAATAAATTAGTATTGTGTATTAAAAGCAGTTCTGAGCAGGTCGGTCTTGAGTCATTTGAAGGCAGTCAGGTCGGTCATGATATTTGATGTTACCAAAATGGCGTTCAGCAGCTTTATACCCCTCCTGTTTCTAAACCAAAAATATCACCCAGATCAAAGGTTTCTAAAAAGTTCTGGGTGTTTGAATCTTCACTACCATGCACCAATGCTCTGTGAATGTCATTCTGACATGGACTCAATTTAAGGCACTCCCAGATAATGTTGAAATGATTTGCATCCTTAAAGCTGCACTGTGCCCAGCATGCCTGCCTTGTATTCTTGTACTTTTCCAGAGAGCTGCTTTCCTGGAGGGCAGTTTCAGAGTCATTTTGTCTGACTTTGAAAAGTCCTGTCTAGGGTAAAGCTATAGAGGAGCTGATTGTGGCTGGATAGCTTTTTCTGCTTGCATTAGAAGGACATTAAGCTAATAATGGCTTTCATCAGCTTTTATTCTCATCCAAGTCATTGTAACTACGGAGACTAGTGCAGTCACTTTCATTGTTTAGATGCCTTTTAAACAGTGAAAGTTTTGTGGTCTGCTCTGTCACTGCAGTTCAAACAGCATTACCTGGAAATGAAAACTTTCCAATTAGGAAGAAAATATAAATGCATAAACCAGCTTAGTTAGAAAATAGTTTAGGTATATTTGCCTGAAATGGTCACTACACATTATATAACTGCCAAGATTCGACTTTAGTGTCAGCTGATTAGACCAGCATTTTGTCTCCTGCTCTCTGCTATCACAGCCCACATTACAGTGTAGTTTTTCACGGGTCATAAAGTCTCCCTGTTCAGCAGACAAACAACGAGTCCTTTCCTGCTGTGCTGAGATGTCTGCTAAATGACTGTTTCATGATTGCAGTGTCATCAGTCAGCTCCTTATCGTGGCTCAGCAGGTGTACATCATCAGTATTTTCTAAAAGCATTGTTTCTGATGTCCACAATGAGCCACATTTGTCCACACTCTATTCAATATGCTGAATAAGTCTGTCTCTACACAGCCAGGCCTCACATCCATCAGTGGACCATAACTGCCATAAATACATTCACGTTTCACAGTTTGTCTCACAAGTCTGACTAAGAGTCTGTTCAAGCTCCGGAAAACTTGTTTTCCACATTTCTCTGTGACATTAAAGTGGCTCCTTCAGTGTTGTTCTAATAGTATTGTGAAATGAGAGCAGGATAGAGTGGGAATAGGGCAGCTGTGACTTTTATCTTCAGGCTTTATGGTATCAAATGAACCGCTAGCCTCCCCTCCTTAGAGGGATGTTGATGTAACAGACTGTCACATCCTCTGGAGTCTGTTCTGAGAGTTAGAGGATGAGGAGCTGTATTGATGATGTGCGTTGTTTTCTGTTTGCCCTGAAGGGAGGGATTGGCAGGATTACAGGTGTGTGATCTCACTGTTGCGTGTGTGTATCCATGGTTCTCTCTGCAGGCGTGGGAGAACCACCTGCGTAGAAACCGTTCCATCGTGGTTGATCTGTTCCACGGTCAGCTCAAGTCCCAGGTGAAGTGTAAGACGTGCGGCCACATCAGTGCTCGCTTCGACCCCTTCAACTTTCTGTCTCTGCCCCTGCCCATGGACAGCTCCATGCATCTGGAGATCACCGGTGAGCCACCCGGCAGAAAGATGTTTAACTACGTTCCTTTTTTACCAGCTGGATAACTTGTTTTGTTGTGATGTGCATGTAGTCATCAAACTGGACGGCTCCACGCCTGTGCGCTATGGCCTGAGGTTGAACATGGATGAGAAGTACACTGGGCTGAAGAAACAGCTGAGTGAACTGTGCAGCTTGAAGCCTGAGCAGATCCTCCTTGCTGAAGTCCATACTTCTAACATAAAGGTACTGACACTGCTGCACTGGTGACACATTTCATCGACTCGTACAAAATTTAGCCGCTAACATAGAGGGTGAACATCACAGTTGGTGCGTTACAACACAGTTAGATGCCAAATTAAAGGCTCAGTTTACTCAAATATGAAAACACAGCTACCTTCATCAAATAGCATGTTATAGTGGTCCCTCGCCATATTGCAGTTCACTTTTCGTAATGTCATTGTCTCGCAGATTTTTCACAATTTTGTGGAATTTTGCAGTATGTAGGTTTTTTCCATGTTTATTATTTTGGCGGGCTGCATTGAAGAATGTAGAAGAAGACAGAGACCAGATATCTGCCGTTTATGCACTCTGCAACTGGAAGATGGTTTTATTTTGGCACAGAGTGCGACCCTGTATAAAATGTGTCAAGAAGTCATCAAACACAGCACTTCACACTCACAGTCCTGACAACAGAGCACTTAACCAAACTAGCTAGGCTGACTAAACCACAAAAACACATAATAGCACTGATAACACTGTAGTACTAACATAAACCACAATAATGACATCTAATGGAATGGAACCTCTGCGATAGACGAGGGACCACTCTATACTTCATACCAGACCTGTTTTATAGTGCCCCACCAGAGCAAACACAGAAAATATGCATGGTAAACTGTCATGGTTAAAGGTAGAAAAACGGCCGTCTTTGAGTACAGTCATGTTCTTTAGCAACATGGTTTATTCCAGCAAACCTGAGTTTTTACCTAATCAAATCATCACATGTAGACAGATTCATAGTTATTTCACTATCTGGTCAGATTGCACTACCATGCCCACAATCCAGTGCTTTGAAAAATGCAGTTATCTATTGTGTCATCACACTTTGGAATAGCTGCCCCCTCCACATACGACAATCTAACAGCAAAGCCTCATTCAAACACCATCTTAGAATGCATTACTTAACGGCTGAGCAATAATCCAGTCCAACAAGTGTGATGTCCTATTTCTGCATTATTTCTTGTTCTGTTTGTTCCTGTTGACTGAATGATCAGTCTAATATCAATTTGTTACCATAAACATGATGCACATTAGATGTCTATTTTGACTGATGTGATCTGGAAACATGACCTTTTGATGTAAGGTTGTCGTCTTTTTGTGGACCCCAGGAAGACTAGCTGGGGCCATCGGCATCAACTAATGGGGATCCTTTTAAATAAATAAATACATACATCATATTAGGATGGAGGCTAACTAACACATACGCACTAAATGTGTTTCATTTGGAATAAAAACAACGTTAAATGTGTTTCTCAGATGTACAACAAGGATCGGTGACTTGATTGTAACTCTGGTACATGCATTTACTGCTCATTAGTGTTCACTCACTGAACATCATCAGAGCTCATTATGATTCTACTGTAGTTGGGAAAAAAAACATTCTGGCTTCTTTGGCAGTGCTAAGCCCAGGATGCAGTAACAATACGTCTACAAATGGTGAAAGGGGAATTGTTCTGGTAGAAGGTTAGCAACTGTCATTAAAGTGGTCAATTTACCAAGAAAAAAAAACACAAGCAGGGTGGCCTTCTAGCACGATTTATGTCTTCAATCAAACTTTAATTTTTAGTATAGGTTCCTATTTGGAGTTATTCTTTTCTGTAATGAAGAAAATTAATAAAGTGGCAACTGTCACATTGTTAAAGAGGAGGAGAGATGTTGGAGAAATGGAGGGCTTATAATCAGAGTCTACATCTGGTGAATCAGTGTGGTCCAGAGAAGCAGCCAGTCAGCAGGATGAGGGCACATTAACTGAGGAGTACTGACTGGTCTTTCAGAGGGACAGTATCTGTCTATACACAAGGTACTGAGTTCATTAATAAACACTGAGACCAGAATGATTGATTCATCTCTAAACTGTGCTGCTGGAGACCAACCAAGTTATCATTTTAATGATCAGAAAGAACACCTGCTTGCTTTTACCAAACATGTGTATTGTTGGTGCCAGATGTGCGTTTTTCAGGCTGACTGAATGGGGAGGTGATCTGTAGCTTCCACATTGCATCAAGATTTGGTTTTTCACCTTGCTGTACTGCTGACAAGTTGAAATGAGGGAAAAAAATGCTGGCCAGGTGTATCAGTCAAATCAAGAAATTTCACTTTGTCAGTTTAAAAACAAAAAAAAGTATTTTCTACCCATCCAGCGTAGTCCTGGAAATGTTCTGATAGCTTAACATGAAGCAAGCGAGCATATAAACAGATAATCATGTCATTAATAGTTCTAATATTAGGTCCATAAGATGAGAGGGATATAAATTGATCTATCGGACTGAACTTGGAGCAAAGTTCTACATTATACTGTGTTTGCACTACTTTTTGTTCTAGTTGTGTTACAGGACATTTATATTTACATAACCTCTAAACCAACAGTGTCAAACTCATCATAGTTCAGGTTCCACATACAGCCCAAAGTGACCTCCAGTGGGTTGGACCAATAAAATCACAGTATAATAACCTATAAATAAGCACAACTCCAAATATTTCCTATGTTTTAGTGCAAAAAAGTATGTTCTGACAATGTTCACATTTAAGGAATTATCTTTTTACAAAACATTATCAACAACCTGAAATTTCTTGAAAAAAACAAGTTCAATTTCAACAACATTCAGCCTCAGTTTATCATTTACACATTAAAACCTACAGATCACAGTTTATCTACAAAAACATTTAGTCACAGGTATCTGGAACCAAATCATATAGTATTTTACTTTATGATCAAAATGACAAAATTCAGACAAAAAATGACAAAAAACAACAAACACAAGACAAAAACAAGACACAAAATGAGAAAATGAGACAAATTTTGACAAAAAAGTTACAAAGACACAAAAAATGGGCAAACAACATAACAGAAAAATGTACAAATGACACAAAAGGGACAAAAAATGACAAAATGAACAAAACGACAAAAATGTGACACAAATGACAAAAGTGAGACAAAAGTCAGACAAAAAACAACAAAAATAAGACAAAATATTACAAAAATGAGACACAAAGCGACAAAAATGAGACAAATGACACAAACCAAAACAAAAGAGACAAAAAACTAGACAAAAAAGTTACAAAGTGACAAAAAATGGACCACCGACAAAAATGAGACAAAACATTACATAAACCCCTAAAATTGTACAAAAATGAAACACAAAATGAGAAAAGAACAATGAGCAATCTCGTATTTTACTTTGAGATCAAAACAACTTGTCAAGGTTTAGAAATTATTTGCAGTTAATGTCTTCACTGTAATTTTTACACTTTACAAAGTCGTCCCGCGGACTGGATTGGACCCTCTGAAGGGCCGGTTTTGGCCCACGGTCCACATGTTTGACACCGCTGCTCTAAACAGAAGTGGCTTTGTGACACATGGACAGAAGTATGTTATTAAGGGACCTACAGTGAAATGCTGCAGTCTGATATTGCACCACTTTGTCCTCAGAACTTCCCTCAGGACAACCAGAAGGTCCGTCTGTCTGTCAACGGCTTCCTCTGTGCGTTTGAGGTCCCAGTACCAGGTTCACCGACATCACTGAGCTCACCTACTCTGACAGGTGAGTCTGTCCACTCAAACTGTGCTGCTGTAGACCTGTGTGGGAGTCCACAGATTCTCATTTCTGAACGGAGCTTTCTCCTCTCCTTCATCAGACATCACCCCTATAGCCAACGGCTGTGCTGCTAATGGGCATCTGGCCAACACGCCCATCCTCATCCCTAATGGTGGGCCCAGCACCATGGTGCCCTGCAGCCCAGAGACGCCTGTGGCCAATGGGGTCGCCAATGGACACATAACACCAGTGCAGGAGAGCCCCTTCATTGGATACATCATCGCCATGCACAGGAAGATGGTGAGAACTCATAGTAAAACAGTTGAATAGACGGCATTTCCACTGCTGCTGTTGTTCCCCGTAGATGTTGGTTTACCGAAGATGACCGAGTCCTGGCTCCCAACACAACGTTCACATGTTTGTCCCTCTTTCAGATGCGCACAGAGTTGTACTTCCTGTCATCTCAGAAGAACAGGCCGAGTCTGTTTGGCATGCCTCTCATTGTTCCCTGCACAGTCCACACCAGTAAGAAGGACCTGTATGATGCCGTCTGGATCCAGGTGTCCCGACTGGCCAGCCCACTGCCCCCACAGGAGGCCAGTAACCATGCCCAGGACTGGTACGCTCCTCCACTGATCATTATTGTTTCTTTACAGTTATTTTAAATGGAGCTAGGTGTGTCTTTGCTCTGAACTAGACTACATACATACAGCTGGAGTACCTTTTTACTGAACCCACTGAGATGTCCTGTCCATCCTCTCAAATTGTCTGTATCCTCGAGATCTCTGCAGCTCTGCTCTATTGAACAATGAACAAAGAAACTGCAGATTTGTGAGGGAAACGTCCTGTTGTTTAGTGTTACATGATTAGGAAGCACCTGAACTTACGTTCACAGTCAGGATCAGGGCTGTCAGTATCAGCTAGCTACAGTCTGATCCATTTAAATTCCTTTCTTTAATGTTATTTACTTCAGTTTCACTGCCACAACACCCACTGCAAGAGAGAAGCTGTGAAGTAGCACTGAGGGCAAATCAAACAAGCAAGCACTTTTAGCTGGTGATATTCATCTACTCATGAATATTGTTTTTTTCTGTGTGTTTTCCACCTGCAGTGACGACAGCATGGGCTACCAGTACCCCTTCACTTTACGGGTTGTGGGTAAGGATGGCAACTCCTGTGCCTGGTGTCCCTGGTACAGGTAAGAGTAGCTCATAAACACATGCAGACATATGCCACTAAATGGAAAATAAGACAGGGGCTCGTCACTAGTGATCTAAGATGAATATATTTCATTTGATTGGAGCATGTGTGTCAATACTTATGATCAGACTATTACATGTTGTATTAGACTTTTTGAAGACTCTTGTAGTCTTTTCACAAAAATCGACCAGAAAAAATACAGTTGAATGAAATAGACCAAAACGTTTCTTTACCTGAGCCTGTGTACATGTGTGTGTTTGTGTGTTTCCAGGTTCTGCAGAGGTTGTACAATAGAGTGTACAGAAGACAGAGCTTCTGTGGGAAATGCTTATATAGCTGTGGACTGGGACCCCACTGCCCTGCACCTCCGCTACCAGACCTCCCAGGAGAGGGTAAATCATGAACACACACACACACACACACACACACACACACACACACACACACACACACACACACACACACACACACACACACACACACACACACACACACACACATCCCTGACTGAGAGCACCAGGTAAAGTCACCTCAGACAAAGTTCAAAGTAGAGCAGTAAAGAATGTGCCTGAAAATGTTAAAGATTCTAACCCCAGAGATTCTAACTGTGTGTGTGGAGCTCTGATTTCTCCCTGCTTTACACTGTGTTTCATGTCCAGAACAGCACAAAGCACAACATTGTAATGTAGTGTAAATGAAGTCACATTTCCACATGTAGTTTTTCGGTGATAAATCAGTGCTCCTCTGCTGTTCTTCACTCACCTGCTGTCCTCGTCTTTTAAATACATGAAACTTTACACGTCCTGTGATGTGACTGTTGCAATGTAAGACAATTTATCATTCTTCCTTTTGAAGACATACAGTACCGACACGCTTTAGAGTATATGCAGCTCTTGGTAAATATATTTGACCCTAAAAGGCATGTTATCTGTCCAGATGTAAGGAGTGAGACTGATGTGACCTGATGGGTTAGTTGATGTACCCAACTGCCCTGTGCTCTACTGACACTGACACTATTTTTTTCCCAGTAGAGGCTTTCTAGTCTACGGCTTTATCACAGTGCTTCACTTGGTCCCTGTATTCTAGTTCAGTATTTGAGATAAGGACAGAACAAAAACGGGTGCATTTTCGAATTTGGCCACACAGAGTCGCCAGAGAGTTCTCTGGCAGAGTTTCTCGTGAGAGGTTAAAACTGTTCTGTTTCTTCAGCTTGTTTTTAATGACATCTTCAGCTCATTGAATGCTAGGGTTTTGCACACTAAAGTGAATATTCTGGTACGTGTCACTGTGGCTGTTTGTGCTGCACCTGCTTTTGTTCACTTTTTTATGTGCCCCAGCTGCATCTTGTGCTGAACACACACTTTTCACACATGGTCGGATAACTGGGGTCATCTACTGATTCAGAAAATTACCGAAAAATAGTTGGATGCCTGGAAAGACAGTATCCTCTCAAGAGGCAGACTTCAGAAATCTAAAAATACGCCCAATAGCACCTTTTCTGAGCATCTGCTGTCTGCTGACAGGCGGACCAAAAGCAGAGTAGTGTGACTTCATCCTGTCCTTCATTGTGGCCTCCCTGCAGATTGTGGAGGAGCACTGCAGTGTGGAACAGTCTCGTCGAGCCCAGGCTGAGCCCATCAGCCTGGACAGCTGTCTGAAGGCCTTCACCAGTGAGGAGGAGCTGGGAGAGGATGAGCTGTACTACTGCTCCAAGTGCAAGACCCACCGGCTGGCCACCAAGAAGCTGGACCTCTGGAGGCTGCCGCCCATACTGGTCAGAGGCACATTTCCACCTGAGCTCTGGTTTTCCAGCAGATTTAATATTTGCACTGGGAGTATTCTGTTAAAGAACATTAAAGTATACCTGATGTGTGTTCTTTTCACCAGATTGTCCACCTGAAGCGCTTCCAGTTTGTGAACGGTCGCTGGATCAAGTCTCAAAAGATTGTCAAGTTCCCGAGGGAGAATTTTGACCCCAGCGCCTTCCTGGCTCCCAGAGACCTGGAGCAGCACTGCCTCCACTCCCGCAGCGAGAGTGAGGATCTGCTGAGGGTTGGAGAAGACAACCTGTCCTCCATCTCTGCCCCCGCTGGCTTCTGTAACCTCCCCAAAGGTACCACATGTCGGCCAAAGCCTTATTTTTAGTAATTTCTAACCGACGAGGCACTGAGACCTTTTAAAGTTTTGTTTTTCTATTTTTACATTTGCAAAATAAGAACACAATGAACACATGAAACAAAATGATATAAATGAGTAGTAGAAGGCTTTAACCTTGTGGTCTCCCACAGCCTCCCCTGCCTCAAGCAGAAAGTCGGCACCTTCTCTGAGCCGGACCAGCAGCCCCTGCGGCAGCCCAAAGACCGGCAGTGGAGGCCGCAGACCAGGCCGGCTACGCCTGCCCCAGCTGGGCAGCAGACACCGCCTCTCCAACAGCAAGGAGAACCTGGACGGAGCTGCTAACGCTGAAGCCGAAGCAGCACAGGCAGACACGGAGGGCAGCTCGGGAGCAGCGGCATCAGGTCTGCCTGGATCAGGAGAGCTGGTGGCATCAGAATCGTCCCGCAGCAGCGAGGCGTCCAGCAGCCACTGTGACGTTGTCCTGGTGAACGGAGACAGCAATGGGCTGAGCTCAGACTGCAGCACAGAGAGCAGCATGGACCCCGACAACGCTCTGCTGCAGCACAGAGACAACATGTGTCTGGACGCCATCTACAACCTCTATGCAATATCAGTAAGCAGCACACAGGAGAGTCATTGTCATACCAGCAGTGATTAAAGGCTCTCTGCTGTCCAGCAAGTCCTGAATATTTTTCTGCTTTATCCCTTCAGTGCCATTCAGGAATCATGGGAGGAGGCCACTATGTGACATATGCCAAAAACCCCAATGAGAAATGGTACTGTTACAATGACAGCAGCTGCAAGGTGAGACATCAGGGCACTTTATTGTTCCTTATTTAACAGCATGACATTCATTCCACTGTGTTTGTTTTTAACAGAGATACTTAACCAGACATACATCTTCACACTTACCCACAAAGTATCCTACTTAGAGTTTTTCATGTTTTTTCATAGTGATTGTCAGTTTAAGGCTTGGCCCTCTCATCTAGATATGACAAAACATTTATTGCAGTGAAGCCATGCACAAATGAAACTGCACAACTTGATCTTTTCAACAATGCTAGCCAAGTATTGATGTTAAGAAAATATTCTTGACTTGCATCAGATTTATGTTTGTGGGTCAGATGTTTACAGCTCTCTATCCATTTCCACACCCGTCACTGTTGACCGAATCACTCCGCCAAGGAATGCAGTGGAGTTATGTGATGATCAGTGTATGTCTGTCTGTCTGTTAGCAACGTTACTCAAAAACAGGCAAACGGATTTGGATGAAATTTTTAGGAAAGGTCAGAAATGACACAAGGACCAAGTGATTAGATTCTGGCAGTGATGCAGCTTTCAGTCTGGATCCATGGATTACATTGACCAAGATAAGACCTAAATAATGTTTAATGATAAGACCCCTTAAACTTCAGTGTACCTCCGGCGGTACACCTACTAATTTGCATAGGAATTTCAAGAATGTCCGACGGCTGCAAACACGATTATACAAACACTATACGCCGATGGAAAGCTTAGATTCTCATGAATCCGCCGGTATAAACCACTTTCAGATGTGATTACCACAGCGGGTGAGAAAAACACATTTGTCCGACAAAAACGAATATTCATCCATCCGTTCTCTATACACGGCTTCAACGCACACGGCGCGACTCACATTTCCGGGTTTATTATTACACACAAAAAAAAGATTCCACAAAAAACGGCCATAATCCAACCTTTTACATCCAGATGACTCAAGCCAGTAAACTATTTTATCCAAAACATGTCCTGAAGTCGGTATAAAATCCCCGAATCGGTCATTTTCAAGGAAATGCACCTCGCGATGCCCGTCCAATATTCCCTGTATTTTTCGTAATTTTTTTTATGTAAACATAGAATATTAGCGATTTTTTTGTACTGAAAATGGCTGGAATTGACTGAAGCTTAAAGGGTTAAAGTAGTGAATTTAACCCGAAAATGACTTAATTAATGTTTAACAGAATTATCTCAGCTTTTGTGACAACTTGTGTTATTAAAATTTCAGGAGCAGCTCAGTTAATTGAGAGGGTGACCCATAAACAGCAGCTATAGTCCCTCCTCCACTCTCTCCCCATGTTTCCTGTATCCCTCCCCACTGTCCTCCAATAATTAAGACTAAAAAGTATCAAAAAATTAGTGAAAACAATGTCAATTTTATTTTTTCAAATTTCAGGAAGTGCACTCTGAGGAGATTGACACCGACTCGGCCTACATCCTCTTCTACGAGCAGCAGGGAGTCGACTACTCCCAGTTTCTGCCAAAGATCGATGGCAAGAAGATGGCCGACACCAGTAGCATGGATGAAGACTTTGAGTCCGACTACAAGAAGTACTGCGTCCTCCAGTGATCACAGCTCGTCTTCCATCAACCAGCACTACACCTGCTCTCCGCTTTCAGCCTGCTGCCTGAGCAGGAGCCGCCACTCATTCAGATCCTTCTGAAGAATTCTCACAAACTGCTAAAGACTAGTCGGACTGTGCTCTCTGTCTTTAGGGATGCGTCGCAGCACTTTCTACACTTGATCGCAAACATGGATGAGCGAAAAGGTTTGCCAAGACAACAATAAAGCCCCCTGTGAAAGCACTAAACTGGTGCACTTTGCTGAGCCCAACGAAACAACCCCCGCCCCACCCTCTGTGAGCCTCGCCATAACATACATTTAACATATACTTGCATACTAACGCATCTCTGAATGTACGCCACATTGGCCAAGTCATGAGGTGCTTTCTTATTGCGCATTTAGCACTTGTGATGTCAGGATGAAACAAAGACATTTACACCCGGAGGTAACATTTCCCTGAGGAGGAAAGATGTGTTCCAGGTGTAAATAGAAAGCTGATGATCGGATGCGGCTTGAGTTTAAATGCCAACTGTAAACGGAGCCCGACAGTTAAAGAACCTGTGTGTTGGTGCCACAGACCAACCTGATGTTGAAGTTTGGTATCTAGAATATTGGATACTGTGATGAGCTTTTAAGAGAATGGTTCTCCAAAGGTTTTATTAGCGATAGTGAAACTAGGGAAACATAAGTCATACGCTACCTCATCGCTTCCTGCAGTCTGCCAGCCAGCTGTACCCTAAAAGTCTGTGACAGTATTAACAATTATTCAACGCTTCCTTCCAGTCTAGGAGACGTGGTGCAAACATTTCAGGAACACCCCCATCAAAAACGCTCTCCGCCCCTCCTCTGGCCCTCCAGGACGCTCTCACAGGTCCTGATGTTCACATGAAATTAGGCGTTTTTGCCAACACTGTGTGTCTATCCCACAGCTGCCAAATATCCGTGGAGATTAGTGCAATGTTGACCTGTGTGTAGCTCCAACTCCTCTGAAAGAGTCTGGGTTTGTTTAGGACAGGTGCCATGACTTCAGACGAGACCTGCATAAAGATTAATATACGGTAACAGTTCTTTTCTGCTGATGTGTTGTTGTTTTTTTTTAAGATTTCTTTTCTTGTTGTGATTTTTTTTCTTCAGGTCAGGAATGAATATTTAACGGAGGGAGCAGCTTATCTTAGCAGCGCTGGTGCAACGTGCACCTCACTGCTTCCTCAGTTCTCTGCAGCTGAAATAAACTCGCCTGTCATTTCCACACCCTCCTCACTAAGAGACCATGGGAAAGCTGGAAGATTAGGGAGGACTTCTGTCAAAAACAGTATCACCAGTTATTTTGACACGATTAAATGAGCAACTTGAGACGTTTTCTGATCGTTTCAAACAGCAAGGATCGGAATCGGTGCAGCAGAACCAGAGACATTGTTTTCTTTATATTTATTTACCACAATCACTAAAGCGTCTTATTCTGACTTTTCTGACTGTAGTCTTTAGACCCAGCTGACACCAGTTGAAGTTTCATCTTTTAAAGACTTCATCCAGCTGCAGATGGTTTCCCATATGAAGTACTGCTAACCTAAGACACGTTTACCGGTTTCAGACACAGAATATGTAACTTTACTGCTTCACCCACCAGCTTTCTGTCATTCAAACATAAGCCACTTTTCCATCAGCGTTTTTCATTCAGACATACCTGCCACAGTGACGGCAAGATCCACAGAAAGCACACGATATTTGTCATACACCTGAGATAAGGACTAAAGGAAAGGTTCTTCCTGTCAGTGTGGCCTGCTGTCAGATCCTGACTGATGCTGTCTCCATGTCAGGATCATTTTTACATCCAAGTAATTAATGAAGCTCATTCTGTCCTCGTTCTTAGAGGTGCTCATATGGATCCTGCTGCTGTCTGATGCCCCAGTAATCCCCTAAACTCAGAGAAAAGACAAAAACTTTAATCTCCGATAATATATGTTTTATCAAACTCAGATTCCGTTTATTTTACGTTGGGAGACGTTCAGTTGCAACAAAGGAGTGAAGGTCTGAAAGGGGGATTAGATTTTTCCTTTGACAACGGGCTGAAAAACAGCCGCTCTGCGTCCTCTCTGTTTCACTATCACTTCTGTAACCACAGGCTTCCTGGTGTGCATCTGTACATCACTGCCATAGGCTGTATGGAAACACGGTTGATTCTTCCTCCCATGGTTAAAGTGAAATACTGAAGAATGCTGGTGGTGTCATTTCCAACTAATGTGCACACCAGTGACCACAGGAGACGTGATGCTGAGGTCCCACCTCCTGCCCTACTGTCCTGACTGTCGCTGCTCGCTGTATGTGTGTCATTTATTTGCTGATGATGATGAGCCGCTGCTGCTTCCCCTCATAGGTTTTTTGTGGTTGTAGCTTCGTGTTTAGGGCCGAGCAGGAGGGGAGAGCTCAGTGCTGTTGTGCCATCTTTATGTACACTCTGTGATAAGGCAGCAACGTTAAACCATGAAAACCAGTTGAGCTGAGCTAAAACACCCTGTTAAACCACAGCATAGTCGTACATGGTCAGGGTCTGAGCAGCTCTTGCATTTGTACCAAGTTTTGTTGTGTATTTATTTGCCCCCGTGTCCAAATTGAATTAGGATTTCTTTGTTGTTGTTTTTTGCCTACATGTTGCATGTTCCTGAACACGTCTGTGTTTAATTCCTTCATGTCACTGGTTGCTTTTCCTATTTTGTGCGAGGGCCCCTAGTAGGTTAATCTGATGGCTCCTGTAGACTCCAATCATTATTCATTAAGAGGCTGATGATGGTGTGCCACTGTACAAAGAAATATGACAGCTGTGTCCACTTGCATTGACGTGATTTCAGGTGACTGCTCCCATAATGGCAGCAGACAGTCGTACATTTCAGCCCGTTTGGGGACGATGGTTTAAGATTTTTCCTCTTAAATTAATAAATATTTATTTTATTTAAACAAAATTTAATTTTGTCATTTGTTTTTAGGAAAATCTAGAATTGCAGAGACCCAGCTCAACTAACTGTCTCAGGATTTGTTTTTCTCCATTTTCTCTAGATAAGATGCGCTTTCCAGAAAAAATCCACGGGAAGTGTCTCCTATAGCATTACTTTATCCCCATAGACAGCTTTACTGATACCAGATGCTTTGAGAGTAACCAAAGCCTGTTAAACCTGTATGTGTTAGATCTGTAATGCATCACTGGACCCTACATTTTAGCTTGTTCTCTGTGTGCGATGTCTAAACTAATTTCTACACTTTTAAACCGTGTTCCTCCTCTTATCGTGAGGCCTAGCTGCTCCACGTGACTGTTGAGGTCACTTTAACAAACCCAAGTTTGTGCTGCTGATCTCCAGCAGTGGAGCTCCTCCTGCAGGGTTCAGTCTAATCACTGTGAACAGACGCTCAGCATTCCCCCACTGTGGTCTGGATCACAGAGCAGATGAGCCTCTGTGTTTGCCCCCTTTTAGCTGCTGTATTTGTGAGGAGAAGGCATCATTATGGATGTACTTGGAGAGATCTGTCACTGAATGAACCTTTATTTTCCTTTGGAAAGAGTGCGTTTGTTGAACAAATGGAAATGTACAGATGAGTGCTATTTATGTTTGCTTGCTCAGCTTTTGTTTCCTCCACCCTCCTGCCTTTGCACCCAGTTGTAGACCATGTCCGGTTTGTGTCCGTGTTTCAACGTCATCACATGGCTCAAAGGGAAAACTGTACTGAGGATTTGTCTCTTGAGAACCCAGTTTGTAATGTGTGCTTCATTTAAAGGTGCAATAGATGTTGACTTGTTTCTGGGCTGTGAATGTGCCCTCAGACGACCTGTAGCTTCAACTGTATTAGCAAAAATGCAACATTCTAAAGTTGGGGTTAATTTTAGCACAATTTCTGTGATCCAGGAACTTTTCTGCCCAACAGAACTGAGCTGTGATGCTTACACTGGGCAAACCCTGATCCTGTAAAACACAGGGCCAATATCTGAAGCCCCGCCCCTCACAGAGGCCCCGCCCCTCGCAGAAGCCCCGCCCCCAGATGATTAGTTTGGAGTGCTGCCAGGCAGTGCAATCTACTACTGAGCTGTCTGTCAGTGTCTGTAGCCTCTTTTTATTTAAGTTCATTTCTGTCGGATCTGAACCAGACGTGTTAATTTAAAGAACTTTTTGTAAGGTGTTTGTTGAAAGAAAGTGACATTGCACTGACATGAAAACATGTACATAAAAAATGTGTTTTGTAAATAAGCCAATGAAAACTATGTATTTGAATATGAACTGTACAAAATACTGTACTTGTAGTTGTATATTGAGTGATACTGTTGATCTGTAACAAAATACCCAAGCAACAAATTAAATTCTGCAGAGGAAATGACGACACCAGACTGAACTTGGTTTTTATTTGGATTCCTGATTGGGTAGATTTTTTTAGTGATGTTTGTGGTGCAGCTTTGTGCTGAAACAACTCCTGGACAGATTGTCTTAGCATTTCTTACAGACATTTATGAAATGATCAGACTCAGATTGCTAACTGAAGTAGAAATTGTTCCATCAACCTCAACATGAGTTGGATTTAAACTGACTTTGGACTAAATACCTGAAACTTTGATGAAATTCACATCAGCCTCAGTTCAACTTTATATTTAATGCAAATTAGCAGCTGTGAGCAGCTTAGCGTGCTAAGCTGCTATAATGTACATGGTAACTGTTGAGCGTTGCCACTGAGCCGCTGACATGTGTGCAGACCTTTGTTTCAAAGCGTTGTGCTGGTCTTTGTCCTTCCTTCTGTTGGTGCACTCAGTCTGCTTGCAGAGGAGAGAGGAAACCACACACAGGGTCTCTGCTGCATTTTCCCCGAATTAACCTCTGCTACTGAAACACGCATGTTTCTGTCCTACACACCACATGAAGAGGCTTTTCCTGTCCGCCTCTCACTTAATCCTGACATTTGAAGCCATTTTAAACAACAACTGTCAGGCTATAGAAACCGATTGTGTGCAGTTTAACGCTCACTGGTTTGTTAGGAAATCAAAAGTGAATTTAAAAGAGTTGATTCACACTAAATGTATGTTGTGGAGCTAGTTAACCAAATATGTAGTCACTGTATTACATTATCAATCTGATTTGTGATCTTTATTTAGCAGCTGTGCTTAGTTAACAGATGTTCTAAAAACAGAGTTGCCATGATGCGTTTATAGAAAGCACAGTAAACTACTAAACATTTCATAAAGGTGTTATTTATATCAAGCTCAAACACCTACAATGTAAAAATGCTGCTTACATGTTAATGCATTCACACAAACAATCAAGTTCAAATATAATAATGGAACACTGACAGAAGCCTTTCTGCATGATGTACACTTTACTTTTGATGCTCCTCTCTAGTCAGGATTGGTTCCTTAGGTTTGCTACATGTTAAAAAACCCTGAAGTCTGAATCCATGTTTTGATCGTCTGTCATCAGTACTCTGCAGTTTAAAGGGGAAATTCTCAGCCGTGGTGTTGAGTGTTCACTTGTAATGTTTATTCTAGCATTAAAAAAGGTCTAGATGGACAAGGTGGTAGGATTAACAGTTGTTTTTTTTTCCAAATGGCTTTAACCTGAATGGGTCTTATGAAGTATATTTAGAAGACAATGCTTTTGTATCTTCATTTAATGCAGGAGTTTTTACACTGTCATATTGGTATTTTTACAAAAGTAAATGATGTGAGTATTTCCTGTTATGGCCGTTGTGCTCCTCTTACTCTGTTTGATTAACCTCGTCCTGGTTCCTTAAATAAGCAGGCCTCTGTCCTGGATTAGCTCTTGGACCTTCAGCCTGTCACTCTGACTGCTCCTCTCATCTCAGACCCTGTTAAAAACCCAGACAGACTAAGACTGGAGCAACAAAATTACTTATTTTTTAAATTATTTTCAGCAGAAATACACTACTGGTCAAAAGTTTGGGGTCACTTACAAATGTCGTTATTGTTGAAAGAAAAGCATGTCTTTTTCAGTGAAGATAACATTAAATGAATGATAAATCCAGTGTAGACATTGTTGATGTGGTAAATGACTATTCTAGCTGGAAACGGCTGGTTTTTAATGGAATATCTCCATAGGGGTACAGAGGAACATTTCCAGCAACCATCACTCCTGTGTTCTAATGCTACATTGTGTTAGCTAATGCTGTTGAAAGGCTCATTGATGATTAGAAAACCTTTGTGCAGTTATGTTAGCACATGGATAAAAATGGGAGTTTTCATGGAAAACATGAAATTATTTTGAACAGTAGTCTATGTCTGTTGTTCATCACTGGAGATCAGTTTCAGGGGTTTTGTTTCACATCCTGCTCCAGGTCTAAAGGTGCTGCCTCCGTCTGTAGGTTTTGTTTGGTTAGTAAGTGCGCAGGAAATGATGACACCAGACTGAACTTGGTCTTTAGTTGGATTCCTGACTGTGTAGATTTTTTTGTGGTCTCCTGGGCAGATTGTCTTAGCATTTCTTATAGACATTCATGAAATGATCAGACTCAGATTCCTATTGAATTAGTCTGGTAACTGAAGTAGAAATTGTTCCATCAACCTTTACATGACTTGGATTGAAGTCGTGCTATGTTAAGGTTGCATATTCAGAATTTAATTGTGACGTCTTTTGTTGTTGTTCTTTTGTTGTTAATATAAGTTGGGGTAGTGAGTTTAATATTCCTACTCATCAGTCTTCATTTTATTTATATTAATGTCTTTTGTCTGTGTTCCATCTGCCTCTTTTTGTTTCTTCTTCAGTGCCCTGATTTATGTTGTTGTCCCCAAAAGCTACAACTCATTAAAATCACAATCAATCATCTTTGGTACAAACTCTGATATCTAATTTTTTGCATCATAAGCTTATTATATCACCTCCCCTGTGGTCAGAGGGCAGAGAGAGGATCCAATCAGTGCACTGGCAAATCAAAAACAGAGTTCAAAAATGTGTGGAACAAATGACTTTATGGTTTTTTTTCTTTACAATTTTGCATTAGATTTAAAAATAAAAAAATCAACATATTTAGAAGTTACTTCAGGTCTTGAATGTTGTAATGAATTACTCAGTAAGTGCCTGTTTAATCTGTGAGCTTTGTGACCACAGTTCAGTGTGCAGTGGACTGACATACAGCTGAACACAGTGACAGAGCTGTGCATCAAACCTCCTGCTGCTTCTGTTCATTTCCTCTGCTTGCGTTGTGGTTGACATGCGATGAGAACTCCTTCTGGTGACAACACAGGCAGGTCAGTGTTTTCTCAGCACATGGTTCAGTTCTTTTAGGATCTATCATTACTTTTAGTTGCTCTGAACACAGCAGAGTTGCAGCTGCTTTCCGATCAGCATCCCAGTCTGAAGAATGGACATTTTCAAAGAGACTCTCAGCAGAGCACACAGGTATGACTGCTTCAGACTGTAACAGAGTGTTGGATGTGTCTCTTCCTGTTGTTTTTTTATTGTTTGGGGCTTCAGGTTTAACTATAAAGCTGCCATAGAGTGTTTCTTCTATAATTAAAACACTGTCACTGCTCATCCTCCCTTTCTTTAGAAGCAGCACAGACTGAGGTGATGCTCTTTAACCTGCCAGAGATCCAAGTGTCCTCAGTGAGCAGAAGACAGACAGACACCTGTTGATCCACACAGTATAAATATGTGTTCAGGTGAGCTGTGAGGCTTCCTACATTAGGATTTACATCCAGCTGTGTTCACGTAGACGTTGATAGAGCATGTTAATATTGGTCCTGACTTTCTGTGTCCTTTCAGACTTGAAGTTAGCCTACATCCCCGTCGGAGTCCTGGCCTTCGTCGTGCTGGTGTTTGCCGTGCTGGGGCTCCTGTGTCTCAGAAAGTAAGACAGGCTGAAGTGATTCTGTTGATCAGAGCCACATGTTAGCATTGCATGATTAACACTAAAGCACCTCTGTAAAGAACAGCTTCACAAAGTCGCTGGCTAACACGGCTCTAGATTTATTTTATTTCACGATGAGCCATTAGCATATATTGTATAATTACCTTTCATTTTTACCAAACCTGGCTTTAGTTTTTTTTCGTAAGTCTACAATATGTTTTACTGCTTTTATAGCAAATGACAAGCTGATCTATGCAAAATCAATACACAGTATATTTGTGTCTTGATTAATCCATTTCCTCCCTTATTTCTTGTATTTAAAAAACTTTAATCTATTTTCAGATTCCAACATGTCAGTCACAAAGTGTACAAACACCTCCGTTCAGAAGTTCAGGGTCACTTAGAAATGTCCTTATTTTTGAAAGAAAAGCAGTTTTTTTTCAAATGAAGACAACATTAAATGAATGATAAATCCAGTGTAGACATTATTTCCAGCAACCATCACTCCTGTGTTCTAATGCTACATTGTGTTAGCTAATGCTGTTAGAAAACCCTTGTGCAGTTATGTTAGCACATGGATAAAAGTGGGAGTTTTCATGTAAAATATGGAATTATGTGGGTGACCCCAAACTTTGAACAGTAGTGTAAATCATCAAGCAGCTAAGTCTGGTAATAGATGAAAAATAAAATCATTAGCTAAATTAGCACTGTTTAAAGCTGACTTTTAATGTTGTTTAGGTTTCAAGTTGATGATGATTAATAATGACCATGGAGCCTAATGTGAATATGTTAAACTAATGAACTTACTGTCTCAGTGAGGAACTTCTGTTTAACATTATTTCACAGAGTGCGTTTGTTGAAGCGGACCATTCGACAGCTGCAGGGGAACCAGTTCACTCCTTCGATCCACCAGTTCACTCCTTCGATCCTCCCTCCGAGGTCCATCTCAGTGGTGGAGGATGAGGGGGTGGTGGAGCCTCCTCCCCAAACTCCTCTGCAGCCCAGCAGCACCGTCAAGCCCTCCTCCAAGAGGCTGTGGAAAAACCCGCAGCAGGTACACTCACACGACATCCTCACGCTGTCACATGATGCACAGATTTAACCTCTTTTTGAAATGTGCTGGTGTCGGTCATACGTGAGCTGAAGACACAGCAGAGGAAACCTCAGATGCAAGACTGAAATAAAGCCAATTTAAATGTGACACCTGCTCTTTCTGTGTCATCCCACCACTACAGATGCTGATTATGTTGTTTTTGAGTAAACCAACAGTGTCAAACTCATCATAGTTCCGGGGCCACTTACAGCCCAATGTGACCTCCAGTAGGTTGGACCAGTAAAATCACAGTATAATAACCTATAAATAACCACAACTCCTAATATTTCCTATGTTTTAGTGCAAAAAAAGCATGTTTTGACAATGTTCACATTTAAGGAATTATCTTTTTACAAAACATTATGAACAACCTGAAATTTCCTAAGAAAAATTAGTTCAATTTCAACAACATTCAGCCTCAGTTTATCATTTACACATTAAAACCTACAGATCACAGTTTATCTACAAAAACATTTAGTCACAGGTATCTGGAACCAAATGATGTAATATTTTACTTTATGATCAAAATGACAAAATTCAGACAAAAAATGACAAAAAAAACAACAAAAGCAAGAAAAAAAATTGCAAAAACGAGAAAATGAGACAAAATTTTTGACAAAAAAGTTACAAAAACACAAAAACTGGACAAACAAGACAAAAAATATACAAATGACACAAAAGAGACAAAAACAATAAAAGCAATGAACAAAACGACAAAAGTGTGAGATAAATGACAAAAGTGAGGTGAAAGTCAGACAAAAATAAGACAGAATATTACAAAAATGAGACACAAAAAGAGACAAAAAAACTAGACAAAAAAGTTACAGTGACAAAAAAACTAGACAAACGACAAAAATAAGACGATTACAAAAAACTCCTAAAATTGTACAAAAATGAGACACAAAATGAGAAAAGAACAATGAGCAATCTAGTATTTTACTCTGAGATCAAAACAACTTGATAAGGTCTACAAATTATTTGCAGTTAATGTCTTCTCTGTAATTTTTACACTTTACAAAGTCGTCCCATGGGCTGGATTGAAACCTCTGAAGGGCCGGCTTTGGCCCACGGTCCACATGTTTGACACCGCTGACGTAGAAGATATCATCACTGTACCTCAGAAGACAGTCATGGTTGAATAGTTGTGGTTCTCTCCACTGCTGTTACGCTCTGATTTGATTTTGTACAACCTTCTCTTGAATATTTCAATCTCAGGATCCTCATTTCATCAAGTCGGACCTGAACCTGCTGCAGCTCATCAAAGCGGGGAAGGAAGGAGTCTTCTACCAGGCCAGGATGAACCGGGGGACCTGCAAAGGCCACAACATGTTCACCTGCAAGATCAGCAAGGAAGGTACATGCACCTCTGAGGGGTTTGATCTACAAGCATTTCTTGTTGGTTCTTTTTGGTTCCCTCAGTTGTTGAGGTAATGACTCTCAGTAAACTACAGTAAATGGTAGGAGGGACGTAAACTGATTAAGCAGAGAATGAAACTGTGACACTGGATTGATTCAGTTGTTCCCAAAAATCCAATTTCAGTAGAATTATCACCAGTGTGATCATTTATAAAGAAAAAAGTATTTTTTGGTTGATTATATAATCATTCAAAACTTCATTCAAAATGCATTTTGATGTGCTCGTTTTAATTCAATTCAGTTTAATTTCATTTATTTATTGCCAAATAATAACTTGTGCAATCTTACAGTACTTTGCATAAGAAGGTTTAGGAATATGATCTCCTCTTTTACTTCCTGTTATCTGAACATCCTGATAATAAGTAATTACAGTAGTTTAGTGTAGAAGTAACAAATGCACTGATTAGTTTTCCATCATCGCTCTGAGACAGGACGTTCTTCCTGCACAGGTGAAGGAAGGCTGCATTAGAGTCTCAGTGTGTGAGTTAAAGGAAATACCCTGATCAGATGACTAGAGCCCAGTGTCATTCAGAGTAACAGTCTGGTTAAATAGGATGTTTCTGAGTGGTGTAGGGCAAAAAATATTAACTTCAGTTTTGTATGAATTTAGAAGAAAATCGGTTCAGATCTTCCAGGCCTTTATGCCCTTCAGACATCCCTGGAGTCTGAGTCAGTGATCAGTTTCATCTGTCTTCACAGATAAACGTAGGTGGGTGTCATCTGCTTATTAATGAAAGTTTATGCTGTGTTTCCTAAAAGTATTGCCTCAGAGGAGCATGCAAAAGGTGAACAGTATTAGTCCTAGCATAGAACCCTGTGGAGCTCCAGAACTAAGTCTGGTGTGTGACAGATGGTCCACATTAACAAACTGCATCTGCCTGATTTCCACCTGGTGTCTTTCCTTTGGTATGTTCACGAATGCTGCTCCATGTAATAAAATGCTGTGATCACCTGTATCAAAGCTGGTTGCAGAGCTTCTGTTTGGTTTTTGTCTTTTCCCTCTCAGGAGTCCGACTCAAACATGTGGACACAGAGGTTTCCATCATGAAGAAACTGGTGCACCACAAGAACATCCTCCAGATCCTGGACTGGAACACCACTGTGGGTGAGAGACGTTGATACAGACTGCCGTTCCTCTGCAAGAATAAAATGGTTTCTATTAGCTGATAGGAAAAGTGGGGAGTAGTGCAGAACTCCTGCTGCTCTCTCCAACGCTGCAGGCTAGAAGATAAAACACGATAAAATCCTGGGATTTGTGCCTCCCAGCATGTCTGACTGATGTCCTCTGTGCAGAGCCTTACATTCTCATCATGGAGTATGTGAGCTACGGCACTCTGAGGACCTTCCTGCAGACCAACAGAAGCCACCTGAGTGCAGATTCTGAGCTGCAGAGCCTCTTCACCATCGCCTCCTACCACATCGCTCTGGCCATGCAACACCTGCGCTCCAAAATGGTAACGATATGGAAAGCTGTTAGGAAGTGTATGGGTTACATTTTGGATAATTTTGGTCATACTTTGTGTAATTTCAGACCCCTTTTATGAATGTTATCAATTTTGTGCCATTGTAGACATATCTTTTGCCATATTTGCCATATTTTAGACCACTTTAAACTCATCTTGTACACTCTGAGTACATTTGGTGCCACTAAGCTCACATTTTACCTGTTTGGTCATGTCTTAGAAACTTTTGTCATATCTTGTGTAATTTGAGGCATTCTCAACCATCTTACGTGCATATTGTGCCATTTTGGATAATTTTGTATCACTTTGGTGCCTGAATAGATCAATTGGTTAAGCGGGTGAACCACATATAGGAGCCTGTCTCCGATGCAGCAGCCTGGGTTTGATTCCCGCTCGCGGGCCTTTGCTGCATGTCTTCCCCCCACTCTTCTCGCCCATTTCCTGTCACTCTCTCGCTTAGCCTGTCAATTAAAGCCAAAACATTTTTTTTTGTATCACTTTGATTTCAGTCTGTACGACTTTAGATTGATCTCCCACCATTTCAGACACATTCTGCACATTTTACATCAATTTGTACACATTTTGTGATATTATTTTTTTTAGATTTTATGCCATTTTAGTTACATGTACTATTTTTGACACATTTTGTACCATTTTAAAAGGAGTTTATTACTGTTTGGACACATTCTGTGGAGTTGTGGACACATTTTGTAATGTTTTGGAGACATTGCCTTTAAAAAAAAACATGTTGTGCCCTACTTAGCTGCATTATAATGAATAATATTTACTGTTATGAACACACTGAGCACATGCTCACCATACTAATCAGTGCTACTGTGTTCTCCTGAGCAGATCATGCACTGTGACTTGGCACTGAGGAACATCATGGTCAATAAGTTTCCCTGGGAGGTCAAAGTAGCAGAGTTCGGCCTGGCCCGAGACTTAACCCGTATGACGAGCCGTCGCAGCAGTCGCTGGAGAAACCCCAGGGTAACATGACATTAACACACAATCACAGTCACTTCTGCTTCTTCATACTGGTGTTGTTGCCATTGTGATTTCAGTTTTACTAAAGGTTGTCATGTCCTACAGCCATAATAATTGTAGTAGTTCCAAATTATTTCAAGTGTCCAAATCAATCATTCCAGAATTTATGACCCAAATACATGTCATTATTATTACTCCACCAAGTAACACGGCAGAGTTATGTGACAATCGGTGTACGTATGTCTGTCTGTCTGTTTGCAACATTACTCAAAAACAGAATAATGGATTTGGATGAAATTTTCAGGGAAGGTCAGAAATGACACAAGGACCGAGTGATTAGATTTTGGCAGTGATGCAGCTTATAGTCTGGATCCACAGATTTGTTAAAGATTTCTGTCTCACTGCAAGATAGCAGCATGGTTTCACTGTAACCATGACAACAAGTGAACACTACATCAGCTATCTGCTGATCATCACATGATTGTGATTCTACTACAAATCCACCGCTGTGGACTTATCAATCGGAAAAAAAAAACAACTGATCAAATTGTTGGGGTGTTTCTGAGTCCCAGCAATTCCTGCCGCCCGCTACATATTCAGGTCATGTGATTCAGTATAGGTTCATAACGTACACATGCAGAACACACGCCTGTGCTCAGCACAAGGTCATGTTGTTTGTGGGTACATCTATATGAAATGACCACATTCTATGTTGATATCTGATCATCAATAACTAATAAACAAATTCTGCATTTATTTTTAAAAAATGCCCTTTTCCAATCTGTAATTAAAATCTTTTTTTTTTTTTTACCAATGCAATTGATCAACATCATTTTGTTTTTTTAATGTAACCTGGCGATAAATGGGATTTTGTGACACTTTAGGTTACATTTAGTTTCACCTTTGGTCATACTTTTGGTGTCATTGCATACCAAGTTTAGTCGGATTTGTTGTCATGTTGTACAGTTCATTTTCTGTGAAAGTCAATTCATCCCCAACACATGCCTAACGTTTGGTTTAAAATGTGATTCGTGAACTTGTGACCATTGGCATGTCTCTTGTCCAGCCACTTTACATTTGTTGGCCTGTGTGCTGCAGTCAGGTAGTAAAATCTGTGTGCAGCTGACATGTTCAACTAGCATGTCACTTTGCACACTGATCACAGTCAGTCACATTGTGAATAGAATGCACTGGAAGATGTATCTCTATTCTGTGTGTCTGTGTGAGAGAGAGGGGCATTTAGCGACATCCTTTCAACAGGAAGCATCCATTTTATTGAGCTAGAAACCAGTCCTCCTTGAGATCAAATCACATTTTCCATTCTGTGTGCCTTCTACAGCAGCGTGTGCCGCTGCGCTGGTATCCCCCTGAATACTTCAAGAACAACTATTACAGCTTCAAGGGAGACGTTTGGGCTTTTGGCATCGTGCTGTGGGAGATGCAGACATTTGGTGAGTTGGTGGCTCAGGTGTTAAGCATGCGACACAGAACGGTTGGCTAACAGTATGAGGTTAGACTCTGACATCACGCAGATGTTCAGAATCAAATCTGTGTCAGAGGTTCCTCTCTGACCACTGGAAAGGCTGCAGGGGATTTACTCTTCCTGCTCTACTTCCCCACCTTAATGGCTCCGTAATAGTTTCCAAACACATTCTTCATGCATTGGCAGCATCACAGAGGATCAGTGACACTTCATCATCATGTCATTTGCGTATCTGGGTTTGAGTGGAAAGCCACAGAGATAAGCTGCAGTTACAAGAAGTGGAGCAGCCACAGTTCACCTGAAAGCAAAACAGATCACAACAATTTCTTGCTCCGCCTTGATACTCTTGAGGAGCACTAAAAGTTACAGTTAAGTTCCAGTGTCCTGGCATCCATTTCAGTGAGTCAGCCCTTTAATCAAACTGTTTCACCTTGATGAAGTCAACCAAAAATACCTTCATTTATAGATATCATTAGAGGCATGAAATATGTTTTTACCTTTTCTTATTAGTTCTCTGTAGAACCCTGGTAGATGCTCATCTGTAGTAAACAATAAGTTAAAGTCTTAAGAAACCAGAAATACATTTTACAAAGTAATTTCACTCGCATGTATAAATATCACATTTTCAGGTACCTTACCATACCCAAACCTGGAGACCTCAGAGGATGTGATCTACCACATCTGTCTGGGCCAGAAGAACACAAACCCTGAAGGCTGCAGACCGGAGATGTAAGTGAAAACTCATTAAATGAAATGAGAATCAAACGATAAGAACTAGTACAACTGTGTCATTTTCAAATAGCTGCATGTGCATTAGCAAAGTTTAATATATATTATTTAGGTCTGAGAGATAGAAAAGCAGGTTGATCACAGACTGTGAATTTACTGAATAAAGAACATGAGGTTATAGAAGGCTGTCTGGTGTCTCAGAAGACAGGAAACAGGATCAAACACATGGCTAAGACAGCAGTATTTCACATTGGATGATAGGGGGGAAGTCCTATTTAGTCCAGAAGAGACAGAAAGAATAGAAAAAAAACGCTGATGGCACTGTCAGACTCTGCTGGGAGAACGTGGCTCATTGGGTCTGAACAAAGTGGTGGAGTCCATGCAGCCTGCTGTCACTGAAGCAAGAGGGGAAAAAACGTATAAGACAATCTGATAATCAGACATTTTTAGAGGTTGAAGTATACACTCTTGTTGAGCTGATATTGCCATTTTACATAAAGTTTAATTGAACTGAAAATTTTATTTGACAACTGCAAAATGGAATCATCTTCACTGGTGGGGTCAGACGTCTGGATCCCAGTTGTTTGTAATTGACATGTTTTTTGTTGCTTCTCTTTTCAGTTTAACATTTTTGCTTAAACATGACTTTAATAGTTAATTGATATTTTCTGAGCTAATCAATCATTTTGCTTACTGCTTGCTTTTTCGGGTTAATGAAAACATTTTGAATCCTAAATCTAAGACGTCCCCAGAGGATTCTCACGCTGTTAGTTTTTTTTCGATTGCTAACACGCATTGGTCGAAACTGAAGTCACATGTTCAAAACTCTTAACACAGCCTGCATTTCCATCATGTATCTCAGCTAAACAGTTAATCTCATCGTCAAAACTGTTTCTCACAAACAAAACACTTCATACATGTCTCAAAATAAGCTCATCCAACCACAACACTAGCAAATAGTCTCACTTTGGAAACACATGCTGTCAGGCTGAGCACGCTGAACTACAAACCACTAAGAGCATTACGTGAAATGAATTGAGATCTTTCAAGTTTGAATGATTTCTTTTAAATAAATCAGTATTTTATTATAAAATAAGATCTTTGCACTTTGAGTTTTCTAAATTATTGTAATATATTGCAACAAGAATGAATCAGGAATTCAGCAGTTTACTTCAACAACATTGATGTATTTTCTCTCTGCGTTTGCATCGGTACCTTACAAAAAAAAAAAACAGTTTACTGTAAACAAAAATAAATGCAGAATCTCAGAATTCAGGGGGCAGAATAGAAATCAAGAGATAAAATTCAAAAACCCAACAACATGTACATGTATACTGTAACATTCACAACCTGTCTGCATTTGGACTCATGTTTCCATCCATTACATCTGATGTCTTCTCTGGAGATGCATTGTGGGTAGAACCTTTGAGTGTCTCCTTTTTATGGTTTCTGATGAGGCCAAACACAGATCACCTGAATCGGGTTTCAGCTGACAACTACACTCAGCTGTGTGCAATTACCTAATCTTTTCATTTATTTTAATTCAATATTTTGAAATGATTTAATAGATTTCAATGTGGCTGCAGCAGAAATTCCCAGTGTTCCCCCGCACATCATTCTGTTCTGATTGTGGCTTTAACTGTTTAGAACAAAGTAACTAGTAACTGAGAAAAGAGTTCATGAATTTTGGTGACTGTGGTCACTGAATGCATTTTGTGTCAAAGCAATGGAAAGTGATTCACAGTTAGGTCCACATGGACTTCTGTTTTGCAGACTGTGTTAAGAGTTTTGAACATGTGACTTCAGTTTCAACCAATGAGTGTTAGCAATTGGAAAAAAAAAAAAAAAAAAAACCTAAAGGAGACACTCAAAAAAGTTCTAGCCACAACGCATCTCCAGAGAAGCCATCAGATGTAATGGATGGAAACATGTGGCCAAATGCAGACGACTGTGAATGTTACAGTATACATGTGTTGTTGGTTTTTGAGTTTTATCTCAGAATAGAAATTCTGCCCCCTGAATTCTGAGAGCCTGCTTTTTTTGTTTACAGTAAACTTTATATTTTTTATAAAGTCTCAAAGTACCAATACAAAGGCAGAGAGAAAATATGTCAGTGTTGTTGAAGTAAATTGCTGCATTCCTGATTTGTTGTAGTTGCAATACATTACAATAATTTAGAAAACTCAAAGTGCAAAGATCTTACTTTATAATAAAATACTGATTTATCTAAAAAGAAATCATTCAAACTTGAAAGAGTACAATTTATTTCATATAATGCTCTGTTAGTATTTTGTAGTTCAGTGTGGTCAGAGTGACCGTGTTTGTTTCGAAAGTGAGACTATGTGCTAGTGTTGTGGTTGGATGTGTCACGGTTGATGGTAGAGAGAACCCAGGCGCAGATACCAACAGACAGGCTCAGAGGTTATAATGAAAACAGGGGGTTTATTGTCAAAACACAACTACAATACACCAAAACTTAAACTGGGGAGGCACTACGTAAAACCAAGCAGTAACAAAAAATGGCTACTGGGTTGTACTCACGCACACTGAAATGAAGTCCATTCAAAAATAGAGTCCAAAGGTACCAAGCAGAAAAGTCCAGAAACTGCAGTAATCCAGAAGAGGTGTTGCAGAACAGCATGTGGGTCAATTCAACTGTGATGCTCCCACATACAATGAGGGGAGCAGAGGGTTTTTAAACAGAAGGGGAAGGCAGGTGAATGGTGTTGGCTGATTACTCCTCAGCTGAGTCTCATGCCGCAATTAGCTGTCCTCCAGCGGGCGATCAGCTGGAAGAGAGAGAGGGAGACAGGGACAAAAACCAGGCAGGAGCCGGGACGGCTTCCTGACAGGATGAGCTTATTTTGAGACATGTATGAAGTGTTTTGTTGATGAGAAACAGTTTTGGGGATGAGATTAACTGTTTAGCTGAGATACATGATGGAAATGCAGGCTTTGTTAAGAATTTTGAACATGTGACTTCAGTTTGGACCAATGCTTGTTAGCAATTGAAAAAAACTGTAATACGACCATTTCTGTAGTCGAGTTCAGCTGAGTGTGTTTTTTGATTGTTATACCAAAGTCACATTTTCCGCTACTATTTAGAACCGCGTAGGTCATTCCTGAACTGGAGGACATTTGGGCTTCAACATTTTTGAAAAATTTACCTTCTCTGTTACAGTTTTCTGCTCCATATTCATCAATAATAGTAATAAACTATCAAAGGCTTGATTGGTTGAGCTTACACATCAGTGGTACCATTTTTATTCCATGTTTTCTGTGTTGTTGCTAACCCTACTCTAATCACAGTAACAGGGTTGCTCATCCATGCTAATGTGATCTTTTTCTCAGCTAGATATTTAGCTAGCTGTTACTGCTGACCAAGAGGACAAACTGACTGATGGAAAACAGTCAAAAGAATGAGTCTGATCCTGATAATATGAGGTAGAGTGAGACGTTCAATCAAGGCTGACAATGGGATGAAAGTATGAAAACTAGAAGACAGGACATAGCTTTGCTCTACCCATTCTTTAGGAAAACTGTTTGATGATGTTAATGCCAGCGTTTCATGTGATTCACTGTTTTCTTCTTCTTCTATCAGATAAAAGGCTTTATAACAGGGTTGTTGTGGGACACACGTTCCATGCATAATAATTATTATTTAAAATATTATGGCGATTAAAAAAATGTTCCCACAATTACAAGAGACATCAATGGAAATAATATCAAAAAAGGAGATGTAAATTTAACTGTTTTATTAGAGATTCAGTTTGGTCATCAGGGGGTGGGAACAGAGAAAAATGTCATTTTAGGAGGAACTCCAGACTTATTTGGTATTTTAAATATTTTCAAACATTCTTTTTTCTTAGTTTTTTAGATTTGGTCTCAGGACAAGAACATTTACACAACAACTGCACATTTTAGTATTTTGTACATGGATTATTTGAAATTTGATGGGTGGGATGTGAAATGTCCTCCAGTTCTGGAATGACCCTTAATGGGATCTTTCCAAAATGAGTGCTGTGATTTAGTTGTGTTTCCCACTGTTGGAGTCTTAGAGATGAAATTCAAACTGATGTCATTCATCTCATGTTGGGTGCAGCTGCTGCTTCTCTCAGCTTCCATAGCTCAGAGTGAAGATTGACCTCTGCACTGATCAATATCAGGAACTGCATTGATTAGTCTAAATGTGGAAATGGATTCTTTTGATCTCTGCCACCAGTTTTACTGTCACATCATCTATAGAGTTTTAGCCACCCCTATACTTTCGATGAAACCACTGATTGTTTGACAGCTAGTAACATGATGAATGTCTCACAGACTCCATATCATGAGAGACTGCTGGCAGGAGCCGTACACAATGAGACCCTCCTTCACTGACATTGTCTGCATGCTGGAGAACGTCATGGAAAACGATGCAGTAAGCAACAGCATTATTTATATGATCTTTAATTGGTATGTCACTTATTCTTTCATTGTCTATTTAAATGAACAAACATGGTGTGACCTTCATGATGCTAAAACACACTTTGTATGCTTGGTGAAAGTCATTATCATTGTTTTACTATATTGTTTTTATACGTCCAAATAATCCACCTGCCAACATATGGAAATTAATCTTGTGCTAAATACGGCTTATTTACAGCAATCTTGTGTAATCTATTATGAGATGGTTCATTAATATGCACTGTCCCATCCAAAGATATAAATAAAATAAATTATGTAGCTTACTATCTTCAGAGTTGTATAACTTGCAGCAGTTTCCTAACATGCAAACCATTTAAACACTGTTGATGGACAACATCTGTTCATTTTAAATGTTGTGAATGTGATGTGTCCAGTGAATGGCTTCAATCAAACGGTGTGGATAAAGTTTGAGTTTGTGTTGGCTAAAGTGTTCATCGTTTGGCCGGTAAACGTGTACCTCCACACGTCTCATGAACTACTTAATGCATTTTTTTCTAGAAAGGTCTCAGCAGATAATCTGGAACAGAAAATATGAATCGATTTATGAATTGCTTTTGTGTGACGTTCCGGTTTGTTGTTGCAGATGGACAGTAAGCAGACTGTACATTTCACTGTGATCTCTTCTTTGCAGGATTATGTGGATGTGGAGAGTCCTCAGAGTTTGGTGAAAGAGGACGCTGAATATCATGAAGCTAAATGTCTACGAGCAGCAAGCGTCACCCTGGAAAATGCTGATCCTGTTTAAAATATGTATTTATGGAGGCTGGATACTGTATAGTTTAAATCTCTACACATTACTATTTAGCTCTTTGAGACTGAGGCTATTTTCAGTGTAAATTAACTACCTTTACTATTAAGCTCTTACCTTGATCACCATGAGGATTGTGCATACATTCTGTATCTTGTTTTTTTTTTCTTCATTTTTTAGGAACAGACACAGCTATCAATATATTCATAATCTGATATGATGATTCTTCTGCAGATTTTTTTTAATATCAGCCTTTATATCAAGGAAAAAACTTTTTTATTATGAAATTGTTGTGTTTTTACACATATCTTACCACAGAATGCTGGAAGTAGAGATACCTTAATAATAACTAGAAAAGCACTCAGAGAGCGCAGACCTCCGCCAAGGATATTGACATTCCCACAGAAAGGGAAACAGGAAACCCGTGCAATAAGGGATCATGAGCTGGAATTGAACCTGTGTCTCTGACACAGTTCTGTTTATGAATCACCTTCTTAACCAGTTGAGCTATCTGGACACCTCTTCCCAATTTGTTGGACGACATACTAACCTATGATGTTTTTGTCATATTTTGGACCACATACTAAACCATACTAAAAAATTCAAAGTGATCCAGAATCCAGGATCCTTTCCGGATTGCCACCAAAATTAAATCAGCTCTTCCTCTTACAATAGTCTACATCCCCTCAAAATTTCATCTGAATCTGAGCAGGCGTTTTTGAGTTATCTTGCTAACAGTCAGACAGACACACAAACGCCGGGTGTCACATAACCTCCTTGGCGGAGGTAATAATACATTTTATTTGTAACAAACTTTTCATTGAGCTAAAATCTCAAAGTGCTGCATTAAATTTATAAAGCGACAAAAAACACACACCAAAAAGCCAATGCAAAGTCACTGAAAGACACATGCTCACAGCTCTACTCCACTATCATCAACAACAGGCAGCGGCTCTTCCACTGTGTAGAGGGATTATGTGAAATCTGAAAACATCAGAACCAAGATGGTGGGAAACAGTGTGACTCGATGAACATGGCACCTAATGGAAATGAGTGTCATTTTTGTATTCACTGAAGTGTTCACACACAGTAGACAACTTGTAGAGATGGAAAATCAGACACCTATCCATTATCTATACACCGCTGGAGTCTATCCAGCTGACTGAAGGTGAAGACATGAGAAACCTGGACAGTTAACAGTCTATCACAGGACTACATATAGAGAAAAACAATCACACTCACATTCACACCTACAAACAATTTAGAATCACCAATTATCCTCAGCATGTTTTTGGACTGTGGGAGGAAGTCAGAGAAAACCCACACATGTACAGGAGAACATGCAAACTCCATGCAGAAAGATCCCAGGAAGGACGGGATGCGAACCAGGGATCTTCTAGCTGCTAGGTTAGGGTGACCATACGTCCTCTTTTGCCCGGACATGTCCTCTTTTGAGAGGCTGTCCGGCCTGTCCGGCCGGCGTTTATAAAGTCCTTCAAATGTCCGGGTTGTTGATCTTGCTTAACTTGAGCGCGTCACAGACCCGTGTATTTATCATTCACGTTGAATGGTTCCTTTGGAAACACGCTCTGAGAGGCGGAGTTTGAGCCGAACCCCGGAACGCTCCACACTCACTCACTCCTCGCAGGCTGACAGGCAGGTGGGCACACTGCGAGAGAACACTCGAACCGAAAGAAAATGCCGAAACGCAAATGTCATTTCACTGATTGTTGTGTGTGGGTATTAGACATTCACCACACAGTAGAATGGAACAGGCAGGATGTAGCTTTATTCATTAGCATGTGTCTTCACTTCTTCTCTCATGCTCTAGGTCCTATCCTGCTACAGCTTGGGGATAGCGCCCTCTGTAGGACTCTTTTATGAACAGCCTGTAATACTGCAAAGTTATTTCACATGAACACAACATCTTCCCCTTTTCAACAAAGGATACTTCTTATGCAATGAACTATCAACGTATCAACAAAACATTTACATATTGCGTTCAGTACTTAGTATGTAACTCAGACTCTACACTAAGACTGTTAAACAAATAAGACACTCTTTTGCCCTCATTTAGACATGACAAAGTCCTGGGTCCAACTAGGTGGGTTTCTAATCCTGATAGGTCTTAGTGCAGAACCAGACTCAGGATGAAGTGGTTCGTCAGTCGCATGCTCCGTAAAGTTCATTACATTGTCCAAGTTTGATTCTGGGTTCAACTCTGCCAATGCGGATAAGCGTGAGCCGTTCCAGACTCTTCCATCATCCAGCAGGTAACTGTTAGAACTTTTTCTGGCTAGAACAGTCATTGGTTTGGTAAACTTGAGTTCTCCTTTCTTTACTTTCCAAGGTTTCCTAACCCGGACTTGGTCACCAGGCCGGAATTCTGTTGTTTTGGCATGTCGGTGAGCATCTGTGTATTGTTTTGATTTTATTTGTTTTTGTTTGACTTTCACGTATAGTGTGCTCGTCTGTGGACGGTACAGGCATCTCTTTAATCACCAGCTTTGTTCTCATTCGGCGTCCATGAAGCAGTTCTGAAGGGGATACACCAGTGGTGGAATGAGGTGTCGCTCTGTAGTCCATCAGGAATGTTCTCAGGAATGTTTTCCATGGTTGTTTTTGGATTGTAGCAGTCTGTAAACAGTCTTTAATAACACGGTTAAAGCGTTCTACTTCCCCGTTAGCTCTCGGATAGTATACAGATGATTTCAGGTGTGTAATGTCCCTTCTCTTGAGAAACTCAGCAAACTCAGTGGAGACAAACTGAGGTCCGTTATCACTGACCAGCTCTTTTGGATTCCCCTCTCGAGAGAAAACAGTGGACAGGAACTGGATCATAGTAGCGGTGTCAGCACGGGGAGCGAAAGCCACTTCAGGCCACTTGCTATGGTAATCCACAAGTGTTATAGCAAACCGACAGTCAGCAGGTGCTATCTCAAACGGGCCCACAATGTCCACTGAAACCTTCTCCCAGGCAGCGGCTGGCAGGGGCACAGGATGAAGCGGGGCATCATGGGTCACTGTTGTTTTATCGTTCAGACGGCAAGTCGTACAGTTTTTAACAAATGTCTCTATTTGTGAGTCCATCTTGTACCACCAATATAGTTCTCTGAGGCGTTGTTTAGTCTTAAAAATGCCTTGGTGTGTCTCATGAGCGATATCAATGAGCCTTGTCTGCATAGACTCAGGTACGAGTAAACGATGAGTACCTCTGATGACACAGTCCTCTATGACCACAAGCTCATGTCTAATCAGGAAGTAGGGCTGTAATTCAGGATCAACCGCTTTCTTCTTTGACGGCCAGCCCCTTTTTATCTGTGCACACAGCTTTTTTAGCACCGGGCAGTCATGGCAGGCGGACTCAAACTCATCCTCAGAAACAGTGCTTAGATCGGCGAGAATGGTTGCAACAGACTCCACATTTTCAGCATATGCAGGATCTGTCTCTGGCAGTGGAAGTCTTGATAGACAGTCAGCAACATTGTTCAATGAACCTTTTCTATATTCAACATTGTAGTCAAACTCCATCAGGCGCGCAGACCACCTGGCTATCCGTAGGCCAGCACGGTTGTTTCCTTTGGTCGTGAGGAGTGTTGTTAGCGCTTGATCAGTGCGCAAAAGGAATTTTCTTCCCCAGAGCCATGTTCGCCATTTTTCGACAGACCAAACGCATGCTAGCGCTTCCTTTTCGACAATGGAATACTTCCTCTCTGCGTCCGACAGACTGCGGGAGGCAAAAGCCACAGTACGTTCTTCACCATTGTTGTCCATTTGAGTAAGGACGGCCCCAAGCCCATAGTCTGAAGCATCAGTAGAAACTATGGTAGGCCTGGCAGGGTCAAATAGCGCCAGTGCAGGGCTGTTGACAATCAGCTGTCTGACTTGGTCAAAACTCACTTGACGTTCATCGTTCCATTGAAATGTACTGTTCTTTCGCAATAAAACTCTCAGGGGCTCCACAACATCAGCATAGTTGGGCACAAATTTATTGTACCAGGTTGTCAGCCCTAGGAATGAGCGCAGTGCAGCAAGGTCAGTAGGAGGCGGAGCATTCAGGATTGCAGCTACGTGAGAGTCATCTGGCAGCAGACCGTCTGAGCCGACCTTGCAGCCAAGAAAACTCAGAGTAGTTTGACGAAACTTGCATTTGTCCATGTTCAACCTCAGGCCTGCGTTGTTTATTTTACGTAACACAGCCTTCAGATTTACCTCGTGCGCCGCTTCAGAAGTTCCATAGACAATGACATCGTCAAGGTAGCACTGAACACCTTCCAGTCCACTGAGGATCGTTGACATCATCTTTTGAAAGGCGGCAGGGGCGGAGCTAAGTCCGTATGGAACTCTGCAATATCGGTACAGGCCTTCGTGTGTAATAAAAGCTGTTAGCCCTCTGCTATCTTCATGCAGCTTTAGTTGGTGATATGCAGATTTGAGGTCTAGAGTGGAGAACATGACAGCTCCACGCAGCTCAGACATTATGTCCTCAATCAACGGCAGAGGATGGCCATCTATAATGACAGCTTTGTTAGGTTCCCTCAAGTCCACGCACATACGAATGTCACCGGTCTTTCTCTGGGTGACCACAATTGGGGATACCCACTCAGATGCGTCAATCCTCTCAATAATTCCATTTTCTTCCAGGTTCTTTAGTTCATTTGATACAGCATCACGCACTGAGAGAGGTAAGCGGCGGAGCTTTTGTTGCACAGGCTTGACTTCAGGTCGCACTTTTACTTTGTGAACAAAGTCTTTTGCGCATCCAAACGCAACTGGAGCTTTCACTGTTTGTTTGGGTGAGGCTTCGGTTTGGTGAAGGGTTGTACTGACTGTAGAGATGTCAGATAGCAACTGTCCTCCTTTTATCTCTAACTCAAGAGCAGCAAAAAGGTCCATACCGAGTATTGCTGTTCCCGTTTTGACTATGTAAAAGTCAGTAGTAGCACACTTGTTATGGTAAGTAATTGTAGCTTTAAGACACCCTAACACATTCAGTTTATCCTTAGAATATGTAACCAGTTGCACTTTGGGTTCATTTAGCTTACTCAAACTAAAGTGTTTACGGTACACATCACTAGGCAGTATAGACACACCTGACCCTGTATCAACAAGCATCTCAATATCACAGGCCTGAGCAGTAGGTGCAGTAATAGTAGCAGTACACATTAGCTTAGAAATGTCAATACCACTGTTCACAGCCAAGACAGTTATTTCAGGCACGATCACATCATCACTCTTATTGGACACTTCATTTACAGGCTTAGCAGAGGATTTACAAACTCGAGAATAATGCCCTATTTTTCCACACATTTTACATTTACAGTCTTTAGCAGGACAAGATTTATCATTTGCAAGATGGTTTTCTGACCCGCAACGGTAGCATGTATTGCTTTTTCCATCCATCTTTGGCTTACTCCGCTTTGTTTTGAAATTGCTCTTTTTCCTCACGTGCACCGCGGCAACATCTTTTGAAGTGTCGGTATCAGCAATGGCTTTTGCATTGGCTATGGCAGATTCAATGCGCTGAGCTATATCCAGTGTCTTTACTAGAGTCAGATTTTCCTCCATTAGCAGTCTTTCACGTATTCGAGGATTGTTAGTCTTTTCTACAATCTGGTCGCGCAGCATCTCATTCTCCATGTTGCCAAATCCACAATGTTTAACGAGCTCACGTAATGCTGCAACATAGTGATCTGTAGACTCACCCACCGCTTGTGCTCGCTGGCGAAAACGGTACCTCTCGGCAACAACATTCACTTTTGGAGAAAAGTATTTTTCCAAAGCACTCACAGTCCCTGTATAGTCATCACTATCGAGTGGCAAAGTGCTGTAGATTCGTTGTCCTTCTGTTCCCAAGCAGTGAATAATCAAGGCTCTCTTCCTCTCGGCGGAAAAGCCATTTCCCCCGATAGCAAGCAAATAGTTGTCGTACAACTTTTTCCACGCTTCAAAAGCGATCTTTGGTTCACCCGGGCACTCCAGGAAAACCGCAGGAGGTTGTAAGGAAAGTAGAGCCATCTCTTCCTCACTACTTGCCTCGTCGCCACTTTGTTGTGTGTGGGTATTAGACATTCACCACACAGTAGAATGGAACAGGCAGGATGTAGCTTTATTCATTAGCATGTGTCTTCACTTCTTCTCTCATGCTCTAGGTCCTATCCTGCTACAGCTTGGGGATAGCGCCCTCTGTAGGACTCTTTTATGAACAGCCTGTAATACTGCAAAGTTATTTCACATGAACACAACACTGATGAAATGCGAAAAAAGTACCCCTGTTTTCGTCCGGGTCGTGTCAAATGGGAGGCAGAATGTACAGTCTGCAAAGCTGGGACTTATGGCTCTGTGGCTAATAAGAAAAGGAAAAAGAAGGGGAAAAAAGGACTGTTGACTTGAGCCATTATTTCTATATATTTTTTTCATTTGCCATTAGACACATTATTTTGAAGAATGGGCTAACTGAACATTGAAGAATAGACTACCTCTCTTTTTTCTTTTTGTTCAATATTTTGGGGCATTATTTCTATTTTTACATAATTGATAATTGGAAGGTTATTTTGAAGAATGGTACTCTACCTCACTTTTCCTAACTAAGGTGTAAGTGTCAGACTTAAGAGAGATGATTATTTCTTATTTTGTTAAACATCTGAATACATGTGTTCCTACACAACTTGAGTCAATAACTATTAAAGACTAGAGCATGCCATATTTGTATGTGACTGATTGTATTGTTTAGGAGAATTTATAAAGCAACTGTCTGTGAGTGTTTTGGGCTATCTTTCTGTATACCCAGGTAAAGTGTTCTTTTCTGGGGAATTCAGAATATCTGTTTAACTGAGTTTGAAGCACAGAAAGCCCCCTGGCCCATGGAAAACCCCTTAAAAATGTGTGTGTGTGTGTGGGGGGGGGGGGGGGGGGGGGGACTGAAAATTTTTCGCGCGTGAGCTGGAAGTGTGTCCTCTTTTCAGAGAAACAGAATATGGTCACCCTATGCTAGGTGGCAGTGCTAACCACAGCTGTGCAGCCCATAAATCAGACAAATAACATGTATTACATAGATATTAACATATCACTTATGAGCTGATGAATAATTCAAACCAGAGTAATGCGTGTAGAGAAGCAGGTTGGAACTAAATTTGATGTAAACATTTTTCACCAGCACTCTTCTGAATGACAAGCAACCAGCTTGGTTGGAAGGTTAATTAGCTTTATTTCATATGTGCTGTACCTCCCTGCAGTAAATACCATGAGAAGAATTCAACGGAAAAACAAGAGGTGTACATTTTGGCACATGTCCATCTGGCTGTAAGGGCTAGGCTGCTGTTACCTGGACCTGCCTTTCAAAAGCTGTCTGAATTATAGCAAGTGTAAGAAGACACATCTTACACTTGTTAAGATGTATTTCACATAAACAACCCAACAGAGAGGAGAAAAAGAATTCCTGGCAAAAAAAAAAAGACTTAAATGCAACACAAAAGCGGATGTACTGACTGTACATGTTCCTGTTTGGAAGTGTTAAAAAACATTCATTTAAAAAGAAACATATTTCTGATAAAATATATAGATAAAAAAATCAATTTGTGTGTGATGTGATTATTTTTGTGCAACACAAAAACTTTGTACTGCACTGTATATGTTTACTTTCTAAAAGAATTTTCTTCTATTTTTTAATTACGATTTTTGTTCATTGCTCATTTTAATATTGAAATTCTAGCTTTTGTGTTTGGTTGGTGATTTTTTTAAAGCTTTTTTGTATTTATTTATTTATAAACCAGTAGACATATAAAGCATACCAGAAACATATGTTATCAGTAGAACACAAATTACAGCTCTAGATCATACACAGCCGTTCCACGTCTGAGAAAACCTCCACTGATAGAAAGACCTGGTCATTCAGTATCTTCAGGTATCAGCTGACCTCATTCTTTGGGAACATAACATTGGTGAACCTGACCAACCCCAGATCATAACCCTAACCCCCACAGACTGGTAGGAACTAGACATGATGAGTTCATTACTTCTTCTGCCCCTCTTCTTACCCTGATGCCCCCATCACTCTGGAACACGGTAAATCTGGGCTCATCAGACCACATGACCTTCCATTGCTCCAGAGTCCAATCTTTATGCTACCTAGCAAACTGAATCCCCTTTTCTGATTAGCCTCACTGATCAGTGGTTTTCTTAGAGCTACAGCTGTTTAGTCCCAATCCTTTGAGTTCCCTTCATGTGGAAATGTTCTTACTTTCATTATTAAACATAGCTGTGAGTTCTACTGTTGATTTCCTACGATCATCTAAGAGTTTGTTCAGACCACATTAGTTCCTTGAAGATGATGGTTCTCCACTATCTTTACAGGTTTTAATAATGTGTTGGACAGTTCTTAACCTGATTTTAGTAGTTTCAGAAATCTCCTTAGTTGTTTTATTTGTTTGATGCAGGCCAATAATTTGACCTTTCTGAGACAGATTAACATCCTTTCCATGGCCACAGGATATGTCTTCCAACATTTAAGAAATGAGAAGCTCCTCACTGCATCAGCTAGGGTTAAATAGGTTGTTGCAGCTGAAACATACAGTATCAATCACTGCAGTAATTATCCAGTGGATAATTACCTGTTTGCTTAGTTAAATCCGGTGTATCTAAGTGTATGCATATGTCACAGGCCAAATTAGAATCCAGGCAGATTTAGAATCCGCCTCGGCAGAATTAGGATTTTGATTTCGCCTAGGCAAAATCAAAATCCTACCATGGCTGTTGTACGGATTTCAATCTTGATATAGCAATAGCCTGCATATTAGAAAGAATAATCCTAACCCTCTAACAGGATTTTGGTATACAGTATATGAAAAAAAACAGAAACTACTTTGACAACATAATTTTTCCCTGTTTATTTTGCCAAGTGTTGAGGACAAAAGTTGACATTACTTCTAAAGTAATTATTTACCTTGTATCTAAAACCAAATTTCAAGGTACATAATGTTAGGGAAAACAAATAATTACATTAACAGAGCTTATCATATTCAAAACCCTTCAAATTTCAATCTAGGCTAGGCGAAATCAAAATTCTAATTCTGCCTAGGCGGATTTAAAATCTTCCTGGATTCTAATTTGGCCTATAACACATACATACTCAGACACTACAGAGACAAGGACGCGATATTTACGAGGCGCATTGAAGCAGCAGAGCGACGTTCCACAGTGTGCTGCGTTCAGGAACGCCCCGTCTGCCTCTGAGAGCCAATAGGATCCAGCGTGGGAACAGGCGTTTAGTGACACTGCTGCGAACTTAGACCTCTTTTCTATTGTGTCATTTGTGCTGAATAACTCCGAGATAATGACTCTGCGTGTGTTAGAAATAATCTTTTTCTTCTACTTCGCCTCTCACATTCCCATCACCTTATTTATTGACCTGCAGGCTCTGCTGCCTGGACATGTGTATCCACAGCCGGTAAGTTCTGTAACTAATAACACTGTCATCTTGCTTCTTCTGTAGCTGTAGTTTGGTTCACAGTGTGGACGTGTGTCCTGCAGCTCAGAGACCTGCTGAGGTGGTATGCAGAGGACTTCAGAGACCCCATGGTGCTGGACCCTCCTCCCTGGTTCAAGTCATTCATTTATTGCGAGGCTCTGCTTCAAACTCCTTTCTTCCCCATAGCAGCTTACGCTTTTCTGAAAGGTCAGTGAACATAACACCTGTTTGATTCTGTAAACCTAGTGTCTACTGTCCGCGGGGGCTTGGTAAAGCTGTGCCAGCTTATGCTCGTCCACAGCTGTGGTTATCTGGATCAAACAGACATAAGGAAATGATCTCTTGTGCAATAATTCTCACGTCTCTACATGTTTTACCTGCTTTGTGCTCTACATTATAACCAAACCAGTAACCTGACTGGCTGAATTAGCTTTAAAGGACCAGTTCAACTTTTCTTCTTTCATAAGGTGATTCTAGAAGGCAAAGTCCTTCTGGAGTCTCCACTCAGCAGCCATCTTGATAATGGCTTTGATCCCTATTTACATACATGACAGAGCTATAATGGCTCAGCTGAACACATTTAAATGTGTAGAATCATTAGACAAATCTCATTAAAAAATAAAAATCTTTAAAAATTTGATGACTTTGCCGTAAAAATATTTTCCCAAACGTTATATTTCTACTGTACCTGCACACAGTTTTAGTACTTTTAGATACTGTGCTTGTCAGTACAACAACATGACTAGCTGGATGTTTCCTGGTTTGGTTTGTTGGGATGTGTGTCACGCAACTGCCATTCTGAATTCTTTAATTGGGGAGTTTCTGCATTATAACGTCTTTGGTTATCATGTGTTTTAAAGATAATAGTCCATGGAATAGTTGTAATACAGATCATATAACTACTAATAAAATCCATCCTTAATTATGCAGTTATAAATGTCATGGCTGATTATACAAAAAACTGCAAACTTGTTTTTGATCACAATTGTTTGGGTACAAGAAACATTGAAGTCTCACAAAACATACACTGTCGTTCATAAGTTTGGGGTCATTCAGATAATTCCATGTTTTCCATGAAAACTCCCACTTTTATCCATGTGCTAACATAACTGCACAAGGGTTTTCTAATCATCAACGAGCCTTTCAACACCATTAGCTAACACAATGTAGCATTAGAACACAGGAGTGATGGTTGCTGGAAATGTTCCTCTGTATCCCTATGGAGATATTCCATTAAAAATCAGCTGTTTCCAGCTACAATCATCATTTATCACATTAACAATGTGTACACTGGATTTATCATTCATTTAATGTTGTCTTTACTGAAAAAAATGCTTTTCATTCAAAATTAGAGACATTTGTAAGTGACCCCACACTTTTGAACTACAGTTCTTTTTCTGTTACCAAAGATAAAGTTCTGTGTATTTGCACCATGTGACTGTGGGTTCAGATAAAAGCAGCTGTAATTGAATAGAAACAGTTTCAAGAAACAGCACACACTCCTGCAGATGGCAGACAATCACTTTTTGGCCCGACATCCAAAAATGTCCTGGAAACCAAACACACACACACATCCTAGTTAATTAATATAATGTGGAACTGGTTATTAGTGGTTAGCATTAGATTAATTTCTCAGCCTGTGTGGTTATGTGACTCTGAAAGACGTGATTTCAAATCTGTGAGAGCATCTACTTGAACTTTGGGTTTGTGAGGTTGAACATGATTTGCTATTCGTATGGGATCTTAAACATGTACATACTTTAACATATTCATTCAAAAAGGCAGTATTACTGCCCAAGCGCTGGACAAAGTCAGTAGAAAACCATCAACCTACACAGTACTCCACCAAGGCTGCTCAGTCGTTGTTTGATTTCCAACGGATGTAATCTGTAAACAACTTGTGGTCTTCAGCGATCAATTTGTAGCAAGATCACAATCATGTGTTCACTTGTCGTCATGGTTACAGTGACGCCGTGCCACTATCTCAATGATACAGAAATCTTTAACAAATCCATGGATCCAGTCTATAAGCTGCATCACTGCCAGAATCGAATCACTTGGTCCTTGTGTCATTTCTGACCTTCACTGAGAATTCCATCCAAATCCGTTAGCCTGTTCATTAGTTATGTTGCTAACAGACAGACCGATGAACAAACCAACGCTGATCATCACATAATTCTGCTGCATTCCTTCGTGGAGTAATAAATCAGACACATGGTTCACTGTGTTTCCTGTTTTGGGTTTTCACTGTCTGCCAAAAGCATTCTGCAGCCTGATGCACCCTCTGCTGATCTCTCATCTTCTAGGTGGCTGTAAATGGATCCGGACTCCTGCCATTATATATTCCACACATGTGGCCACCACACTGATCCCGATCTTAGCCCACATCCTCTTCTACCAGTTCCCTGAGAAACCCCACCCTGGTCCCCAAACCCAGCAGCAGCGCTGGATGCTGGTGTCCATATATGCTCCGTACCTCGTGGTGCCTGTTCTGCTGCTCCTCACCATGCTGCTGTCCTCAACCTACAGCTCACCCTCCAAGCCTGGAAGCAAGTCAGCCAAAGCCAAGAAGAAGAAGTGAAGCATTGCCAGACTACTGATGTCTGAATAAGTCTGATTTTCTACATTTCTGAATGAAGCAGTTGTATGTGACAATTACTTTTATGCGAGATGCTGTACAACTTTATAACTCACTATCAGGGAAAAACTGCCATTGTTCAACCAGAATGAGCACTTTTAATGTTTTCATTTAAATTAAATCCCTGTTTGGTAAATGTGTTTTGTCACTACTGTGGGTTAATGTGCTGACAGACAGAGGAATGAAAATCCATCCATCCATCCATCCATCCATCCATCCATCCATCCATCCATCCATCCATCCATCCATCCATCCATCCATCCATCCATCCATCCATCCCCATTATCCAGTAGAGTGGCCAACACAGAGACAATTATTTACACTCACACACACCCACAATTAGGATGTAAATGTAGGTATAAATATTCCCATATGAATATATACACCCCCATATACTGATATATTACCCGACTGTCTTTGACTTTTCTCATGCAGATAATTTATGTAATAAAATGTGGTAAACCTGAAATGAGGAGACAGAGAGGGTGGTAATGACACAAAACAAAAGTCCTGAGCCAGATTTCAAAGGGGGTGTTACAATTATGCAGTCAGCTTCTTCCACACCACCAGGTTCTCTCAGCTGTCATGAAGTAAACAGCATGGAGGAGAACAGAGAAAGCTGGTCACTCCTCCCTCGGATCTGTTCAGAAGTAGCTGCTGCTTTCAGGGATGGATCTCCACAAATTATCCAGGGATTCTCATCTTCCCCTCTTTTATTTTTTAAGCGCATTGCTGTTCTTTAAAATGTGCTGTGTTAATAACTTGGGACATCTAGGTCAAGTATTTATTCATCCCGATCCGATCTGAGTCATTAAGTATTTATTTAATCTGCCGATCTGATACAGTTTCATTAAAAAATGTACATTTCCGGTGTTGTAGGTTATGTGTAGTACCTGGTTGTTCCATCAGGTGGCGCCTCTAACTGTTTAATATCTTAGCAGTCTGTTGAGGCATCACTCAGACTTACAGGAAGTTCCATGTTGGAGGATTGTAGGGATTAATGTAACAACCAGCCACCATGACATAGACTTTGATCAGGTGTAATTACCTCCAGCCAGAGCTCAGACTTTGAAGAAGGTAGTAGTGATCAGTGTAATGTTCATATAGTGCAGTAGCACATCTTAGGTTTACGCTGAGTCCAGTCAGTTAAAGAAATGCCTTAACTGACCCCATCAAATTCTTTGGTTTTAAACAGAAAAGCTGAGTCCTCAACACAAAAAGTGGCAGTGTGATGTTATTCTCTGCTGGGCATGAAATGACTCCACTGTGTGAATCTCTACGTAGCAGAGCTGTTTACTGTTATAATAATGATTTATTTATGTTCAAATTCTTCCACATTGTACCTTTAAAGTGTCAGCCAATTTAGTATCTCCTTATCCCAAGGAACATTAAGCAACACACCGACTGTTGAACGTGCACTTTAAAGGCACAAATGTGTGTCTCTCCTTTACAACAGGACATAGTTTATTTCATTTTGTGAACCAGAATAGAGAGAAATACGGACCTGTCTTATACGTCTGTCCACTGAGCTAAATTTACTACAGTGACTCTGGTATAAAGTATGGTAATTAAGTATGTCAGGCCTTGTCCTCCATTGGAAGCAGATGTCTTGGATAGCTCTTATCAATTTGTTGCGTGCTGCTGAAAGTCTCAAAGGGTCAGGGTCAAGGCTGCTACATAATCCAGGTAGCACTGGATCAGACACGAGGCTGAAAACTAACTGTCAGGTTTGGTTGCCTTCCTGGTTAGATATATGGTTCTGCTACATTTAAATCCATGTCAGCACCTCCTGGGGTGTTGGTAAGAATACTACCAAAATAATTAACATCTTACAATTATGAACACTACATCAGTTTATGTCCAGGATGGGGTGCTTCCTCAGTATGTATGCATGTAAGGATGGAGGGAATCAAATTTCTCAAACACTTCTGCTGCTAAAACTCAGTGTGTTTCAGTCATTTTGACTGACAACTGCTATGTCATGTGACCCATCCTCTGTTCTGGACACATACATGTGGAACTAATGTGAACTTATCAGACTGCTTGATGTTTCTGCATTTTTTAATTTTTTTTTTGTAAATCACCTTCGGTATGATGTGGTCCAAAACACTGCATTGCTATGAGGGCTTAGACTAAATACTGTCTTTAGCAGTGTCACTGTTGTAGTTTGTGTTTGCTGAATAGGATAGGCCTATCACAAGTCTCTAAAGTCTACTGTAACAGTACATTCTGCAAAAGGACTCGCTCTTCCCACTTGAACTTAAGAGTGTCAGCAGCTCACGGTCCACCACCACTAAAAAGCTCCACTCGCTCCAGTTCTTTTGTTCCCTCTCTTTATCCATGACTAAACAGCTAAGCACAGCAATCATCCATCATAAGTCTTCTAATGGGGCAAACAATCTCTGCCAGGAATGAGTCATTTTGTAGCGAAGAGGATGGACAACAAATGTCTTAATGTTCTGACTTTAATCTGTCCCTGGGTGTGAACTAAACAAAGGAACTTGCTCCGACATGTTCTGAGTGTTAGCAGGGTGGACATTGGAGAAATCACCCCATTCAAGCTCATGAACAAGCACACACTGTACTGAACACCTATCAGGGCTTATTAACACATCAATTTACACATCCTTAGTTAAGTGTGGAGTCTACAGTTGCTAAGAAGCGTGATGAAGGCTAAACTGCCGTCAGGGGCTTTCCCAAGCTGAACAAATGAAAATGTAGGAGGGGGATACACAGAAGACGGTAAATGTGTGCCACAGAACAGAAACAGCACTGTGTGGAACTGCACAGGAGTTAGATTGCATAATTAAAGAGAGGGGCTTTCAAGAAAAAATTACATTCAAAAAAATGTTCAAAATCAAAGCAGTAGATGTGGCTGTGTTCAGACTTTTACATAGTATATATAACGCCTTTAAAACGGCTTTACAAAGGGGAAATTTTTCAACTATTCAGCACCACAGTTAAATGAAATGCAACCATTTCAGTCCCCTTTAATCTTAGGCCAGAACTTTGAAACAATCACAAGGGCTTTGTGTGAGGATCTGCACTTTGGTTCACAATGGAGCCATATATCAGGAATGGAGCAAGATCAAGGTCATGTGCAATCAGTTAAAATTTAGGACACTCTATAAACGATTGGTAACCAGTGAGGAAAGGCCAAAGCAGGTCTGATATGATCTTTTTTCTTTTAGTAAGTTTAAGCTTGAGTGAATTTGTAGCCTCAGATGTGATTTTTTGTTTGGATTAGCTCCAAATATAGTTGTTGTTGTCCAGATGTGGAGATACAAAGGCATGGAGGAGCTCTTCGAGTATAAACTGCTCATGGTTTCTATATATATTTACAGAACACAACAAAGGGCCAGGGCTACATATTTGAATAGTGGTTAGTACTTTCACCTTGCAGTGAGAAGATCTTTGGTTCATGTCCCAGCTTTCCTGGGATCTTTCTGCATGGAATTTGCATGTTCTCCCTGTACATGCATGGGTTTTCTCTGGGTACTCCGGCTTCCTCCCACAGTCCAAAAACATGCTGAGGTTAATTGATTTTTCTAAATTGTCCGTAGTTGTGAATGTGAGTGTGATTGTTTGTCTGCATATGTAGCCCTGTGACAGACTGGCGACCTGTCCAGTTGGGATGGACTCCAGGCCCCACAGACCCTAATGAGGATTAAGCGGTGCAGAGATAATGGATGGATGGAACAAAGGGCTAAGGGTGAAGTTCTGAGGATCACCACAAGTCGCAGCAGCCCCTTGCTAGGAGTCAGCACCCAGGATCTGAAAAGGTTGTGGTTAATAAGTATGACTGAAACCACTAACTTTTCAAGGCAGTCCAACAAACTGTCATATTTACTGTATGAAAAGATGAGCTAAGATCAAGAAAAATTAGAACTGAACAATCTCAGTGCATTTCAGTACTGTAAATCAGTCCATGTCCAAGCCATGATGATAATCTTAGTACTATTATCACAGTTTCAGTTGGTGTCTACCAATATTGAATATCTGTCACAATCTTTATAATAACTCACAAAGAATAAGCCACTGCAACAACTGTAGGCCACCAACAGCCTTGTCCCACCTGACTACCATTTATCTGCATTTGATATTTGTGCATGATTGTATTTTCCACTGTTGTTTGTCCTCTACAGTACAGTACACCATGCAGTACACAGCTGTGTCATCTGATCATATGCAATTTCACAGTCTGATGTTTGTGACTCTTGTGATGAAACAAAAACTGCATTCAAAGTATTGAAATCAGCAAGCAACCCTTTAACTTTCTTTAGACAGCTTGAGGACACTGAAAGACTAAAACCTGTGATCCAACATAGAAGTACAAAACACATCCAGATGGGCTTTTCTTGGGATTTTACTGGACTGCTGGAAAGTCTAATAACCTGAGTTACATGCCAGTAAAAGCTTTACAGCTCCATTTCAGCTCTACAAATGCTAAACTCACTCTCATGTATACACTAGTGTCTTGTTTCCCCATGAGGTCAAAAAGAAATATTCTAATATAGTAAACTTACAACATTATGCCAACAGCTGATATATAGTGTGATGTTAGACTGGTGCATAGTCCGTTGTTTTAAATAATTACAAGAACATTAGTTTGTGAGGGAAGGTAATAAGTAGAAGAGTGAATCTAATAAAGAAGCTGTTGCATAAGCTTGTAAACATGACCCCCTGTTAGGTGATTACAGAGCCAGTGGGCCTGTTAATAGAACCTCTGGAACAACCCAAACAGTAGCACATCTAGAGGTTCAAATCTGAAGTGTAACAGAGAGTAGCAGGTCATGAATCTATACTGCTGACCCCCAGTTCTGAGAGTACCATCACCAACCTCAGCAAAAACAGAGATTCATGTGACCAGGTTATTTTGGTCTGTGCTCTCTGAAGTCTGTTGACCTATATCTGTATGATATTACGCACTGAACTGTGATCAGGCAGAGGAGTGTGTTCAGATCCAGGCTGCTGTCTACAACCTGCACCACCAACAGAGATTCAGAAACTCTTTTGTCCCCCTGGCCATCAGACTGAGACTGAGTGGTCAATGTCCATGCACCTGAGGTGGTTCGATATAACGTTTATGTTTTTCCTACTGCCTGTCAAAGCCACTTTTTATCGCCACTTTAATCACTACATTCACTTCAATTTTATACTTCTGTGCTTTGAAATATGTAAAGACTGTATATTGACGGTTAATTTCAGTTTTATATACTAACCTCGACTGTTAATGTTACTAACCTGCTTTTTTTGTTATTTTATGTTGTTGTATGTAAAGCTGCTGAACACTTAAATTTCCCTCGGGATTAATAAAGTATCTATCTATCTATCTATCTATCTATCTATCTATCTATCTATCTATCTATCTATCTATCTATCTATCTATCTATCTATCTATCTATCTATCTATCTATCTATCTATCTATCTATCTATCTATCTATCTATCTATCTATCTATTTATCTATCTATCTATCTATCTATCTATCTATTTATCTATCTATCTATCTATCTAGCTATGGTGTATTGTTATGATGCTGAATGTACATCCTACAGCAGGTAACAGTCCATTGGTGTATTTTAAAAAGGCAATGGCCAACTCTGCTTGCTTTTTTACTCGTTTAAAGGGCTCTCGCATACAGGGATGAAAAAGCTCAACAAATTCAGTTTTTTTCCTATCTGTTCGTCTGGCCTTGTCTTGGGCAGCACATGTTATTTTGAGTGCTACCAGAAGGCAAGAAACTGGTGCAGCTATGAGTGGCAAAGTATGATCCAAGCTCCAGTCCATGCTTATAGTATGACTTAAGAAAAGATCTTTGTTTGTGCAACAATGGAAATTTTGGCTCATTATCTGATCTCGTGATCATTGAGAACCTGCATTATTCTCTATCTTATAGAGGTTTTATGCAAACATCCCACACATGCATTAAAATATGACATAAAGGGACATTATATTGTTGTTTCAGTGAAATCCCTGTTATCATTCAATAAAGTGGTGCTATTTAAATCTTTTTATCTCATCAATCAGATCAGTAAGCCACTTATTTACTAGATTTATTATCAAAGTATATTTGGTTGTGTCCATTATCTCTGGTGTCCCTGGGCAACACGGATTTGCAAGACACCAAAACACGGTCATAGTTGTGACACATTTGTTAAACATGAAGAAGAACAATAACAGAACATTGCAAGCATAGAACTCTGTGCTCTGTTCTACTCTCTACAAACAAAACCAGCCACAGAAAAGGTTCCCTTCCTGAAACCCAGCTAAAAGCTCCTCACAGTCATTCATCCAGAAGAGCTCATCAGCAATTTTATACATTTTGCTATATAACGTTGCCCTGAAATTATCATAATCTGAACATCACAACATGAGATGGACTACACGACTAGTCTCATCTAAATCACACAGTTAAACGGGAATTTACATTTATTCACACTCATACTGCATACAGCAGAAGTGAATATTCCCTTGTGCAATATCCCTTAAATGTTAAACAATTAAAACCTGCACCATCTCTCAATAACTGCATACGACTGAAGTTGAAAAGTAGAATATTTCCTCTTATAAACAATTACAAATTAGAAATACTATAGAAAGACTATATTGAAAAATGAGGCAGAAAAGTAGAAGTTTAGTACAACTAAACTGAGCACCCCTGTGATTTCCAATTAGTCTATTTGCATAAGCTTGGTTTCGAAATGAGCTGTGAACAGCAGAACTTTCTCAGTTTTGAGCCTATTTCCTGTATCTATCTGTGTGTGTGCATCACGGCTCCACATGGATTAGAATTGGCAGAGAAATTAAAAATTCTGATTGTGAGACTTAACAAAGGATAGAGGAAGTCTGTAACAAACTAAAAATCAGTTGAAACACAGCTGCAGCAGTAACCAGGAGGGATAGAATGAGCCGTAGCGTCACTAGTCAGATGTGCAGTGGCTGTCCTGCTAAAACAACGCCATGTACAATGCACTACTTGTACAATGAAGCTCTGAAAACCAGATGTGCAGGTGCCTCAGACTTGACAAAGGGGAAATCAGTGGAAATCAGCATTTCTGATGTGATGTGAAGAACAGCTCATGATGTCAACCTCATTAGATGTCATTCGAGAAAACACTCGAGCTTGCTGTTCATCATGAAGCTACAAGATTAAACTTTGTTTAAAGACAAGAAAAGAAGACAGAACACTGAGAGCATGTTCTCTGGTCAGATGGGACCAAGATAAATTTGTTCAGCTCAGATGTGAGCATGTGTGGTATGAATCAGGTCAGGACTCCTACACTAAATACACAGTCCTCACAGTGAAGCATGGAGGGGTGGGACAGTGTACTGTGTTAGAAATCATGTTGAAGAGTATGTATACTAAGATTAGGAGTCACCATCATGTACAGTTTGGTCAATACTGTATACACACTAGATCTGTGGTCCAACAGTTTCATGTCAAATACCTGCAACATCCACATTGGAAGCGTGAGATCTTTTTCGCATGTCATGTCTCTCATCTTGAGTCTATCCCAGCTGGCTTAGGGTGGAGGCAGCACACACCCTGGACAGGTCACCAGCCTCACTCACATTCACACCTACGAACAACTTAGAGTCACCAATTAACCTCAGCATGTTTCTGGACTGTGGGAGGAAGCTGGAGAACCTGGAGGAAACCCACACATGTGCAGGAAGAACATGCAAACTCCAAACAGAAAGTCAGATCAGTCAGATTGTCAGTCTGACCTCTGACCAACATTTTCACACAGAGGGGTTTCAGTAGGGTTCATGTCAACCTTTAGAAGCAACCTACAATTCTTTTGTAATTAGTCAAGCATCTCAAATTTTGACTTAAAAAAAAAAGACAGGACAGCTTTAGCTATATTTATATTAGCCAAGTTCTGTTTCCAGCCACTAGAGGGTTTCATATCTAAACAGATGGCAAACACATGATGCAACAAGCTCCTACTGTGTTTCTCAGCAGCTGCCATTCAAGAGATTTTTACATGCTGTAAACTGTATTGCGTATCTTTAAGAAAAGAGATTTTCAGTCTAGGGTATGGTGTCATAATACAGACACATTCTGCGTGTTCTTCAGCTGTTCACATTTTTGTGAAATTGCTTGTTTCATATGTAATACCTAATCATGTTAAATATTAAAAAAATATTTAAATATTACTAAAATCTGTGATCTTGACATGCTGATGGTACTATCCTTCGCTTTTATTCCAGCTTATTTAGAACATACAATATAGTAGTAAATATCTATAATATACTTTATTCAACTTAGATGTTAATTTTATGTAATATGTAGCCAAGGTGACTGCATGTTACATAAATATGTAGGCTGTCTCTTCTTTTAAGAATTGATTTTCAGATTTTTGCTTTTTGTTCTTAAATTAAATATAAACTAGGTACTGACTGTTTATCTGACATGTTGACTTATTATGCCTCTTCTGGATCCTTAAGATCTTCTAATTCTGTCAAATGTTCCACACAAAGAGACGTTACGGGATGCTACATTCTATGGACTCTATTATTGTAATGTCCGATGTTAAATCTCAATTGTTTATATTAATTTCATTTTAGTCCTTTTTTAATGTAAAGCACAATGAATTCCATTTGCTGTGCCATGCTGATAAATTATTATCATTATTATTGTTGTTGTTGTTGTTGTTGTCGTTGTTGTTGTTGTTATTATTATTATTATTTCGTCATTGGACAGTATTTTGTGATGGACACAGTCAAAATAAAAACAGTTTTGGGAGGCTGTGAATTTTAAACATTTGCTTTGTCCAAATTCTTCAAATGCACTTGACATTCACAAAAATTTGTATCATTTTTTTTATGTTTAAATACAAAACCATTTTTGTATCAACTGTCAACGCTTCAGCAGACGGACTAACCCTTGCAGCGGAGGGACATGTCTTCGCCGGCCTCCGCGGAAGGATATGCTATAAAAGCAGACCATGGCTCTGGCTGTCAGTATTGTTCAAGTGACGGTGCAGAGGAAGGGCAGTCAGTATGCTGTGATGTCACAGCGCTGTACACATTAAAAAACTGCTCGTTTTATTTTTGCAGCTTCACGTACAGTCGCCGAACTTGGAAGCAGATGTAATTAAAGACGACACTTCCTCCCAGCGCTAACGTTAGCTGTCCTGTCAGACTTGTCGACGAAGGAAACAACGAAGTGTTCTTTTATGTGGCACGGATGAAATTACTGCTCACTGAGGAAACGTCTGCGTTTGTCAAGAAGATACACATTTGTCTTGTGGACTGGGCCGTCTTGTCGAAGAAAACCGAGAACAAGGACTAACGTTTTCGGATGCACATCAGTTCTGTGTTGACATTTGCGTTGCATCCTTAAGATGTTTTAAGCTAACATTGACAGGACTAGCTCGCTGATGTTGGCTAGCGTCATAGGTGTCGACCACTTGTATATTACAGATAGAAGCAGGTTGAAGTATTCACTATCGAAAGAGATCATCTTATTTACACATTTTCGTTAGCATGTCTGCAGAGAGCTGCTATGGGCTGCCGCTATGACGCTAGGTGTAGCCACAGGGTTATGTCACTGTCAGGCTAACAGATAGCTTTCCGTCTGCAGCTGCCTCAATCTTTGCATGGTCATGTCCAGCAGGCTTGGCATCATGTAGACCGTCCCTCTGTCCAGGCTAGGTGAGCGGGGAAACAGTATGTTAGTGAGCCTCCTTGGAGCGTAATGCAAAGCTGGATTGCAGCTATCCAACTGGGTCAAAGACTGACAGCTGGCACTGATACAGTTTAGCTCAGGATTGTTGCTCGCCATTCTCAAAGCCGTCCGCTCTGTGATATTACAAACATCCCGACCCACTTGGAGGACATGTGAATGCATCATGTCCTGCCTGCATCTCTTATTTATGCAATAAGGCACCAGAGCAGCCTGTAATGAAATAATCCCGCAGTGAGAGAGGCAGCATCATCAGGACTGAGTGGATATTTTGCTCCTTTTATTCCCTGAAGAGGACAGCAACATTCAAGGCTATCTAAGTGTCCAGCACCTGCCCATCACAATGGAAACTGTGGGAGATTTTGAGTACAGCAGAAAAGACCTGGTTGGACATGGAGCCTTTGCTGTGGTGTTCAAAGGAAGACACAGGAAGGTAAATAAACGGCTTGCCTGCAATGCTGTGTGCCCTCATCTCTCTCTTCTCTTGCAGGAAAAAAGAGGGCAAGCAGACAGCTTCATTTAAAATCTGGGTCAGTCAGTGCCAGTGGAGTTCTGCAGCAAGCATATGTAGACCATCACCTTTTTTTGGAGGGGGGTGGCAATATTTACTGGCAATTTTATGACTATACATCTATATCCAGACTGGTGTAATGTACGGGCAGGCTGTAGCAGGTCATTGTTTTGTGCCATTTCATCAGCCTGATATTAGTTGTATAAGTGTATTTATGTCGTTTCGTTCATTCATGAAACGGATGAGTCAGGCAGCAGTCAATGACTTGCTGACGTACTGAAGCAGGAGGGAGGATGGGGTGCAGTGTTTTTCCTTTTGCCTTTTTAAGGATACAAGCCCTCCTTATGTAAGAGCTGCACAAGGTTCATTCACATTGATGCACTCAAACCTATTTGATTTAACGCTCAAAAATGAAATCCTTACATTTGACCAGGCTGTGATTTTATTTGCACAGAAGGACACTAGGATGGTAGGTTTGTTTGTGTATCTGTGACTGAGATGCAGGAGATGACATCATATTGCCCCCATTGCTACTGGTGTGAAACAGATGGTCCTGAATTCCTCAATGAAGCCGCATTAGAGCATCACCACGCTCCCTCCTCGAGCCCAAACGGAGCAGCTTCTATCTTGTTAGAAGAATCAATAATAAGCTCAGAGACTGAACTGAACGTAGGCTTGCAACCAATCACCTGCTCATCATTGTAATCTGTACACGAATCTACCGCTGCTCACATGCTTAGCTATCATGTTAAGACAGAGCTGGCATGTGAGCCGTGTATTTACTGTGTAAGTCCTATCATTTGCGTCCCATTTAACCTATTTATAGGATTGTTTCCACCTTAGAGGAGCAGGAAGGTTAGAGCCACCTGCATGCAGCAGACCTGATGGATTGCTTCATTGCTGAGGCAGTGGTGGATGTCACATGTGGGCTCGTGTTGCACTGTAATATCAAGTTATTAGGCAAAGCTTCCTTCAAGATTAACAGTTTTATTTTGTACTTTATAGCCTTTACAGCTTTGTACCGACAATTGTCAAAAAGAAACACAACTCTTTTGATATAATTTTATGTCAAATCATGTTCAATTACTTCTACTTATCCCAAAAAATGTGACGCTCTGCAGCTCTGAACAAACTTATAAAATTTTACACATTTCAGAAAGGCATGTTGTAGCAAGGCTCAGCTATGACGGCCTGCTCCGTCTTATTTTCCTGTGGCTGAAATGTAATCTTTGTGAATAACAAATAAATAAAAATAAGATCTTCTGTCCATTACGACCGAACGATTCTGGGAGAACATGTAATTAACATTTTTCTGACCTATATTGCAATTTGATTTGTGATGTAATCTTTTAAAGTCATGTCTCAGTTTAATATTCACACATTTGAAACGTGATGGAGCATTACCACGTAAAATACCATCAAAAGTGTGACTGTCGCACAATGAAGATGGTGTGAAGTTGTAGAACCATTGGCGTAACACTTTAAACAGTGCTGCAAAACTGACATGGTGTGGCTCCTAAATAATAAGACTGAGTTTACATCAGCTGAACCACAGAGTGTAATATGAATTATGTAGCATACATTCATCAATAGGCAGCATAAACAACCACTGAAAATTTAATTTGCTTAAATTAAATATAATTGAATTACAGCATTAGTTTCATAGCCACACTGAGTATATCCTAAATTGCTGCCCTTGTTTGCTGATTGCTAAATCAATTGTTTGTTTAGCCATACTGTCCATCTTAGAAGTTTGGAAAGCTTTGAGCCTTGACTTCCGGTATGAACATCAAATTGTAGTAAGACGCTATCAAAATACTTTACAAGGAGTTTACTAATGCAGAGCATCAGAATGGCCCAATGACATGGAAGGATATTTTTTTTAACACTAATGAAATATATTCTAGACAATCTTGTTTAAAGACGGACAGGTGACAAGTTAAAGGAAAACCCTTTGATCCCTTCAGTGAGGAGGTCCGGTGGTTCTGTTACACTCTGGGAGCTTTTTCCTGGACTGGTTTGGATTCACTTGTACGCTGAGACAACATGGTCATTTTAAATCAATGCAGAGCTGTTCTGAGAGATCACCTTTGGTCTATGATGGAATACTTCAGTCCTGATGGGAGTGGTTTCTTCAAGGTTAACGAAGCCCCCATCCATAGCACACTAAATGGTATGAAAAGAATGATGTGATTTATATGCTTTGACCTTCAAAGTCACCAGATCTCAACTCAGCTGAACACCTCTGGGAGATTTTGCAGCACTAACACCTTCATCTAAACACCAAATGAGGAAATATCTTTGAAAGAATGGTGTTCATCCCCATAGTAGAGTTCAGAGACTTGGAGAGTCGATGCCAAGATACACTGAACAATGCACTAAGACACTTTATGATGTTTCTGCCTTTAACTTGTTGTCAGTCTGTACATTATTGAGATAAACAACAGTAAAAATATGTTGATATAGCCATGTTAAACACATAGAAGTTTGGTAATGATTGTTGGCATAGTCATTGGAACTCTTCACCACACTGAGAGCTAACCTCTGAAGATGGAGCACTCAGTGAATATATCAGCATGAATGAGGTTGTTAAGACTAAGTGGTTTCCTTCCAGAAGCTTCTGCTCACTTTCAAACTTTACAGGACGTTTGTAATATCGCTGAAGTCACCTTAGAAAGGTGGATTTTTGATGAAGTACGTTAATATGTGTTGTAGTCTCAAAAGCTGAAAGTGCATTTGATTCCAGAAACAGATTTAAGAAAAAATGTTTGTACAGGTTAAGAATCATGTGAAATATTTAGATAAACTTGACTGTTGTTTGAGGTCAGATCTCATATTACCAATTTAAATTCTCAAAATGAAATGTGGGAAGAGAAATCAGATGTAAAAATATGACCTGGGAAAATAGCTTGGTAGTCAGTCATACCTTTTGAATTAAATGTGTTAATACTGGGTAGTCACTCGGTACAAAGCCACGATTACTCCTCGTGAAGCACAGTTTTAAGTTGCTCAAGTATGTTGAACCGGCTTTGGTCGTAGTCTTGTGCTCTCCATCGCAGTCTTGCACCATCACCTTCAGCCATGTCTGGTGACGCTAATCTCTTTGTTGCTCACTCCTCTATAATTAGCTGTGATTCATAAATGAGATCATGCATTATTCTGGAAAATGAAAGCGTGCTTCTGTCTTTGCAGCATGACTCTGATCACGGCATAACTGCTTACTCCACACTGCTTATCTCTCTATTATGTGGCAAGCCATTAGTTAGGTTTGAAGGAAAGTCATCCTGCTCCCCCCCGTCTCACTCTCCAGCATTACACGATGGGCCAGCAGGGTCACTTTTTTCTATGGGTGTAGTGTCAGCAGCTCAGTCACCGTTGGTTGGGTAGGATGTCAGTGAGCTGGAGATAGATGCAGCTCAATTGACAGTGTATTACTGTGTATTATACACACACACACACACACACACACACACACACACACACACACACACACACACACACACACACACACACGGACTCATGTCACTCACATGCAGCCTCACTCGTGTGCTGGATTCTATGCCAGGCTCTAGGCGGACTGCACCCGCAGAATACGAACATCTCCTATTAACCTAGATTCATCTGGAAAGCATGTTTTTTATTCATAGGTCCTTTAGTTAGCCTCTTGTGTAACTGGCCATGCACATTTCATTTGTCTATTCAGTCTGTGTTTGTCTCTCAAGGGCATAGAGACAGTCTAGCATGCTCCCGGGTTATTTCTGCATGCTTACTTGGGTGCTTGCATGTAAAGCACATGCCCTGATCGCCTTTGTGTTCACGTGAGCTCCAGAAGTCTTTGTATACCCACTACTGGAGCTCATCTGGAAACATTATCTCAGGCCAGAGCAAAAAAATAGGTCCACCTCCTCATGCTTGGCTTTTAGTGTAAGTAGGCTGGCATTCTAGCTGTCATCTGAGTGCCTCGTCATTCAGCGTGTCATTCAGTGCTGAAGGCTGGAGGAGCCGTCAGAAAACCAAGTGACCTGGTGTTATTGCATCGGCTAAAATTTCCTTTGTCCTTTGAGCCAGCTCTTACACAGTGATGCCAAGAATGCAGGGTAGGTCAAAGGCCCTGGCTTTTTTCATTCACACATACTGTGCTTGGTCTACATACTGTAAATATTTAAAGAAATAAAGTATAGTAACTGTAGTACACTGTAGTAAGACCAGACATTATGGATACAATCCAATACTCTGATCTTGTGAATATGGAAAAATGACAAATATTCTGTGTTTTCAGCTCCTATAGTATGAGCCTTGCATGATGAACCCTGACACCAAGAATAAAAGAGCAGAGGTGCTGTTTTATATTTGCGTGTTTATGAATGTGTCTATTTAGCCTCCTTTTATTGATCACAAGCTCAGATGAACAGGGTCTGGGAAGAAAACTTACCATGTCAAGTATTTTCTGAAAGAAAGCATGACCTATCTGTATAAGCCTGTGTGCAAACCTGTATATTCTTATTTTACTAATAGCAACAGTTCCTCCAGGGGCTGTTGGAAAATGAAGGAAATCAGAACCTTAAGAAGAAATAGATCGGTGACTGTACCAAAGACTAAACCTGAAAGGTTTTACAAGAACATCTTGATTAAGCTGTCAGGTAATCCGTTTTCTTGTCTGTCCTTCTTTCTGTCTTGTGCAGAAGACAGATTGGGAGGTGGCCATTAAGAGCATTAATAAGAAGAACCTGTCCAAGTCCCAGATCCTTCTTGGCAAGGAAATCAAAATACTGAAGGTGAGCATGACACTGAATGGCCTCCCATTTATCTCTTCAAGTTACTTAAAGCGTTATCTGACATTGGCCTTGTGTGGCTCTGCACTGTTAACAGGAAAGGGCCTTGACATCCCTGATAGAAATATCAATGAAAGTGATCCCATTGGCTGTTAATGTCAATACTAATGCATCTTGTTTTTCTGCTGCTTTTACTCAGGAGCTGCAGCATGAAAATATTGTGGCACTTTACGATGTCCAGGTAAGTTTCAAGTCTTTACTACACTAATGAGAAATACAAACTAATGTTTGCTTTTAGTATGCAGTAGGATTTTAATGTGTCTTTTTTAACTATTGTTCATACTCTGATTCTTGTAGTGGTAGACAGAATGACCTTGTCTGTTCTAGTATCAGTCTGAGTAAGAAAACCTCAAATTAACCTCCATCCACAAATCTCTTATCTGTGCCAAGAGGATCAGTGTCGCTCTTTGCTAGTCCTTTAATTTAATGCTGAGGAAAAAAAAACTCAGATTGCTCATTCAAGGTTGTGCTGAGTGTAGCCTGACAGACTGCACCACAGCAAAAGTTTACCTCTTTAAAATATGAAATTCCCTGTTACACAATATAGATTCATGGACAGAGTCAGCACTGTTCAAACACATTCTTGATTCTATATGATTTTTTTAGCTCATGTTATGAGTGGGACAGAACACAAAAATGAAACTTGTGGCTTTTTTTCTGTGAAATGTGGATTAAAACCAATGAATGTAGACATTTTATAAGATGTTCCACAGAGAAAGACCACTCAGTACAGTTATAATATTTAAAAGGTTAGGAAAGATTGAGTCTTTTAACAAAAACATCGTCTGAGTCTCTCTGTTAACAATCAATGTTAGTTGTCTGTTTTCCAGCATGGTGTTTTGTAGCTAATAGAATACTGACAGACCAGTGCTAGAAGATTATCACCTCAGCACCTTAAGTGTTTTTGGACATTCAGGTCTGAGCAGCAGTTTGTCACCTCAGTTTGTTAAATTCAGATTAGCTATGCTAATGTTCTCCCAGCAAAGAGGACACTGGTAGATGTTTACATCAGTTTAGATAACATCTAATATCTTCTGCTTCACTTGTTTAATTGATGTGACTTAGCAGAATATTGTTATTATTACCACAAGTTAATTTATAAAACCAAATTAATTAAAGTAACTTTGATTGAATTGGAGCTATTTATTGCAGCAAGGTGTAGCGCATATCAGGCTAAACTACACAACTTGACCTTTTGAATAACGCTGGTTGCTTGTCTGTGTGATGACGGGTCAACGAGAATAAAAAAGATCCTGTAATTTACATCAACTGTAGTCATAGTTACAACCTGCAGTCCCTCTCCACATTCCATTACTCGTCTTTGGAAGAAGTCTTCATTGCAGACATATGGAAATGCTACCAGCATTTTATGTTGAGAAACATATAAAACATAACATGTTTTATATTAAACAATGCAAAAAAAAAAAGTTTTCCTGACATGAAATGCTAATATATAAAATCTATAAGTGTAAGATCTGGAGAGCTAAAAAAGGCAAGGAACAACATGTATGACCAGAATTTATAATGATCAATATAATATATATTCTGTTATTTGTGTTCAGTGGCAGGTACTGATGCAACAGCTGCATTCATTCAATCCAAAGTCTATAAATTAGACGAACATATTATACTGCATACATTATGCCATTAACTCAAACAAATGGTACTGAGGCTTTAAAAGCTTTAATAATACTGTACATAACATGCTGCTCGTGCACTCATGTGACTGATGACCCACAGCATTGTGTAGTTATAGTTGAGTCGGTCTGTCCGTCAGAATTGGGCATGACTTTTCCAAACTACCCTCCTGTGGGTTTCCTGCACATCAAGACTGGAAAGAGCTGGATGTTAAACTGGAATCTGATGTATTTCTCAGAATAGATTCCAACACCCAAGCAGATCATTTTTAATGCTTTTGGCCAAATGATGAAGTCTGTTGAGAGTATAAAAGGCCTTGCTGTCACATGCTAAATGAGCATCTTTGTCCTCTGACTGAGAGTTTGGCATCTAGCAGTCATATATTCCTTACACATACTCCACTCCACAGGCAGAATATAAGACTATGTGCTTTTCAAAGCTTACCATCTCTGGGATTTCTCAGTGGTTTTAGAGTTTATGCTGTTGCAGTGCATTAAGGATGCTATTAGTTTTAGAGGTGGGTTGCTCATCCCTGACCGATGGTGGGCATTGTGAGAGGCTCTGGTTTTCTTTATGCACCAGCCTTCATTCACACAGCTTAATCAGATGTTTGTGTTTGTCGTTTTAAATGCAACCTGTATAGGTTGATAGAATTCTGAAAATCCTGACATCTCCCTTCTTCAAACTGATTTACTGTTTACATCTTCTGTTATAGAAATCCATAGCATAATGCAATAAAAAGTCTGTTGGTTCAAATTTCCAGAATTGACTCTAACAACCCCTTACACGTTAGTGTACTTCCAGTAAGTACATACAAAGGAGTAGGAGGGAGGCAGAAACATTTGAAGTGATGATGAAGCACTTCCCACATAGCAGTGGTACTTCCTGTGTTTGCGTAGGCCTCCCGCTGGGACCCTGCTGATCAGCCCATCAACCCTTCCACTCCTCCTCCCATGTCTTCATCTCTCCATCAGTCTTGCTCATGTAATAACCTCTTCCAGGAGCAAATCACTATAGAGCCTAGTCATATCTCAGCAGTCGGAGTACAGTAGCACAGGTGGCTTCTGTTGGGACCCAATTCTTGATTGTCATTTTCTATGAAAATCAAGTGTTTTCGTTTACTTTGAAGATTGTTGTGGGGAGAACAAACAACCTTTACAGAACATGCCCTTTTCTAGATCAAGCACACAAATTAACTAACGTCAGAAGAAAGATTGTGACTAAAGTAGATGTACTTTGTATGTCTCATATGACAAAGATGGTACAGGTCTTATTAAAAATGTATGCAGTTTAGTGCAGAGTGGTGTGTGGGCTTCACACCTGAGGAAGCGTGGATTAAAGGCATGCTACGGAGATCTGCTTTTTTCTTCCACTCTCTGCTGCGGGAGTTCACTATCCTCTCATGACAGCTTATGATTTTGCACTTTAAACTCAAGATATTTTTTTGGAATGGAGTCCTTATTTTTGTAAACTCTAGTGTCGTTCTCCACTATATGTTCTGGTCTATGAGCCTGATTGTAACATTTTGGACACAGTCAGGCTAGTGACTTTCCAAGTTTTCAGGCTTACACTAAGTGAAAAGGCTGCTGGAAGTATCTTTGCATTGAAAAGAGAGATATGAGAAGGGTTTTTGATTTTCTTACCTGGAAGAAAAGGAATACATGTGGATCTTGATGCATATAAATACAGTATAAATAGAAGTGTCATAATCAGGGTGGTGAAATATTTGTAATCTGTTTAGTTTCTTATGGTATTTATTAGATTAGAGGTTGAATATTTGCTACAGGCATTATACTTTGAATGTTTTAGGAAGACAATATTACAATATTTACAATATTTATATCAGCAAAACAAAGGGCTTTATATCAGGGGACAACTTAAGCGAAAAGCCATGTAGAAATCAATAGTGGACTTTATATTTGGACTGTTACCCAACGTTACACCAAAGAACACTGCCAGACAGACACTAAGATATTACCGCTCTGTTTGTGCTTTGAAATTTTCACCCCCCCTCCCCCAAGCCCACTTTATCAGTTGTGTGGTTTGACTTGGTCCTCATGCACTCTGTCCTTGTTTCTTGATTTTGTTTGCCCACTTTCCATCAACGCTGCCTCTTTTGTCTGTAGCATTCACTGAGCTGGTCTATCATAGGCACAGTGTCTCCCTGTCTCTTCTTACCAGCTGGCTTTTTTCCCTTTCCCTGTTGTGTTGCTCTATCTGTTGGTGGCCAGTGTAATGGTGTGTATTTCCTCTGCTGGTGACTATCAATAGAGTCTGGTGTCTTGTAGCCCTTTGGTAGCAGAAAGCCTAGAAGCACTCAGTTTTCTTTCCTTTGTTTCACATGTTCTACTCATTACTTACTATGTACATTTAAGATCTTTTTCCCTTGTTTTCCTATTTGCCATCACTTCTTGTAACTCCACTTGGCTTCTTCAGCTTCATCAGCTGATGTTTTTTCAAACGCATGCTTCATAAATGGGCTCACCAAACAAATGTAACCTTGTGCATCTAAGTCATGCCTAGACTCCTTTTTTTGATTATAAGAAACATGGGACATGCTTGTTAGTGTCATTTTCAGAAGTCATCTAGTGTTCTTGTCTTTGCCAATTGGAAATGGGTTACTTATTTAAGCCTGATAATAGAGACCTACAAACCAAGCCCTTCTGACTGTGTCTTATAGATACTGTTGGAGGTTACTGATATCACTGATACTGACCTGCTGACTGCTTGAAACTGGCAAAGTGACTCAATAGGAGCCTCATAAAAGGGGATGACAGTGAGAGTTTGACCTTTTGAGGAGCACGGCTCATGGTGGTTCATATATGATTTAAACATTGCTCAACATTTTGTAGGCAGCAAGCTTAGATTTATCTCTACATGTAAAAAATGCTACAACGCAAGTCTAATTCTCCTCTTTTTCACTTTGATGATTTATCATTCCATCCATTAGCTGTAGTCACTTTATCCTCTACTTTATACTGGTGATACAGAGCGAGACAGGTCACCATGGATCAGTCCATCACGTGGTTGACACAAGAGACAACCATAAATGCTCAAACTCACACCCAGAACATATTTAGAATCACCAATTAACCTACCATGCATCTGGAAAAACCCTCACTGTAGCCTCACAGCCAGAGCCTGGTGAGTCTTTGTCAGACCAGACAGATTTAAAACATAAAGAACATTTTACCTTTACTAGTAGTGTGGTCACAAATCTCATTTACTGTAAGATGACTGTCATGACCTCCCCTAGAGACATTCTCATTCATGTTTCTGCAAGATGAACTGTAGTAACCTTAATTTCCTGACTTTATCCAGTGCCACAGTCAGGTCTAAATGTCATGACCTGTCATTGATTTTAGTTAGCCTTTCCACTAGCCACCTGTAAAACAAATGACATTCCCATCAGTCTAGACAGGACTGTGTTTATTGCTAAGCAGCCATTCTAAGCATGCTATTGTGCTAAGTTAAGATTCTGTTCATGGTAAAGCAGCCTCACAGTCATCAGTATGGGCTAACATGATGCCAGCAAACATTTGACAGATGGCAAAATGCAGGAGGAGAGGTTCAACCCAAACAACACTGAATTTTCACAGTACAATTATTAAAATAACAGTTGATATGAAACTGACAAATTCTCAAATCACTTTTGGTAATTTGACATCTAAGTCATACAGTCCCTTTAGTGTTTTTCAGTATTGAAATGTTAAGATCTGTCTTGAGGTTAAACAGCAGTATCCTGTGGTAATACACCAGTTGTTCAGCTTACATTTACTGTGCTGCACTGTTTTCAACTCTTAACCTCAAACACAATCCTAAATTATCATCTTGTTTTTATAATGTCAGCTACAACTGAACCTATAGCTGACTATGTTTCTGTTCACACTGCTCTGTATCTGTACCAGTACCATATAGACTAGACCATTGTGTTGGTCTGAACACTGAATAAACACAGGGTACAACTGCTTATGTCCCTTTGTATGTTTAAATTGGGTTCACAATGGAGGTGTTCATTCGCACAGCATCCACACGGTGACTTATATTAACACCCCATCGTACTACCTCAGCACTTCTTGTGTTAGTTGATGAATGCACAAAGGAAAACAACACGCGCTTTTCTTAGGACTTACACTGCAGATTTTCAGTCTATGTGCGATCTACTGGTGTATATGTACCATGTTTGATCCACACAGATCCCCACCCACAGTGTGCCACACATGGCAACCACAGATTCATTGGAAAGTTTAACCATCATAGTGTGAAGTACAGTTTTGCTGTTGATTTTTTTTAAATAACTACAAGTGCATTAAGAGAGCACAGTCCTTTACCATGGTCAGTGCCTTATCTTGAAACTTTAAAGAACGTGATATGAATCAGCTCCAAAATCATCTGGCCACGCTCCACTTCTACGCCAAGTCTCATTTAATTTGGTCTGATAGATTTTGTGTAATCTTATTTACAGAAAGACAACCATTTGGCCCTGATAACACACCCCAGTCTTGGCTAGGAATAATTCTCTATAATACCCCTTAGTTGCACCCCGAGTACAGTCTTCCTTTGTTTTAAAAAAAATTGTAATATTTAGTTGTTCTAGACTTAAGATGTATTTTAATCTATGTGCAGATGGAGTCAGATGGATGGTTTCATTACAACATATAACAAGTGGAATAGAACACTGATTTGCTTTAAAACATGTTGCCTTATATGCTAGTGAGCTTTTGTGAATGCAGTAGCAATCAGGCTGTTTGTGTGTGAATCACACAAAGACACACCAGCTGCCTGCGCACCTCTCAGAATATCTGTTGACAAAAGACTGCAGGACTGGATGTGGGAGTATGTGCACCCATGACAGATTGCAGGTCCTTCTATCCAGCTCTGTACTTTTGGAGCCCTGCTCGTTTGCTGCTTTTAATGACAGCCTTAAGCGCACAGCTGAGCGGCTCCCAGTCCTCCATGGTGCCGTTAACGTTAAGCAAGCTGCAGCAGTGTGAGGTAGACGACTCTAATTATAAGTGTCCTGTGTCAGGGTTTGTCGTGCTCTCTCTCTCCTTACTGGTATTCATGCTGAACAGTACATATTTGCTGTTTGGATTCTTATGAACTGAAAACAAACAAACCGAAAATGTTTGTTTAATCAAAAGAAAACAATAAGCTAAGCACTCATCTGAGGTGACCAGAAGTTAAAATTCCCTCCTCCCAAATGCTGCAAAAATCTACCTCGAAGTCTTTACAGGCCACCTCATGCTGCCAATAGTAACAGAACTATGAATAAGTAGTTTTATTTAGTTTATCCATAAACCTGTGTCTACAAAAACACGCACAAAAATAACGTAAAGGTCAAAAAGCTTCCAAGCTTTTTTTTTTTTTTTTTTTGGGAGTTTTTGACTTCCATCATGGCTGCCATTTTCAAATAGAGTTTACTCAGCAGTTATGTGGCTACAAAGCAGATTCACTGAGATGAGATGTTGAAAGCTCAGGGAAAACCTAGTGAAGAGAATACATTTGCCTAGTTGTCATAGAGTAAGTAGGTAATCTAATAAAAAATGTAATTTGATTTTAATCCACATAAAGGTTCATTTTTGACTGAAATCATTTTTTGGGGGAAACTATCTAAAGTCGAAGTCCCTGATGTATCTAGTTTGCTGAATTGTTCTGTCACCTCCTCTAGTTAATTGACTTTTTTGAGACCTTTTGACTACATTTCATCATGACATATTTCAATATCATGTCAAATTTCAAAACTGAAAAAACTTTGAATGGTTCAAATTCTGTATTTGAAAAACTTGAAATCTCTAAGGAAAAATCAAGCGACATTGAAACCCAAGTTTTAGTCACTGGTGTAGGGTTTTGATGGGCTGAAAAAAATGTTTCAAATCTCTACAAGCATTGTTTTTTATTGGAATTTTACTTGTTCACAGCTACACTGCTTCTCCACTCGTTTTCAAAGTTTAAGGTTTGGCACTGTTCTTCTGGTATGTCGGTTTGTTATGCTGTTTGTTTATGATGAGCACCTTTATTCTCTCCCAGTCATGACTGTGGCATTTAAAGTTACTTTTGTTAAGATGAACTAATTAACTGAGTTGACTGGTTATCAACTGCAGATTTTATTTGAAATCCCACCTGTCAATCAATCCCTCCTATATCAGTCCTGTCTCTGGGATCCTGGCTTTTTTTCATAGACAGTCTGTTTTATACCATTGCTACAACACTAACACTAGTAAAACACACTAGGACAACACTGCAGATTACCAAAATAAGATTATTTAAAAAAAATGCTGCACAGCTTATTATGAAGAAAGAAAACTGAAGTACGAAAACAATGGTTGTGGAGATTTTCAGATATTTCAGCCTGTAAAATCAATATTTAAGCCTTCAAAACTGTGTTTGAATTTGTAAAGCCCTTTTGTTTGTTAGGTCTGGACCCAAATATCTGAATTTTCGATCGTTACGGTGGTATCCAAATATAAATTCTGAGATCCGAATACTCAGACACCTCCACCAGTCGTATGATGTCCCACTATGCGAATGTTCAACTTTTTGGATTTTTACTCCACCAGGGAACGCGGTGGAGTTATCTGATGATTGGCATACACCTGTCTGTTTATCTGTTTATCTGTGGGCAGCATTACTCAAAATGTAATTACAGATTTATATGGAATTTAGATGAAATTTTTGGGCAAGGTCAGAAATGACACAAGGACCAAGTGATCAGATTTTGTCAGTGATGTGGCTGATAGTCTAGATCCACGGATTTGTTAAAGATTTCTGTGTCATTGTGAGATAGCGACACGACGTCACTGTAACCATGACAACAAGTGAACGCTGCATCAACTGGCTGCTGATCACATGATTGTGATCCTACTACAAATCCACCGCTGAAGACTTATAGCGACTTATCTGTCAGAAAACATACAACAGCTTTTCTTGTTTCTTTTACGTTGGAAATATGGCATGATATTTAGGCCACAATCAGTAGCTTAGTCTAAAGTTCAGCTGAGCAATATTTGCCCACAGAAGCTGTTGGTGGTGGTTAAATTGAAATTTCCTGGAAAAGTTTTGTAATTGGACCTTAGTAGATTAGATTATTCCATTGAACCACTGTTCAAGGTCAAGGGTGAACATGATTGTAGAACAACGTTTTTATGGAGTGCCAAACTTATATATAAACCCTTAATTGTATGTTTACAATAAATAGTGCTTTGTAGGTGATGTAATATCAGTGAAACTGTGTTTAAGTGCTCTGTTATAAACTCAACAGACACATAAAGAGTAAAGGTAAACAGAGCAAGGAAGGTGGAGCATAGAGAGTTGTTGATGAAGTGTTTTGGTTCATGAGCCAATCTTCACAGAAGCTGAAGTTGTTCCAAAGGAACATTGTGCTCTAGCCTGTAGAGGGTCACCAGACTTGTGTGTGTGTGTGTGTGTGTGTGTGTGTGTGTGTGTGTGTGTGTGTGTGTGTGTGTGTGTGTGTGTGTGTGTGTGTGTGTGTGTGTGTGTGTGTGTGTGTGTGTGTGTGTGTGTGTGTGTGTGTTGTCCCTTAATTACGCAACGTTTTGAGGTAGGACTGACATGAAGCGTGCTGAAAAGACAGTGACTGCACATGTTCTTGGATATGTTCAGCGGGGATTCTTGGAACTTTGGGAGCTTTCCTCCTAAACCTGCCCCGTCTACATTCCTGTATGAACTTTGCTTTCTAGAAATGTAGCTGTGTGGAACAGAAGCTTGCTGTTACTGCTCACTGAGGCACATGAACACACAGCCAGTCAGCTGCAGGGAACGTATACTTAGTCTGTAGCATGTCTGATCATCACATCAGCATGAACACACACATGATCTTCAGCACACATGAGCCTGTTACATAACAACTGGTGTCAGGAGGACATTAGTTCAACTCCGGGCCTGAACATTGAATTCTTACTGTATTTCACTGTCCTCACATGGAAGTATATTGTTGTTGTGTGTCATTACAGGCACTTCCCTGTACAACTTTATCAGTGCGGTGTGATGAATGTGGCCATATCAGGACTTCTGTGTAATAACAAACTGTACAGAGGCCCTGCCTGCAAAACAATAAACATCCTCTCCTCTTTATCCATGCACCAGCCACAATAACAGTCAACAAGCAGTCCTGACCTTTTGTCCTCACCACATAATTAGTGCTTTTTCTTGCTGCTGTCAGTGACACAGTCATCTGTCATTATGTGCTGCTGTTATGTCAAAGCAGAGACTTTACTCCCAGCTGACACTAGTTTACTCCGATTACCCCGGATTACTCTGGTCGCTTGCGTGACAAAAGCACGCCAGCTCTCCACAAATGCCCACCCACCCCCCTCCTCAGTACACACACACACACACACACACACACACACACACACACACACACACACACACACACACACACACACACACACACACTGGACCTCCACCCTCTTCAGTTTTGCCATTCCCCATCCCCCATATTGTTACATAACTGCACTCCTGGAGTTGCTGTGACGCAATAACCAAACAGCTCACCAGACACAGTGCTGTTTTGGCTCACATTGACACTTTGCAGTCCAGAGAATTTTTCAGTGCCTTTGTACTGTGTGGTCAGTTTTCATATCCCAGGATGATAAAATCCTTTCATCCTGAGGTGCAGCCAGCCTGCAGGTTTGGTTGGTTGTGAAACTGTTACTGAACGTTACAAGGTCATGATGATGACAGAGGAGCTATTTTTATCAAGGTTGTTTTGGAATACTTTGTGCTAGAAGGGAATGTTTTCATTTGGCAATGAACAATCAATGTACAAAGTGCACCAGTTTTTTTATGTCAGATGTGGTCAATGTGCGAACAGTATCTTCTAGAAAACATGCGTTCATGTAAACAGTGTGAGCGGTTGGCACTTTCATAACTGTGAGCCGCTGCTTCCACTAAGCCCTCACAAACAAAGGCTGGCCTATGTGCAGCTGTCACCACCTGCCTCTTGAAATTCATCTTGCTTCTTAGCAATTAGGCAACGCACCAAATCGAGGCAACTGCAGCAGCAGCAAGAGATGGCAACATGCGAAGGAGCCAAAATACATTCTGAATAAAATAGATGTTTCTCCAGGCAGCAGCCTTTCTCAGAAGTAACCTCACTCCCTGCTATTAGTTGACCTTAGTTCTCTCTGACGGTTGTTTTCGGACATTCACGTTCTGGTTGTGTAAGAGTGTTCTTTGAGCAGTGATGGACCGTCATCATGAGCGTCTGTATCTGTGTGTTTTCTGGTGGGACAATGACGTGTCAGTTCCCTGGTTTTCCTGTCCTCTGCCAGCCCTGGCACTGGTCCCATCTCCCTTCTTCTCCAGAATACCACCTCATTATGTAATCCCCTCCTAACCCCCCTCAACACACTCACATATTCTCACACACATACAGTCAGAAACTGGTGTCCCATCCCCCACCACCACGGCCACCTGCCCCAGATGGGAGAAATTGCTCTATGGGACTGAAAAAGACTGAGCTGCTTAAGCTGAGTTTATGGTTGTGCTAAAGGTAGCATCCTTGCTGCTGTTGTCAGGTGTGCTTCAGTGTTGTTTCAGCTGGTCGTGAATCTCAAAATTTAGCAACCTAGCATGCGTGGCATGGCCAGCACATGTGAACAAATGAGAAGTTTTACCGAAAAACGTGGCAAAACCTCGATTGTATTTCTGTTTGAATGACGTTTACAACCTGTACACTACATTATCTGTTACTGTTTTTCATCACGCCTGTACGAAAATCTAAATTTCTGGCCATCCAGTTTTCCTGCTGGAGAGAGTGTGGATCTGTCCAGGCAGATCAGGTCCATATATTTTGGTCATGCCCAGGTATAATTGACTTTTGGAAGAAGGTGATAAATCTAATGTGTTCTGTGATTGGTATTTGATGTGAAATTTCTTTTTCCGTGTTGTTTCTTTGTATACCCCCAGAGGAAATGAAAGGGTTGCATACTTATTCAGGATAAATCTTATTGCTGCAAAAAAAGCAATCACAAATGTTGGCTCAAAAGAGACATTCCCTTAATGGCCCTTCTGCTTCAAATTGTGAAAGACATAAGAACAGTGGAGCTCATGATCTTCAGCCTCCGCCTACAACAACACAAGGGGGGAAAATATTGGGAAAAATGGGACAGTCATATACAATCTTTTGATAAAGACATTGACAAGATGTGAATTTGTACCTGTGAACTGTTTTATTTATGTTTCTTTCACATTGTGAATGCCCATTTTTATTTATCAGTTTTTTTCTGTCTAAAATAATAAAAAATATAGTTTAAAAAGGCAGTGTAGATCACATTTTTTCTAAGCAGTTTTCTCCTGAATGTTTGGTGGTACTGCTTAGAAAAAATGCAGTCTACACTGCTTGGAGAAAATATTATTTCAGCAGTGCAGATTGCATATTTTTCTAAGTAGTGCTGCCTATCATTTAGGAGAAACCTGCAGTGTGTCTATGGAGCAGTTAAATAATGTTATGGAGCTGATATGCCAGAGTCACATGTCGTTTGATTTGCATGGGTGTCACGGTGCAGTGGTTAGTTACCAGAGCATGATCACCTGATTTGTATATGGAATAGTTTGGAGGCTGTGAGAAATACTGGATTACTTTTAGCTATCATGTTCTGCCAGCTGGAAATGTTAAGTAAAGCTCTTTTGGCAGAGATTTGTTGTGCATGCAGATTACTAGACAGGATTCTGTAGGTGTGTTGTTCCCAAGCAGTGCTTTTATTTTTGCTAGAATTTAGATTTTGATGCAGTATTTTACCAGTGTATGTTAGAGAAAACTACAGTGCCTTTGTTTCTAAATAAATATCAATTCTTTTGTTATTTTGATGCATAAATATTGGACACTACAGTGTTGTGATGGTTTGTTCACAGGACCATTTTGCTGCTCGTTGCACAGCTGCTTCCCAGACATAAGCTGCAGGTCTTTTTTATTTTATAAAGTATATTACGCTGAATCCATTTGGTATTCATGTCTGAACTGAATCACATTAAATTGTCAGTTTTCTGCTAAGTCAAAATACCTTTTTAAAAAAAAGTATCAGCAACAGCTAGGGTGCTAGTGACAGTCGCTGATGTAAACCTCTTTGGGATGATGATTCCTTCAGCATGAACCACTTAATAATCCTTTTGGCACACTCTTCATGGTGTGATCTGACACTGCTATGTCATGGAAAATATAATTAGATACAGAGATGCAGTTTTAATCAAAGGATATTTCCCCAAACGCTACAAGCATGATTAATTTCAGACCTGATGTTCAGCTCAATGTTAACACTCAACATGCTTCTATTGCTGGTGTTTTCCACATCTTTTCTGTGTTATGTATTTCCACAGTGATATTTTTGGGGTTGTACAGCATACTATCCTTACTGCAACTAAGAAGCAAGTAATAAAAATGCACGCTGAGAAAAGGCCAGGGAAGTCATAAATAGCTCGTACTGGTATTATGTACTTTGGATTTTATCCAGTGGCTGTTTTCTTCTAGCTGTGTGGTGGAGCTGACAGCTGCCTCAGGATAAATGGCTTCTGTAACTGATTCCGTGTCTCCTCTCTTCCAGGAAACACCTAACTTTGTTTTCCTAGTCATGGAGGTAAGTATAGAAACATTTACTGTCTGATATTTCATGAGTGAGAAGTCCTATCCTCTTCTCATGTGTTGTCACTCGTGTTGGGGAGAGTTTTGTTTACCATCGTAGCAGTACTCTGTGCTTCATCACAGTAATGTTTTACCCCTGTTGGACTGGTGTAGGCTTCACTGCTGTCCTGCCGTCATTCCTTTGTCTTGTTTTTTCCTCTCATTTTCTTTCACATTGTGTCCAAATTTCCTCTTTTAACCTGTTAACAACCTCTCTCTTGGCATCGTCCCTGACTTTCTACACTTGTTTTGCAACGCTGTAAGCTGCATGCAGGATAGAAAACAAATCATGACTGCAACTGAGGTTACTTACTAAAATACACCCCTCTGCTTTCTAGGAATCGTGTTCCTCAAAAGTCATTGCTTAAGATGTTGTTTTGATCAAAACTTGGAGAGGTCTGCAGTATACTCCATTAATAGTTTTTAAAATCTGATGTGGCTAGTGCTGCATTAATATGAGGGCAGTGACGCACAGTTCTTTCATTATAGTGTTTTCACTGCCAACACAGTTAAAATACAAGACAGACTATTTGTTGTTTCGGTAAATTGCTGTTCATGAGCATATTTCCAGCTTTCAGCTATCAGATGACATAAGGAATGTTACAAGGCCCGTGCCCTTGCAGCGGTTTGAAGCATAAACGTCACACTGGCTGAATCAGAACTGATGCCTCATGTTTTGCTTAGATGGACAAAGCTTGTCTTACTCAAACACTGGCTTAAGTATCAAATGAAAGTGCGATGAAAAGATGAGTGCTCTGAGCTAGGTGTATGAAAAGAATCCTGTGCCCTTTCGCATTCTGTCCATCTGCAAGGAAAAAGAAAAACACAATATGTTGGAATGGCGATTGTTTGAAATAGAGGAAAATGTCTGGAACATTTAGTGCATCCCTCATTCATACAGCAGCACACACAACTTAAATCAACGCTCACATGTCAATTGAAGTGAGCCAAATAGAAGACATGATAGATACAGGAGCTAACTGCATGCCTCTCTTATGTTGACTCTGTCTTTAAATCCTTAACATTTACTTATAAATCTTTGCAAAGCCTTCACTGAATTCTTGAAGTTAAATTCAGCCAGTGCTGCAACGCACAATACTTGGATGCAGATCAGCAAAAGCCAGAACGACACTCAGCTAAATCACAAAATGCTACTTTGAGGGAGACAGACAATAGGATGTTTTGTGTGTGTGTTTTTTTAGCATCGTTGGTGAAGAAACAAAAATAATTTAGTATTTAAACATCCTCCTCGACTCTTTGAAATTCTTAAAATGGCATCCACACCTGCTCCCTAGATCCAAAAGTAGTTGGACACACTGTGAATTTCTGTATTTCAACACTGTTGATCCAAGCCATGTATAAATCAAAACCCCTCCAGAGCCCTGTAGTGCTCACTCCATTTATAATCTCTTTAAACAATGAATTATAAAGGTTTGGATGACACAGCGTCTCTTCATGCAGTCTGTTCTCACAACAAGCATTGGTTTAAGCACCAGTTGTTTTTGTGGTGCAGCTGGTGTCTTTGCGGTTTGTGCAATCTGCATTGTCAGAAATTTTGAACTACATGCAAACGTCTGCTGAGCTGTCTGTGTGGACTCTAGTAGATACCCTTGCAGACCACGAGTATGTGAGAGTCCACCAGGACCGACAGGATTCATGTATATTACATCATGTCCCCAAGTATGAGTCTGTATGGATCTCTCTGTGAACATCTACCTGATTTTGTAGTCCACGCTATCAGCCTGCATGCTGACTGTGCTACAAGAACTGTAGTGGGTAGTACGACTGTCAGTGGTGTGCATGTGCAGAACACAATGACATCCTACTGCATATGTTTGAAACGGAGGCCTCCGAGTAGACTAGAAAGTAGTATAACAACAACAACCAGGGGTCCGTTTCTGTTTGTGTGCACATCTGCAAGGCTTAAGGCTGGCCTCAGACAGAGCACAACACCAACAGTTGAGGCAAGAAATGGTGGAGAACACCAGCCTCATCTGTCTGGCCTTGATATCCCTCTTAAGAACTGAGAGCACCAGCCAGTGTTGTCCCTACTGATCAGGCTTCAGCCATTCAGCAGATTCATTAATGAGCCAGCCCTTATCTGATTGGATTTGAACAAACATTCATGTAAACATATGACAGAGTCAACACAGACGTATGCATATTACCAAAATGTGCTTCTTGGCTTGACATTGCTGAACCTGAATTTTATTTATTGCTGATGGTGATTGTTTGTGTCCCCATGCGCAGTATTGTAACGGAGGTGATCTTGCTGACTATCTGCAAGGTAAGCATCGCACTAATCTGTCTGACACACTCACACACAGATTATTGTTGATGAAAACAAAGTTACTAATGCTGCAGAGGAGGAAGAACCATGTGACTGCAGCTAGCATGAGTGTAGGTGTGGGTCTGTGTGCACGTGATGGTGCATTTATTATCTCTGTGTGATGGCTCGTATGTGGAATAATGTAAGCCTCTCTCATGTGTGTGAGAGAGCAGCTTTGTACAAAGGCTCCTTCTCTTCCTTCGTCCTGTCAGCACACTGTTTATGTCATTGTGATAGTTTATAAAGGTCAGCATTTCTGGTAAAGAGCAACAAGTCAGCTCCACATGAAATTATTTGTAAAGGACATTAAAAGGGATGTTTAGAAATTCTATTTTACATGGCTGACCTGCTGTACACTGAAAATGAAGAGTGTAGCAAAGTAAGGCAAGTAAAAACAATGTTTCAGCCTCAAGTTTTGCGTTACGACATGTGATGTCATAGACAGAGGATGTCTCCGTCTGGCAGCAAGGGTCTACAGTTTAAAGAAACAAAACCAGAATGTCAAGTTTCATGTTCATGTTTTTCAGTTCAGATGGCAGAGATTCTTGCATGAATTAGCAGCCAAAGATTTATTAAAAATACAATAAGTCTCCTCCTCAAACACTTGTCGCCTTCTCTTATGAGACAGGATTATGAACACTGAATAAATAGCGTCAGACATATCATGACACATTCTTAGTGTTCATTTTTTGTTTGGATACTAAGCAGATTTTCCTGAAACAGTTTGGTTTACCAGTGACCCAGCCTCACCTCACAGGATTTGAACTTCAGGATAGTGTATTGCAAATTCCTCTGTATAAATGGCAGTTTGCCAGTGCATGTCTTAGATAACCACACGTGTTACACCTCTGTCCTATAAAAAACACTGATTGTGTTGTTGGAGCAGCTCTCTTATCACTGTACCTTTGTATAATGTACACAGGTGTCCACATTTGCAGTTTATGGTGTGTGTTGCAGACCTGGATCACGCTGTGACTTTGCATGGTGATCCAGGAGTCTCTGCTTGAGTAACACTGGTGATTGCAAAATGACACCTGTGGGGTCGTACTGGATTGGTTGTTTGTAGTTTTACAGTGTTCTGAACGGAACTGTACTTTTGTTTTTACTACTGAATGGCTTCTGTGTAGGTAACAACCATTCTGCTTATATAAGAGGATCTCTGTAGTGAATGATTGTACCACTTGCACAACTTTTTCATGTCAGAAGTTGGTCCACTGGGGTTGGCAGTGGACCCCCACTCCCCACCCTCTAGATCCAAGATTAATGTTGATAAGCTTAGTGGTTTGATCTATGCCTACACTGTAATCACAATGGCTTCATAGAGAGAGAGAGAGAGAGAGAGAAAGAGAACCAGAATGAATATAAGAGAGAGAATCCTCTTAGTCTCACATCCGATTAGACTTGTTTCACTACCACCAGGGAATAGGACCTTCACTGCCTCAGTTTGCACTATTTACCTCAGGATTATTACTATAATATGCAAATTATTAGCTGTAATCAAGTGAGACTGATGAACACTTTATGGGGATTTTTCCATACTTTATGTGAGAGCAACTGTAATGTGGAAAAAGCCTTTCAGTTTGTTTCTGTATTAGCTCTGCATCATGTCAGTACAGACGAATAAAACAAGTCATAAATGTGCATCATTAGCTGCAGGAAGCACCTGAATCAAATCAATAGGCAAACCAGTTATCCAGGGACACAATGGGGAAGAAGGTGCATCTTATTGAGCAGATTTGCTTAAGTAAGCAGGTCTTTTATCCCTGGGGAAAACACTGTAGAACTTACAGCAAATGTACACTGACAAACAGCAACATTGTGTGTTCAGTCCTGAGTTATCATTGTGTGTTATGTATGCTCTGTTTTAGCTAAAGGGACATTGAGAGAGGACACACTGAGAGTTTTCCTCCAGCAGATTGCTGCTGCCATGCGCATCCTCAACAGCAAAGGAATCATCCACCGCGACCTGAAGCCCCAGAACATCCTGCTGTCATATGCAGGTCGCAAGAAGTCCAACATCAGTGGCATCCGCATCAAAATAGGTAACAGAAGAAGAACAATTGGTTGCTTTCTGTCAGTGTATAAATAGTGTGACTCCCTTTAATGTAGTCCTCGCGTATAAGTCTGTCATTATTTCACACAGATTTCTATCTGTGATCTGACTCACACGTTGCAGATTGCAAGCATAGGTCATCCATTGGCTGTGCATTTTTTTGCAGTTTTCTCCTCTTCTCCTGCTATCTATATAACCCCTTCACAGCACCGACAACTTACTGGTCAGCAACCTACCACACTGAAAATGATGAGTGTTGCTAAGTATTTGGATTGTGCTATATGGGAGACCTGTTGTTTTTTTTTTTCCAGTAGCTTATTCATTTTAGTGACAGTGCTCTCTTTCCTGTAAGCAAACGTTTTATCAAAGCAATTCCCGAAATAATTACGTTTAGAAGCCAAATAATCTCACTTGTTCTACAGTGAAATACTTTTGGTCAATAGTAAAATGGGGCTCAAAAGTCACTGGGCTTAGAAGGGACCGTTCTACATGAGCATCAGATAAATAGCTACCCACTGTTTAAACCCCAAATTACTTTGTCTGCTGTAGTATTGTAATAAATGTGTTTGTAACTACAATGATGGTGTTTTCCTCCACTATTGTCGCTCTGTTTTGAGCGCAGGACTATTTTATGTGTGTGTTATTGTTCCCAGAGTTTCTCTCCCAGGCATCCAGAGTCCAACAATAGTGGTTTGTGTTACTAGTAATGATAACACGTGTGTACTGACTGGTTTGTTTCATGCTTCTGTCCTGCAGCTGACTTTGGCTTTGCACGGTACCTCCAGAGCAACATGATGGCAGCCACGCTGTGTGGGTCCCCCATGTACATGGTCAGTGTGTTTTAATGCATATGTGTTGTGTGTCTAGAATTGCATTTGAGGTCCGTAATTAACATACACCTGTAACATCTGTTGGCCTCCGTAGCAGTTTGTTAAACAACTCTCCCTGTTTTGGATCTTTACTTGTGATATTTTCTCTGTCAGGCCCCAGAAGTCATCATGTCCCAGAACTATGACGCCAAAGCTGATCTGTGGAGCATAGGGACAGTTATCTACCAGTGTCTCGTCGGCAAGCCACCATTCCAGGTTAGCACTGTGCACAACAAACCATAAACAAATCAGTTTGTTGATGTGTGTATCTAATTTCTTTATTCTCGTTTGCAGGCTAACAGCCCGCAAGACTTAAGGATGTTTTATGAGAAGAACAAGAATCTACAACCTATGTAAGCCACCTCCTTCACACTGTGATTATGAGCTTTTGTGGGTATAAAGTTAGATGGTTTGCCATCAGATTTTGTGACATTCATGGCTTGACCAAGTGGGAAAAATGTATTCAAAATTCCTAATATTTGTGACTTGGAATTAGAGTTAGGATGTTGACGTGAGCATTTTATCCTACACAGGAAGCAGGGAGGTTGTAGAATGATTTTGCAAAGTCTGCAGGCATCCTAAGAGAAGCACAGTATTAATGTGTGTGTATTATGTTCCATGTTCTCATTTACCAGCATCCCGAGGGAGACATCCGCACAACTTAGTGACCTTTTGCTTGGCCTACTGCAGAGAAATCAGAAAGACAGAATGGACTTTGGTGAGTATGACATTCTAGTGAAGTCTTTAAAGGGTAAATGCTAGTTGTACTTGGTTTTAGACCCTTTGTGATATTTATTGATGTTTGTTTAAAAAAAAAAACGCTGTCCCTCCCTTTCTTCTTTCAGATACATTTTTCAGCCATCCTTTCTTGGAGCCCTCGTCCACCATTAAAAAATGTAAGCGCAAAGGTCACATTCCTAAGCAGCATAACTTTCTGCACTATGCTTTCTCATTGTCCTACATAAAACCATGATTAATTTTAAGTATGTTCCCCTCAGCATGTCCAGTGCCGGTCCCCAGCGCCTCCAACGCTGTGACGGACAGTTCCTGTGGCAGCTCCCCATGCATCCGCTACAACTCTCCTCCTGTGAGTTTAATATAACTTTATAAATCCTTATTCAGAGGGGATTACACTGATGAAATATTACCCCTGTCTGCCTGGTGTTCTGCTCCCACTGTACCTTTGTTAATGCTTCCTGTACAAACGGTACCTAAAGACATAAACCTAGTGTCCAAAAAAATTAAACACACAGATCCTTTACAGAACATTTTTTGAGGAGATTTTCAGCTCATCTTGTATTTTTTGAACACTAACTCCTTTATGACCTCTGTGAACACTGCTTATAGGAGTGCTGCTGCATCTATGGCTGGTTATAGCAGTCTCTTTGCAGTGGCTTGTCTCATTTCACAGCAGTAGTGGGAATGCAGAGCAAGTCAACTTCCCAGGATGTCAGTTTTCTTTGTAACAATGTGATCGTATTAGTTCGACAGTCAGCACTGCCCTGCCTGGAAGCCTTAATTGTATCATTCAGGAGCCACACTACAACTTAATCCTCTTTATTTTTTTCTCCTCTTCCTCCTTCTGTCTCTGTCTGAACACACAGTCTCTCCCAGACATGCAGACTCTAACGGAAGACGGCCTGTCGTCTCCTCCACTCGGTCCACCCAACTTTTTGCAGCTGTCCAAAGAGTCTGCAGGAAGTACCAGCAGTAAGAATTCCTCCTGTGACACTGATGACTTTGTCCTGGTGCCTCACATCTCTACAGACAGCTGTAAGTCCCAGCACACACACACACACAAACACACACACATTGTATGTTCACCTAAATACACCTGTGTGTTGTCCTACATTCACTTAGGTCTAACTAGGAACTCTAGGAATTAACAGGGAGACAAACAAAACAATAAGACAATAAAATTAGATCAGTGCTTTATTTCAAAAAATAATTTTTAAAATAATGAAAGATACAATAGATTTGAGCAACAGTTTTATAGTTAGAAATATTTCATTTGTGTTGATGAGGTCAACTTTCAGCTTTGTTCAAACATTTTCCAAGCTTGTGGGGCAAAGTAACGGTGTTTCACTCTCTCTGTTCTGACATTATCAAGTAATGAATTTCAGGAGTATCATAGTGAGTATTTTTTAGAACTGGAAACAAACATCTATGTGGTCTGTGCATAGTTGAGGACCAGTTTCAAACTAGTGAGTTGTTTTTGAAGGAGATTTAATGACAGCTGTAGATTTAGAGTAGAGCCTTTAATAGGAACTACGCAATAATAAAGGACTATGTCATCTGCATGGAAATGTAAATTATAATTGTGCAATTCAGAGGTTATACTGTTTATATAGTTCGTGAATAAAGGTGATCCAAGGACAGAACTGTGGAGACTCATTTTATAATGCTGGAAAAGAGGGCTGAATGTTCATTACTTTGACACACTGTATCCTATCAGACATATTTCTGAAGCTGCTGTCTGCTACCATCGCTAAAACTCAAAAAAAGACCTTTGTAGAAGCAGAGAGCGGTTAACTGTGTCAGAAATCTTGGTTAAATCAGTGTAAACTGCTTTTTGCTATCCAGATTGACGACTACACCATTAATAATGTAGTATATATATATATTGTGTTTTCATGATGGCACAGTCTAATTTAGCTTTAATCTGACAGGATGCTATTCCAATACCTGTCTGTACACAGAGCTCTTGTTCTGATACAGCCAATGAACGACAAAAAGAACCACACTCAGAGCAACAAGCCACATTAGCTGTACTCCTTAAGTCTTCTTGTTGTCTAACTTACATTTACACACCGCTTGTCCTGTACCATAGCTTGTTGGATGAACTACCAACCGAGTGAGGACAAGTGCATTGCGAACATGAGTTGTCAGACTAGATAGCTAATTCGCTGCACAGCTACAATGTAGCACATTAAACAGCATTAGAAAATAGCTGCGTCTAGAAGCCACTATGCTCCTGACTCCTGATGTAGCTAAAACATGCCATCTGCCCATTACACATTACTACTGCGCAAGTTTATTTCCTTTGTGTTTTGTTGACTACAGTGTAGCTTTGGCACTCTGGCACCAGCCAGCTGCTGTTAGTAGAAACACCAATACACTGATTTGTCTCCAAAGATTCCTTTTAATATCAAAAAATAACAGCAAAAATTAAGTTTACATTATAGATTGAAAAGATAAATGACTAAACGTGATTTTCCTCAAAGATTCTCAGCAAGTAGATTCAGTTCCTTAAAACTAATCAGCATTTGTCTGAGTATCTTGTAAAATTAATAAATGCAAATAACGTGTGTAAGTAAACAAAAAACTTCAACACTATCAGACCACATAAATCCCACACTGTGAAATGTACAACTATACTTAGATCTTGTGTCATAGTTAGTCATTAGCTTTGTGTTGACCTAGCTCTGTCTGGATGACTTCACCAACTCTGCTGGGCATTAAGGACATTTTCTATAACAATCTCTGTTTATATTGTTCATCGCCTGTTACTGTACATTCACAGAGTTACAGTATGTAGTCCATAAAACCATACAGGCTCAATTTACATATCAATCAGTGTATATTTTACTTCAGAGTTAAGATTTTGTAGTTTGTGGTTGTGAAGAAGTACAAATACTCAGACATAATAGGAGGTCCTTATTTAAGTTTAAGATGTAACATTTAAAACATCTGTTTTGCTCAGCTGCTGCAAAATAATAGCAAAGAATTTGACAAGCATTGTTAATTCTTTAGATTAAATATGTAAAGGGGTAGCACAACGCAGAGAAGAGTAGTCCGGTTTATCCTCATATTGTAGACAACCACTAGCAAATGCATGAAACTTGGTTTCTCACAGTACATACAGCATGAATCATGACCTTTGTTCACAAACATGAACATATTCATCTGCATGTCCAGCACATGGCCATGTACTAACATCTGTTCTGGACAAGCATGCAGATATCTTGAAAGTGTGCACATTAATAGACTCACCATGGCTACAAAACACGTGTAGTGAAGTCACATTCACTACCTGCTACTGGTACCTACAGCATACATACTCACACACACTCGCATGCCACACACGTGTCACCAAAGCCAGTAAATTAGACAGCTGCTCACCATTTCATGCTATAATTGTATACAATGGTCCACAAACAGTAGGCACACACACACACACATACACACTTGCCCTTCTGACTGGTAAAATGAACCCTCATGCTCCACACCTGCTGCAACACACACACACACACACACACATGCACAGCCACACAAATCCACCTGCTAGTCCGTCCCTCAAATAATGAACAGTGCAAGAAGCGAGACACACTGCAGAGCATTCAGAGTGTTGGCTATCATTTCAAGTGCCATTTAATCAGCTAATAACTAGTGATTTATACATCACGAAAGGCCGTTGCTTCTTTGTCATAGTTTTTCCCCTTCTTTGTTCCTCCTCAGATGACCAACCAATGGGAGTTGGTCGTCGGGCGTCCAGTGAGTTTCTCATGTGTGGAGGGTGAGTACAAGGCTGTTACATACTCTACTAGGCAGTCAGCATACAACATGATGAGCCCTTACTGAAAGTTATGAGCAAAGAAAGGCAGTTCTAGAAAAGAGAAATGAAAACTCAACAGGAACCTCCATTTAATAAGCAATAAAATTGAATTAAAGGAATAGTTTCATATTTTGCAACATACACATACTAGCTTTCTTGAGAGCTAGTCTTAGCTTACTGTAAAGACTGGAAACAGGAGGAGGCTGGCTCTGTCCACAAGTAATTATGTCAGGGTGTGACTGAGCATCTTCTTTCCTTTATACTTTTAAGTAATGGGCTTGAAAACATCCAAGTTGAAACAAGCATGATATAACTCTGAGGAAAAAGGTGAGCAAACTATTCCTATAAAAAGCACATTACTAAGAAAGTAAATGAAAAAAGAAAAATAACAGCAGTAACATGAAAAGAAGTTTTCCAGATGTAGATGTGGTTGATTTGAAAACCCAATAATTCGTGTGCTACAGTTCGTTTTATCTAGTTTCCTTTTTCAGTATTTATTTGTTGTCATCAGAATGCACCATCCACTTTTTATAAAACTGACCTTAGTGCCCTTTATCAGTTAATGTCTGTTGGCTGTGATTATTGACCAGTCAGCTAACATTGTCAGCTTTGCTCCGTTATTTTTACAAAGATCATTAGAATGCTGAAGGTACTGTTTGTTTTTAACGGAGCACACAGTCACTAAGTCATCGGATACGGCTAATGCAGTAGGAGCTGGGTGTTGTCGGTGCAGTGAAAGTGTGGCATGATGCTGTGAGTCAGGCTCCATTTCACACACACACCCTTGAGTTCACACATGCTGTATGTATGTAGGGTCATAACATCTATTCTTGGTGTTTTTGTGTCGGAGGCTTCCTTTGTTTCTTTGTGTCACTATTTCTGTCTCTGACCCCCAGAAAAAACAGCCTTCCCTCCTCTTTATCCAACATATCAGACACACACTGCCCATTTGTCATGTGTGAATTCTCCTCCCCACCTTTAAATCTGCATGATTATTGAGTTATGAATCAGAGCCAAACAACAAGGTGGTGCTGTGCTAAAAACAGCACCTGACCCATAGAGTGCTGTACGGATAAGAATAGCTTCACACACCGGCCAAAACCTGCTTGCATTAACAAACTGTGACTGTCATTACTGTGCCTCAGCAGTGGATGAGAATATGCTCATGTGGACTGCACAACATTCTTATGACACAGCAGCATTTACTGTCCTCTTTCACTGCAGGATCAAATCCAGTTAGTAGATTTTACTAGTACTTACTGTACTCTGGACACAACTGCACCTCATTGTCACCATGATGCTGAGTGTTCTACCAGGCTGTGGTTTCAGACATTCCACTGGCTTTATTTATACAAACAAACTTTGATTCTTCATCATGGATGTGAATTTGGCTTTTGGATGTTTCAATTCATCTTCAGGTGGAATAAAAAAAAAAGATGAATCTATTTTGCTGACCTGTCCAGGTGTACCCTCCTGTCACCCTCAGTTAGCTGGAGCAGGCTACAGGACCTCTACGGGATAAAGCAGTGTATAGATAGAAGATGGACGGATCGGTTTTGCTGACTTTAATCCTGCTTTGTGTTACTCTTACTCCTGTGTTGTGTTCTTCATCTTTCTTTTATCAGGGAAAAAAAAGCCTCTTCTGTATTTGTCTTAGTAGCTGCAGTTATGACAAGCGTACAACCAAAAAAAGATCCACGTATTTTGACTTTAATATTCTGACTTCCTTGCTCTGTCAGTGTCAAATCCATTGGTTCCTTTTTTTTTCCAAGTCTAGCTAATTTCTTTGACCAGCTGGCTTTTACCAGTTATTACAGACATGGGTTATAAAATTGTAGAAAATGGAACAGAGGAATAAAATACAGGTATATTAGACTTTAGATAAACAGACTGTACTTAGTTTTTAGGATACACTTATTGTTGGTGTAGGGATTTTCATGTGAATTGTTGAATAATAACTGTTAAATAATGCCATTTAAACTCTCTATTATTAGAATATATTTCAAATATACAGTGATCACCATGTTCACCAGTTATTTTCATGCAGTGTATCATTTCCAAATTGTCCCTAGCTATTCATCAATCCCTATAGTCTAGCCAGCTATGTTTGTAAGTGTAGCTAGAATGCAGGCAGTAATTTAAATTTAGATTGAAATTCAAATAATAAACGCATACATTTTACTCAGTTACTGAAATTCTTCCACTGTCTGACTCTTTGCTCTGAGTCATGCTACCCCTCCATCTCATAATAACCTGTAGCCAGAAACTGCTTTCCTCTTCATCCATCTCCTTGCTTTCCTGTTTGCATGTGTCAACAGCCTCAAGCAGAACAGCTCTATGCCGTCTCTGTTTCCTTTTTGGTCACATTCACTGTGTTTCGCCTTTGTTGCTGTTCTGTCTCTGTCTCACCCCCCTCTAACGGTTCACGCTGCCAGCTTTACTCCTTCCCTCTGCTGTCCTCTTCACAGTTTTTTCCATGGCAATAACTCCTCTCTGCTTACATAAATTAGTTAACCGTTGACACAGGAGTTGTCCCTTGCAATTTAGTAACAGCAGCCACACGCTCAAGGAGCTCCTAAATCACAGCCTTGTGTATCCCCTACTCTCTGTGTGTCCCAAGTTATTGGAGTCCAGGGAGAACATAGAGGGTGGAAGTGGAGAGGAGTGTGGACTTGTGGGGATGGACAGAGGAGGGGAGCATTTGAATTGTCATTGAAAGCAAGAGATTTGAAAAGAGAGGAGAGAGACAAAGCAAGCAAATGAGTGTGATGGATGAGGAGAAATTGAAATGACAAGTTTGTATAGACTGAAACAGTTTGATCCCAGCCCCCTCTACTGGGCTGCTTGGTTGAAAACCAGGTCAGCAGAGAGGCAGCTGACTTGCAGATCCATTCTCTCTCCTCTTTCCACCCTTGGCTGTTTAAAAAGCAGCTGTTCACTGACCTACAAATGTTCTTTTTAACAAAGTAACAACAGCACACAACACCGTTCTCCATAATAAGCCTTGGTTGGAATCAATAAAGCTTTTAGCAACCTGGAGAAAAATAGAAAGCCTTCACTGTGTCAGATGAATTCTTGATTGGTGTTTAAGCATGTTGGAAAAGAACAGCGCGTGGTTCTGTTCAGATTTGCAGAAGTTCCACAAAGCAAGTGCTCTCTGGTTCTTTGTCTGGACTAGACTTTGCCTCACGTGTCCTCCTCCTCTCTTCACTGTAGGCCCTCCCAGGCTTCACATCATTACATAATACCAGTTACAGCTGGTGCTGCTCTCTAACGGTCATCCCCTCCTCTCTTCCTCTTTTTTTCACATTCTATATGTAAGAAAAGGCGCTCTGTGGGTGACTCGGCCGTGACTTTAGATTCAGATCATTTTGTCTCCTCTGGAATAACAAAAGAATGCAAATGAGCTGAGCCTCTCTGCACTTCCCTTACTGTGTCTGCTGAACACAGAGGACCTCTCTCACACGTGCCATTGGCCGTCCCTCTATGTAGCCCGGCCCTCCAAAGCGTGAGCACAAAGCTGATTGGTCATGACTCCGTGTTTACATCGAAGCCTGGCCCACTTTTTTCACCCCCTAGCTCTGCCCTCATGATTAACCAGGCTAAACTTAAGTTCCACAGCCTGCCTCCACATCGGAATAAACAAAGAACTGGAGGCTGTGGAAGACAAAGTTCCTACATTTTCAAGTTGTCCTGCTTCATGTTCTGCTTCTTACACAAGCAGTTTGGAGAGTGAGGCTGTTATGGGATTCGACACCCCTGAAGATGTGCTGCAGATATGTAAGCTGCAGCAGCCTCGAGCGGACTGGCTAACAGCACTCCTCTCCCCGTTTGTCCCCTCCAGGCAGCCACAGCCCACCCCAGGACAGACTCCCATGGTGTCGCCACGGGCTGAAACAACACCAATCCCTGTTCCCACCCAGGTCCGCAACTACCAGCGTATCAAGCAGAACCTCTCCAGCAGCCCGACCACCACGCTCTACAGCTCCCCGAGGTAAGAGCCGCTGGGTGTGAGGGTGGAGGAAGCAGTCCAGAGTTAACTTTGCGTAACTTATGTCTTATTGATTTGTAATCAAACGACCAGAATTGAATGTTAATATCAGCTTGTGCTTGATGTTTTTTTCACCACAAATGAATTTTTATGTGTGGTAATGAAAATCCAGGCTGGTATTTCATCAGCCAGAAAGTTTCAGTGACATCAGCTCATTGCTTGCTTGAGTTTGTGGCCTCCCAACCTGTTGCTGGGAGCATTTGTTGGCAGTTTATGTGAAGACAAAGCAGGGAGGAGGACGAGGGGGAGACAGAGGAAGGGAGAAGGGTGGTACCTTGTTACAGAGGAAAAGTAGTTCTGTTGTTCCTATTTACATCTGAAGAGGAGAAGTTTTATTTTGCCTACTTCTGTGTGGGCTTGTGTTCATCTGATAGTTTGCTTGCTCTGTCATTGCCATTAATTTCCTCCTGTCATGTTTGTAGCCCTATAGGTTAGAATTTGTTAAATGTTTCTGGCAAAGCAGCCTGTTCAGTCAAGCTCGGTTTTCCCACAGGAGTTAGATCCTAGAGTACAGGTGCTGTCCCTTTCACCCACTAACTCCAGCTATGTCTCTTTGTTCAGAGAGGGACAGATGAGCTTTCTGTCTAGTCAGTCTGTACAGGGAGGATTAACACTCTGACACTCCTTTTGACCTATCAGAGGCCCCCCTCAGGGAGTTAGGATTATTGTTCTCACTGTAGGGGACAACATTAAAGGAACTGTTGCTTGATTGCAATGCATGAATTCTCCCAAACTAATGCACTCCACAGATAGGATGTACAATGAACTTTTGATGTAAAATAAACATTTCATCTTCATATTTTATTTTAGCTTCACAACATTAAGTTACCTGAAGTAAATTTTGATCATTAAGGCAGGACAACTTTATTTGTATGGCACAAATCAAGTCAAGGTGCTTTAAAATGGCAAAGAAATACTTTCAGAAAATTAATTATAAAAATGATTTAAGTGTACACATTAAAATCATACATTAAAAATTTAGAAATAAAACATAATTAAGCAATAAAAAGGCATTAAAAGTCAGGAAACACATTGAAGATATAAGAGGAAGCTGCAGTAAATAATGTGGTTTTCAGGCCTGATTTAAAAGAGCTGACAGTTTGAGCAGACTTCAGGTGTTCAGGAAGTTTGTTCCACAGGTGAGGAGCATCAAAGCTGAATGCTGCTTCACTAGTTTTGTTCTGATTCTGGGAGCACACAGTAAACCTGTCCCTGATGACCTGAGGGCTCTGGATGCTTAAGATGGAGATAATAAGTCCAGGATGTATTTTAGTCCAAGAACATTCAGTGCTTTGTAGACCAGGAGTCAGATTTTGAACTCTGTCAGTGCAGTGATTTGAGGACCAGTGTGATGGTCCAGTTCCTGGTGTTAGTTAGGACTCTGGCAACAGCGTTCTGGATCAGCTGCAGCTGCTTGATTGATTGATTTCGTGTTACATTGTTAATTAGTTGCACTGCCAAGCCATGTTCTGACTAGTGGGTGTCTATTTGTTAGTGTTGTGTACACCATATACCAATAACAGCGACATGATCCATCTTACTGCAGTAGTTCCTCTCATTCCACTGAGAGTTTGTTGTGGTAACACAGCAAGAAACAATCTGAGATGGGCAAATTAGCAGTATGCATAGCAATTGCTCTCACACGTTTTGTATCTGTGTGTACAGTACTTACCTCTGTAATGGGTTGTCTCAGCAGCCAAACAAGTATTTACTTACTGACTAAGCCAAAAGGAAGATAAGAGAAGTGACTTGAGAGAGTGTAATTGATTAACTGAGTACTTGATGAAGCCTAGAATCGCTTTTATGTTTTTTTAACTTGAATGTTTGGATTATGCCAGTGTTGCTATAGCTGCAAAAACAGAATGACCTAAAAGCTAAAAGGCCTATGTATACTTATTATGTGATTATTGTTTGTGTTGTTTAGGTCTGGCACTGTGAGGCGCTCAAACACCAGTCCTATGGGGTTCCCCAAGGTGGGCTCAGGGTCCCCCAGCTCCGCAGACGTGCCTCAGACAGTGAGCCGGCGCCTCTCTACGGGTAGTTCCCGGCCCTACTCCCCCTCGCCTCTTGGTAAGGACTTGTCCTGACACAGCACAGCCAGGTTTTACTGGCACCTTCTAGACATGAAATGGACATTTCCAGAGGCTCACCACAAAAATAACTGTTTGTGTTCACAGTGGGCACCATCCCTGAGCAACTGGGTCACTGCTGCTGTCACCTGCAGAACCAGGAGCCTCGCAGTCGCAGCTCTTCAGGAGGTCAGTTAACAGCCAAAGCTGCTCTCTGCACTGCCTGGTCACTGGGCTGGTGCACATCTAACTGTGTCATCTTGTTCACTTAGATAAGATCCAGCCTTAGTGGTGTTGTGTGGAATGTGAGTTGTTAAAGCAATAAATGGTTAATGCTTGGAACATAGCTTATAATACAAACCTACAGTAAATGAATGCAAAGAAAACAAGTTTAATTGAACACTGGCGGGGCAAAAACATATGCAACCCTTTTCCAAAAAGCAGCACATTCTAATGTTTGTGGTGTAAAGTTTAGCAGAATCACAAACACGTGCATTCAGGAGCTGGCGTTTTGTTTCTCTGTCATGACTTTATTTTTAACACACTGCATTAGTCACCATGAGTCAAGGCCTTTTTGAAAGCCTCTGACTCTGCTGTTACATTAGCACTGCAGACGCCCTGAAACTTCTTCATTGTTTGTGTCAAGAGGTTTGCTGCCATGGTGACCATTTCTTAAATAGGGAAGTTACAGTGTCCGTACTAAAGCGATGCCTCAGCCAGACAGACAGCACTACTTTGTCACTTACTTGGAAAGTCACACAAAACAACCTGATTTTATGACCCGCACCGTTTCTGCGGAAGGACAGTTTTCCTTTTGCTGACTGAGTAGAAACAGTGACATGCTCATTATAGTGTCTCTACCAGCATGTGCAAAGCTAGTTTTAGAGGTGAGGAGGTACCACAGCTGAGAGCCAAATTAGGCATGCACTTATATCCCCTCCTGCACATGATCAATCAGTTAATTCTCTATATTTTGATGAAAAATTGTAGAATTAGTACAACCCCATTTTATGGGGGTGGTTACCTTGAATTTATTCTAATCTCATCCTTCTACCTTCTCCAGGTTCGCCTGTTCCGTCCTCTCAGCTCCTGGGGGCTCGGCTCCAGAGCGCCCCTACCCTGACCGAGGTTTATCAGACCAGGCAGAAACTCCACAAGCAGCTGTCAGACCCTGTGCAGCCTTCATCCTCCTCCTGTAGTCACTCCCCTCAGCTTGGCCGACCCGCTAACCTCGGCTCCTCCCCCACCAAGTTGCTGGGCTCCTCCCCTCGCACATCCGACTGGCTGCAGAAGTCCCCACTGCCCACCATCATTGGTTCCCCTACTAAGGTGAGTTATTAGGAAGTGTTCAGATGTTTTATATTCAATCGACTAAATGTTAGGTGTTAAAATTTGTTTGTTTCCATCAGACGATTTCAGCACCTTTCAAGATCCCCAAAACACAGGCCTCCTGTAACCTGATGGCGCTGGCAGACAGTCCTGTGCCCACAAAGGCGTTGGCGGATGCCCGGGATGTCTGTGCTTACCACTGCAACCCGTACCTGGCCGGACGGGCAGCTGCTCCAGAGGCCAGCAGAACATTTGGCAGGTAGGGTCATCAGTCTCTTTACTTCTCTTGACCAGAACTGCACTTTCATTTTCCCCGTTAACTAATGTCAAACTGATAAATGAATGCCAAGCGATGCAGGTCATTATGGTCAGTCTCTAAGATGATGGATGTGATGCTGTTCAGTAGTCTGCATACAGTATTGATTTCACAGGTGATCAGTAGTAGCTGTTAACCTGAACATAATTTAATGATACATAAATATTGTTGTAAATATAAATAATTTATGTTTTTCTTTGCACAGGCTGGGTGCACTGGCCTGTTCAAATCGATTAGGAAACTAAAACATTGTAAGAATGACATAGCTCTAACAGTGAAAGGTTGCATAGGTCTGTACGACTTTGCCCCCTCTCTGACGCTCCTTTCTACCATGTGACGTCAGTTTGTCTACTGCTGGACGCTGTGCTGACGTTATCTGTGCTTGCCTTGCAGGTCCGTTAGCACAGGTCGTCTGTCTGACCAGCCAATCAGATTCACTTTAGGTGGACAGACCTATCAGGGCAGCACCGACAGCCTGAACACAGAGCGACCCATGGACACAGGTATGGGTACGCAGCTCCATGTACTCTGTACAAGGTTTACAGCCTTCGTTCATTTAGTGAGTTCATGACATGACCTGCTAAATCTAAACAAAAATAATACCGTACGTGCGTGTAATCATTATATAATATGCAGTGTATTACAGAACTAAATGACAATTTTTTCCCTCCCCAAAGCCCCTGCAGGTCCTGGCGTGCTGGCTCAGGGTGGATCAGCCAGTCCCCGTACTGTTCTTTTCACTGTGGGTTCACCACCCAACAGCAGCACTCCTCCTACCTGCAGCCACTTGGGCACCCGACCACGGACCACTTCAGGTGAGGAGACCCTCCACCTGAGCTGAGTTAGTGTACAGGCAAATCAGCTGCCAGAGGCAGAAAAGTTGTGGGGTTTTTATCACATGGTTCTCTGCTCTGCTGTCCTCGTCCTCTCAGTGGGTTCCAACAGCTCGGCCGGCTCGCTGTGTTCCACCAGTGGTCGGGTCTATGTTGGATCTCCTCCAGGCATGGCTATGGGCTCCTCTCCTCCTGGAGGTTTTGGGGGCGGCCAGGTTGTCCCCGGGGCAGAGGGGGCACCCAGCAGTCTGCGCTACGTACCTTATGGGACTTCTCCTCCCAGCTTGGAGGGATTCATCACCTTTGAAGCCCCTGAGCTGCCTGAGGAGACCCTGATGGAGGTGAGAAGGAGGGCGTCGTTTGTCTCTGTTTCCCATCATTTCACAGGGATGCACATGAGTTTGACATTTTCTTGAATGTATGTTTTTTTTGCTGTCCTTCACACAGCGTGAGCATACAGACACCCTGATGCACCTACGGATGATGCTTTCATTCACCGACTGCGTCCTGGAGATGGCGGCAGTTCGAGCTGGAGGGGCAGAGCTTGGCGTGTCGGCTGCATCCCTCTACCCTCCTCAGGACAGTGTGGTTGTGGACCAGATCAGCCAGCTTAGCAAGGAGTGGGGGTAAGATTCAAGATTCAAGACTTCATCACAAACACAATTATACATAGTAGAATGTGGAGTGGAATGCACTGAGCCCCTGATCCACACCGAAACCATAAGAATGGAGAATAAAAACACACACACAAGAAATGTATATATGTATGCAAGGCTAAAGGAGGAAATGAAAGTCTAGTCTGTCTTTGTGCCAATCTTACCCAACCAATATCGTCAGACCTCAGGAGGCCTTTTGTTCAGTGCTGTTGCTGCAGTCCATTTGTCTCATATGCTGTGATTTTGCCTCCCCCTACAGGCAGGTGGAGCAGTTGGTGCTCTACATGAAGGCAGCTCAGCTCTTGGCTTCCTCCCTCCATCTGGCCAAGGCTCAGATTAAGTCTGCCAAGCTCAATCCCTCCACTGCTGTCAAACAAGGTGAGGACATTTTGGTCTTCCTCTCCCATTACTTTACCTAAAGTGTGTCCAGCACATTAACCTGGAAGCTGAGGGTGAGGAAAGAGGTGAAATCTGCTTTTAACCTTCTTTATTAGCAAGAGAAATAATTATATTAAACCAACTTATATCTTTTTGCTCAATGTTTACAATTTTTTTAGTCAGTGAAGTGACATGTATAAACCATACTAAAGCCTCTGTCTTTGTTCTCTCAGTGGTGAAGAACCTGAATGATCGCTACAAAAGCTGCATCTCACTCTGCCGGCGGCTGACCGACAAACTCAACCACTTCTTCTCTGATAAGCAGCGTTTTGTGGATGAGATCAACAGCGTCACTGCAGAGAAGCTCATCTACAATCACGCAGTGGAGATGGTGAGTCTCACTCATGTAGAATTTTGGAATGATGACTGAAATGATCACATTTAATTTATAGAATAATAATAATAACATGCAGTTGTAATTAGTGCAAGCCACCCTAACATGACGTGTGTGTGTGTGTGTGTTAGGTTCAGTCAGCAGCTCTGGATGAGATGTTCAAGCAGACGGAGGACATCGCCTACCGCTACAGCAAGGCCGCCATGTTGCTGGATGGCCTGTCCAAGATCCTACAAGACCCCACTGACATTGAGAATGTGGTCAAATGTGAGTAAACACTCTGAGAAAGGCACATGCTCGGAGGCTTTATATGCACATATGTGAACAGATGTGTGGCACGAATCAGTGATTTAAGAGTACTTCTGACTGTCATAAATTTTTTGCATACACAAAATTTTCTCTTAGGTACAAACAAAATTCCAGATCTGTATGTGTAATGCACATGTGGAATCATGACTAATTCTGTATGTATCTGAATAAATGCAGAGTCAGAGTCAGCCCTCTGAACCCAGCAGCAGATTTGTAAGGCGTGTTGGCAGAATTAGCAAAATGACAGCATTTATCAGTCAGAAACAGTACAAGCAGAAACAATTAGTGCTTCTTCAGCTAATCATGACAATGGCTGGCAAACTGTACCAAATCTCAGTAGCTTTGCTTAAAAGTGGGATGTAGAGTCAAATCTCTTATTTGTACACGTCTCCCATGAGAATTCAGCAGAAATTCTGTACAACACAAAAAATTGTGCAGCACAGCCGAGAAGCTAACAGAGACTCAGCTGTGACCAGCAGTCACAGAGATTCAGAAACTTTTCAGATGAGCTGCAGACTGTCCTTATACAGAGAATAAATGAAAAAGTTTGGAAACCAATAAAGAAGTTTAATTTCTATCATTGAGGCACCGTTTTTTTCCAGTATTAGTAACACTGGCATGCACTTGCCAAGTATAAACAAATTCGACTTTTCTCTTTTATAATTTATGGCATTATGACTTTGTTTTATTGCACAAAAGACATTTCTGAGTTCTTGCTCATTCTAGCCATAGTTGTGCTGTTTCTGTTGAGGTTCAGGACTTTAAGTCCATAAACTACACGAAGTTCAGAGAGTTTCAGTACATCACAGAAATCAGCCAAGATTAAAATGAAGTCTAAGGTAATCTGAAGTAAATTCTCTGTTGAGAGATGTGCATCATTGCTTCCAGTTTCCTCACAGGCCTATTTCAATTTGTTCAGAATAATACTCTCCAATGACACATCCTGTGCTGTCTTGGAACATCTCCAGCCTCTGTTTACTCCAGTTGGACCCTCAGGGTTTTAATGCAGTCATGGCAAATTGAGCACTTCAGAGACTTTTACTTACTATTATGTTTTTTGGCATTTTACTTTATGTCAAACTATTCTGTATCACTCTTAGGGACACTACTGCATTTCTGACAGAAGGACTTGAAGCTCTGCCATATAAAATACTGCGTTGGACTTCAGAGGATCATTTTTGCAAATGAAAATTTCATAAAGAGACTGGAAAATGTCACAATTTACAGCAGTTTGGGGGTGAACAGTTGAATTTAAACAAGCAGTTACCAGTCCTGTATGTTGACTAAAAATGTTTTTAGGGATTTCTGTTAACAAGTTTTTGTTTTGCGTTCCCTGCAGATAAAGCCAGTGTGGACCGCAGGATCTCAGCTCTGTGCTACTGTACTGTCACACTGTATGAGTAGCAGCCCTCCCACAGACGCGCGCAGAGGGACCACGTCCTAAGACTATTGACTACCATCCTCACAAAGTCCCTGTTTCCTCCTGTAGCAGTTCAAGCACTTTTGATTTGTGAGGTTTCATCTGTATTTATCATCAGTTCTTTTCACTGGCTGCATCACAGAATGAACTGTGGCTGATGCACAAATTTCTAACCAAAGACGACAACAGATCCGGAAACAAAAGGCTGAAACCGGATGTGAACATACAAGCGTGCACTTTGAGCTGCATTTTTTTTTTTTACTCTACGATGGTAGAACACCATCAGATCAACATATAGATTGTTGATATCATTTGTTTTTACCAGAAGAAAACAAGGACTCACAGGACTATGAGACAGTGTTGTGGACTCAAGCTCCACATCCTACAGTTCATTTTTACATCCTATCAGTGGTTATTTACTCTGTGTTTAAGTTGTTGTTGTTCTTATTTATTGGTTGAGAAGAACACGGCGTTTCCTGCCTGTCTTGAAAACTTCAAGTATTGGAGTGAAAGAAAAGGAAGAAATTAACAAAAGGCTTATTGCCGCTCACTGTATTAGATAAAGCTCAGAGACTATGTGGACTTCTACAGAAAACACAAACTCCTGTTACAGAAACTATACAGCCGTGAGAGCAAAGGAGCCTGTAGATTTGTAATGGCTTTGTTTTTATTTTTTATGTTGTTACCTCAAGCACTTTATTGTGGATTGAGAGGAGGAACAGATATCTGAAGGTGGAAATGTGAAGGCAGGGGGGGACGGTTTTCTAATCACACCTGCTCCCACTCAAACGTACCTGATCTGTGTGCATGAGCAACAAGTCTTTAGAGGTGCATGCATTTCATATTCACAGACTCACTGCTCAGCTTCTTGGGCTTTGACTATCAAAAGATCACAGAACCACTTAGCTCTAGTTTACTGATGTATGTTCATACATACATCAGTAAACACGAAAGTGGTTTTTAAGATTCAGATCAGCTTGTTCATCATGTGAATGATGTTCAGTCTGTGGAAAAAGTTGTGAAATGTCTCCTGTGACTCAGACCTGAGATTTCCTTGATGATGTCTCTGCAGATTATCTCTACTTGGACATGAGACTTAATAGGAGACGCAGAAAGAAATATGCAGATTCCGTGCATCGAGGGTTTAAGTGGAGAATTGTTTATGTAGAATGTATAATCTAGGGTCTACTTAATTTATTGTTTAATTCAACTTTCTGCAAGTGGTATGATATATCAGTGGATCTCCCTGTAAATCCAGACACACTAGTTGTGTCTAGCATGTGAGAAAACGAGCTACCGTTTCTGCAGCCATTCTAAGGCCGCCATGTTCTCCAAGAATGACCGATGTTCTTAAACATCACGCTAATGCCATTTACAAAAATACTCCCAGTTTCAGCAAGCATATGAAAACATATATCGAGGGAGCTTTCATTGACTTATATCAAACTTGCATTCATTGGGCACAGGTCATAGAAAAATGTTGTTTCTCACATAGTTTTCTGTTGTAGTTGATCGGAATGCACTAGACTTACGATGACTTGTTGATCATGTTAATCACAGTGAGGAGGGGTGGAGGTGACTCACTCTGCTCATGTGAGCTTAGATATTCAGAAGGAAACCAGAATTTGAGAGAGTGGCCCTTCTCCTGTTACCACTGCAGCGCTGAACAGCCAATCAGGTGTCCACTCCAAACCCTGAAGAAGTGAAACTGAACGGTCAAATTACTTGACAAGTTACCTTAATAATAAGTTCCATTTTACTAAAAAAAAACTACAGCTTCTTATGTTCTGTCAAAATCTGTAGCTACTTTTTTTAAACTAAACTTGATGTTTGCAAACCTGTATATATTTGAATGTGGTACATGTGGTGATTCCTTTCTCTTCTTTTGGAAGGGGAGTGTGTGTGTGAGTGTGTGATCATAGTTTGAAGGGGTGTGGATGTCGCCATCAGACGCCCTGCCTGTCAGTCAAAGAGCACAAATCTTTATATGTAGATAGATGAATTTGTATTGATTTTAGTCATGTCTGCCAAGGGTTTGATAAGGAAAACCTATTTTGGCACAACAGGAGTGTGCCAAAGACTATAATAAAACTCATGGCAGCTCCAATCCTTTCCAGAGAACTCTTTCTACCAGGACTGTTTGTTGTTGAGATCACATTTATTTCGTGGTTCTTATGAAATGTTCTGAAATGAGCATGAGGTTTTTTGGATTTCAAACTCATTTCCACAAATTTTCTGAGACTTGATTTGTCACAATCTGCACTGCCCTACCGTTCACTCAGTCCCTCTGCCTCCCCCTCAACTTGTCTGCTGTGCTCCCAACGGTGTATGTACTGTATGTATGAGTGTATATATACACACGTGCATTAAGGCCAGTAGTATACAGTTAGTGATGGAAAAGGAGGTGCCTTCTTCAGACATAGGCCTACTCCTCTGTACAGGTGTGAATACGTTCTTTTTCTGTGTAAAAATGTGTATAAATGCATTCACAGGTGGTCTCCAGGCCTGTTCCTCTGATGTACTGTTCTTTTTCTAGACATATCTGGGTTTCAGTTTTCCCTTATCCATGTCGTGTCCACTCTGAACCACATGAAGCCTTTTACTGCACACAGAGTGAAGAGGGACAAATAAAGCTGATAGAAATCCACCTGAAACTTTGCTCTGTACCATTCTGGACTGTACCTGAAGATGGACTGTTCTAGATAAAGCATGGGTACCAACTCTGCATCTTACCCCGTAGAACCTCTAGAATGTTGAATGTATGCACCCTGTCGTTTTGCGCCTCTCCAGCTTGATCTGAATGCATTCTGAAGAACCCCGCTGTCAGTCACCACCCTGAAGATGCAACACTTTCCAACACAGATTTTTCAGAGAAATGTTAATGTCATACTTGTGTCTCTCACTGAGGGGTGTCTCTTGTTCTTTATGGAACTCAAATATGGTCTTTGTTATTAAAAGGAGATTTTAAAAAATTAAGCTGTTTTACTGAACTCTATTTTTTATGCTTAATTCTGTGTATTTCCATTTTCTTCCGCTTATCTGGGGTTGGGTCGCAGGGGCAGCAGACGAAGCAGGTCGTTCCAGACGTCCCTCCTCCCAGCAACGCTTTCCAGCTCTTCTTGGAGGATCCTGAGATGTCCCCAGGCCAGATGAGATGTGTATTACCTCCAGCGAGTTGTGGGTCTGCCCCGGGGTCTCCTCCCAGGCAGACGTGTTCAGAAAATCGCCAAAGAAAGTCTCCACAGAGGCATACGAATCAGATGGCCAAACCACCTCAACTGGCTCCTCTCGGTGCCAAGGATCAGCGACTCTACTCCGAGCTCCCTCTGGATGTTTGATCTTCTCACCCTGTCTCTAAGGCTGAGTCCAGCCACCCTACAGAGGAAGCTCATTTCAGCCGTTTGTATCCATGATCTTCTTTCTGTCACTACCCAGAGTTCATGACCACAGGTGAGGGTTAGGCCATAGATGTATGGTAAACTGAGAGCTTCTCCTTGAAACTCAGCTCCCTCTTCACCATGACAGTTCGATACAACGCCCACATTACTGCAGCTGCTGCACCAATCCTCCCGTCCATCTCTCGCTCCATTTTCCCATCACTCGTGAACAAGATCCAGATACTTGAACTCCTTCGCTTGGGGAAGCCGCTCCCCCCTAACCCAGAGGGGCACCTCTATGCCTCATGAGTCTGATTTGTCCACACTGCCTTCATGTGAATGACTAATGACTTCTCTGAGTTTGAGTTGTCCACAGCAGCTCCATTCACTGAACACAGCTCAATATGCAGCCAACTTACAGGAGGAGGAGTGTGAGCAGTCTGACTGACTGGAGACTAGAGCTGAGCCATATTTACCTTTGATCAGGGAGGAGGAGATATTAACAATGGAAAAAAAAAAACCCACAAAATGAGTCAAAGGAAATATAGCAGCATTTGGATACACTTTTCTGGGGACTACACACAGGATAGAGCACAATGTAATATAAACAAGACTCAACAGAGTACGCTATACAGGGCATCCCAAAAAATGTATATACCTTTTAGCAGCTGATAGATAACTAACCTCACTCCACTAGACTTCTTTTTATGGGGATGCCTAAAAGACAAAGTCTACACAATGAGACCTGCAACAGTCACTGAATTGAGAGCAACCATTGAACGTGAATGCACGCAAATGCTAAAGGAATTGTTTCATGATGTGTACTATTCCATCGCTTCTTTTGTCGGCAGTGTCTGGACCAGAACGGGTATCTGTTTGAGAACAGGCGGTGACAAAACAATAGAATGATGTTTGTAAATTCTTTTACATGTTGAAAATTAAACGAATCATAATAAATACCTAGTTCACAATTATTTAAACTGTGCATACATTTTTGGGACAAGCTATATATTGGTGGGATGTTTAAGTTTGAATTATTCTGATCCATATCGGATCTTATTACTGCTGATTGTGATTGTTTCCTTGATAAAAAACGAGTTACCCCGATTGACTTCTAAAATAAATTGATATAACAACAAGCCAGTCTTTTGAAATGAAGGGCTCCTCAAGATCCGGCTCCCTTCAAAGATCCCATCTCAAAAATAAAATAAAAATCTTAAATTTGGCACGGCTACTAATAATTTAGTGCCGAAGTTTTAGACATAGACTATCCACGTTACATTTTTTACATTGTTTGTTGTGCTATTTTGCTGTTCAGATTCAAACTTGGCCCAAACACATTCCTCCATAGTGTGAGTACCTGCAGCTCTGTGATGCAGTGCGTACTGTAAACTGCAGCCTGCGGCTATGCTGTTGTTGTTGTTGCTGCTGAGGAGGGAGGCACTAAGCTGATGATGTGTTGTGCTGATTGGTGCTTTCTTTGATTGACACATTGACAGACCAGTCGCTGGCACCGTCACTGCTGGGCTCTCTGACGGCCTGTTGTAACTTTAGATTTTGTGACTATCAGGGAGGAGCAGTGGCCGTGAAAGGTAAAAATTATTTGTAACTGCTCTTCAGAGGTCACTTTATTCATATGTTAGTTATCTATTAACACTAACGTGTTCGCTAATTCTAGCTGGTTAACACTTCCCAGTGCTGTTAGTTACGCCTCTGCTATTAGCAACAAAAGCTAAGTGAAGCTGGAGGTCCACGACGAATCTGTACAATGTTCAATACTGATAGATAATACTGAGCTTCTACATGATACTGACTATAATGCATGGTCCACTGAATGCACTGCTAAAGCTGCTAACCTTTTGGAAGCCATCAAATTTACTCTGTAACATGATCCTAACCTCGTTCATTGTCCCGTTATCATTGGCACAGACAACCTTTAGTTCATCCACAGCAAACCCCTGTGAAAACTGCTCATTCCTGTGTTTTACAGCGTTTTGGTTATACAGCATTAAAACGAATATGAACCATACACAGACCAGGCATAGAATGATGACCACCTTCCTAACATTGTTTTGGTCTCCTTTATGCTGCTGAAACTCCTCTGACCCAGTGGTTCATGGACTCAGGACCTCTGGGGATGGTGGCAGTAAATTCTGTGGGTCCTGTGGGTTGCAGGGTGGGACCTACCTAGATCAGGTTTATCCTGGAACATCTCACAGATGCTTGGATCTCGGGAGTGTGGAGCCCAGGTGAACACCTTATCTCTATGGTATTCCTCGGGCCACTCCTGAGCAGTTTTTGGGGTGTATCAAGGTGTATTGTTATGCTGAAAGTGACAGCTGGCATCATGTACTGCTGATCACATCAGTATTATTCACTTCATTTCAGTGGTCATAATGTTGTGGCTGATCGTTGCATCTGAACAGCATGGAGCTAAAATCAGTCACAGGTGGACTTCAGTATTTTTATGTTGATCGATTAAAAAGCAGGTTAGCATCTCCTAATATGAGGTCAGTAGTTAACAATATTCCTGTCCAACTTTTTAGAACATTTGCTTTCCTGGATGTTTTAATTAACCATAAGGTCGCTAAGGCAACAGAGGGATTTAAATGGTGGCCATCACTGTGTTCTTTTATCCAAGATGTCCCGAGAAGAGCTGGTGGTCCAGCGGGCTAGGACGTCCTTTCAGACCGGCAGAACCAAACCTCTGGAGTACCGGCTCCAGCAGCTGAAGAGCCTGCTGAGCCTCACCAGCGACAGGCGGACAGACATTGCAGATTCCCTGAAGAAGGACCTCGGAAAGGTGGGTCAGATGTTTTCAGTAGTAGGTTCACTACCAACACAGTAAAGGTGCTAGTAGAGGAGGTGTCTGTTGAAAAATTTGTCTGTTGTGCTAAGAAATTTTTTACGTCTAAATTAATATTGTATTTTTTTATTATTTTATCTGTTTTCACACTGTTCCTTTTTTAGTTATGACCTTTAGTCATCTCTCCTTAGCAGCCATTAATTCCTGGAGCCAGAGTGACGGTATTCACACTGAATAAGACCTAGTCCTATTCTAAAGTCATTCATTGGCGCACTAGAAAAGGAACTGATCAGAACAGAATCAGAAAACTGATGGGCTTTTGCCGATTAGAAAACAGCACACAGACAAATATTCTTTCATGCTAGCTTTTCAGATGTCTGGGTGTTGTTTTTTTTGTTTCTAAAGTTGTTCATTCAGTTTGCTTGTTATTTTAAGAACAGTAATGTAATCAGATACAGTCATTCGTCCTTTGCTTCAGCATAGATCCTGACAAGCAAGTGTATTAAATCAATTTACAGCTCAGTGCTCTACAAAAAGTTGCAGTGTAGCATACTGCAAAATACTGTTATGACCATGATTGAAATCTTCTAAATAAATTATTAGTAATCAGAGCATGAAACTTATTTTTGAACTTATTCCCATGTGTCCTTTAAAACATTTGTAGAGTTGCTCCAGTATTCCTTGACGAACATTTGGTAAGAGTGACTCACACAGTAACAAAAATAATCAAAAGTACATGAGAAAGAGTACGAATTAAAACAACTCTTAACTTAAGGGTGAATATGATTAAACTTAGTAATACATAATCTTACAACATCGTAACCAGCATTTTAAGGATTTAAGTAGTAGATAGTGATGAAGTCTGTGCAAAATTGTGAAACGTTTACGTGGTATCTCAGAGATTAGGTTGTTTTTTGGTAGATTGGCAGAAGAGCCACAATACACTGCCGACATTAGGACTGTTCATGAACAAAGTGTGTGTGTGTGTGTGTGTGTGTCTATAAATATGTGCTTTTGAGGTTTCTCATTTGAGAGAGGCTGTAAACTACTCTAGAAGTTTTAGCTCTCCTACCTGCAAGTACAATAACATCTCCTGAACTTTCGTGATAAGACGTAATCAGAGTTCTAATTGTTTTTCTCTGTTTATTGATACATTCACTAGCAGTCTTACACATTTCCATGACAGTGCACATGGTGATTAGACTTTAAATGAGGCACATGTTCAGTTATGGTGATTAATGTGTTTCTACTGAACAAATGAACAGAAGAGTAAAGTCATGGCTGAATTAGCAAACACATGAGGAAACTGGAGTTTGTCCCTGCTTGTGCTTTCAGAGTGAACATGGGACGGAGCTGTTTGAGATAATGAAGCTGGAGGGAGAGATCAGGCTGGCCATAGATAAGCTGGCAGAGTGGGCAGCTCCTCGGCCGGTAGAGAAGAACCTCCTCACTTTAACAGATGAGGTCTACATCCAGCCCGAGCCTTTGGGAGTGGTGCTCATCATCGGGGCCTGGAACTACCCCTGGGCTGTCACCCTCGTGCCACTGGTTGGAGCTATTGCTGCAGGTAAGGAGCCTTCCTGTCTCTAGTACCTCAGTAACTGCTTACAGCTTATCCTTTAGTCCCTGTAGAGCAGTAGTGCTGACACTCTGAACTGACAGTCATTAAATCACATGAGCTTTATGTGCAACCATTTATGTCCATATATATTTGTTTATGAGTGTTATTAAAAGGTGCTCAGCCTGTGGTATAGTTTCAGAGGCTCCATATGTGTGCTCTATTGCTCTGCTGTAACCCCCTCATGTACGCCTTATTCTGCACTAACACAAAGTCATAAGCCCTTTTCAGACATGGGGTGCTCAACATGCTGCGCCATCATTATGTTAAAGGTCTGGCAGTTTGTCACTGAGACAGAGGTCACTTTTATGTTAACGTTCCTTTTTGGGATATCCCCACCACAATGACAGAGGAAGGAAGAGATGCACAGTGTTTCTCATTCATACATTTAGTAACACACACTCTACTAAACAAAAGACTAAATATAAGCTAACTGTAGCTTATCAAATGATCCACAGGACTAAAAGTCCAGTTTATTTCTGATTTCCTGAACACTAAAAATTCTGTTGACGCGTCATGATAATCTAACTGCTGTTTTACCAACAACAAAATAAATATTCAGACACCAGTGAGGAAGCTCCTGATTCAGCCGTAGGATGGCAGCTAAATACCAAATCATTTAACTGCAGCTGATAAACTGTGACTGTGTGTGACCGCTCACCTCTCAGATGTGATGAAAAACAGTGTAACAGGAAGGATTAAACAGCACTGTTGTTCTGTCGTTTCACATGTGAACATAGGTGTGACCATAGACCATATCTATGGGTGTGACTCTCTCTGTGGAGACGCTTATGGATCTCGCTGCAGGTGTTTAACAAACTCAGGTGAAATACTCCTATAAGCAGCTGGAAGCAACAGACTGAACTTTTCTCCTGTTAATGTTCTGTCAGAATCCGTACTGCATTCATCACTACTGAGAATCATTCATTTGACCAGTTATAGAATCTGTCTTCATCGCTGTAAGGTTTTATTTTTATGAACATTTCAGTTTGTAGTAAATGTGAAGCAAATGAAAACATTGCGTGGTGTATTTTGCAGCAAGATACAGATTTATTGAACTTAAATCCATCCCAGAGGGATCAGACATTTTATCAGAATAGTTCAACACTTTGAAAATATGTTTTTTCACTTTTATGCTGAAAGGTAGTTACGAAGAATTAATAACTTGTCCTTAAAATAAAGCTCTAGTCAGAAGTATGTGAGCTTAGTATACTGGAAACACTGATTGTCACAGAACTCTGCCACGTTCCTTGGTGGAGTAATAATAAAAATTAATGATTGTCTGGCACATTAGAGTAGATGAAAATCACTGTTCGTTTTGTCAGTACCACCTGTGCTCTTGTTGTTAACACAAGTCAAAGTGTCCTCTACAGTACGGGACAAAGCTATTTTTAGACATCGACTGGATCAGTGACACTTTTAACACTTATTTTGCATAGAAGAGTTTTATCATTAATATTCTGTTTATTTGGGAGTTTCATAAAGTTAGTATTTATTGTAGGACTACAGTTTTCTTCTTAATTTTCAAAGTGTTTGACAATTTTCAAGGCTGCACAGTGGATCAGTGGTTAGCACTTTTACCTTGCAGCAAGAAGATCCCCAGTTCATGTCCTCACCTTCCCAGGATCTTTCTGCATGGAGTTTGCATGTTCTCCCTGTGCATGTGTGGGTTTTCTCCGGGTTCTCCAGCTTCCTCCCACAGTCCAAAAACATGCTGAGGTTAATTGGTGATTCTGAATTGTCCATAGGTGTGAGTGTGATTGTTTGTCTCTATATGTAGTCCTGTTATAGACTGTTACCTGTCCAGGTGTCTCCTGTCTTCCCCCTAAGTCAGCTGGGATAGACTCCAGCCCCCAGAAACCCTAATGAGGATTAAGCAGTGCATAGATAATGGATGGATTGATGACAGTTTTCACTATACCGCCATTGTGTCTCTTTTTCATGTCTCAGGTAATGCAGCAGTAATAAAACCATCTGAGGTCAGCTCTCACTCTGCCAAGGTCATGGAGGACCTTCTCCCTCAGTATCTAGACAAGGTGAGCCTCCTGCCTGATTACATTACAACATGTTTTACCTCCAGGGAGTTTTAATGTCCGGATACGCTCTCTGTAGGACATGTACCCAGTGGTGACAGGTGGAGTGTCAGAGACCCAGGAGCTGCTGAAGCTGAAGTTTGACCACGTGTTCTACACAGGCAACAGTACAGTGGGCAAACTGGTGATGGAGGCTGCAGCTCGCCACCTCACCCCAGTAACCCTGGAGCTGGGAGGGAAGAGCCCCTGCTACATCGACAAGAACTGTGACCTCACTGTTGCATGTCGGTGGGTTTTCTCTGTAAATTATAGCTCATATATAAGCTCTATTGAAGCTTCAGAGGACCACAGAACACACAGCAGATCCTAAACATCAAAGTGTTTCTCTCTTTCTCCAATTACAGTCGTATCACATGGGGGAAGTTTGTGAACTGTGGTCAGACGTGCATCGCTCCAGACTACATCCTGTGTGAGCCTTCCATCCAGAGCAGAGTATTTGAGGAGCTTAAAAAGAGCATCAAGGTTGGTCTGAAAAAAAAAATAAACATTTTAATATATATACCAGGTATTTTTGAGCTATGTTCAGTTAAAGTTTTTTTGTGTTGCTAGTAATCAGAACCACTGGTTGTACTTGAAAAACATCTACCTGTTTAAAGCAGTCATGACTCATTCCTACTTCTTTTTCATTACTTCCTTCTGTTTTTACAGGATGATTATTATTTTCATTTGGTAAATTATATACACCAGGCCCTCAGTTTACGACGTCCTCGACCTGTGGCGTTTCATGGTTACATCCCCATCTCCCATAAATTTATCAGCAAAGTCTTGTTTCATCATTCTGACATATGGTGTTTGTAACATTAAAACAAATTTCTCGTGGAACTAGTTGGTGAGCAGAGTGGATGAATACGTCGTCACACGGCGCTATACGAGGAAGACGGCTTTGTTTACATTCGCCGGTTGTACACCACATACATCACAGTATGTGAGTTCCGACTAAACGGGAAAATCGAGTTATGTTGCGCTGTAGGAACAGGATTCTGATGTAAGTCGAGGACCTCCTGTGTCTGCAATGAATAATATAGCAACCTATGGATCAATAGACATTAGGAGGCAAAGCTTCCACGCCTTTTCTTTGTTAAAGTCTTTTATTCTCAGATAACCTTCCTTTCATGTGGCACATTACAGGAGTTTTACACCGATAATCCAAAGACCTTTGAGGACTATGGACGCATCATCAACCAGCGGCACTTTAAGAGAGTCATGGCCCTCATGGAGGGAAGCACAGTGGCTCTAGGTGGAGAATCTGATGAATCCCAGTGCTACATAGGTATGTGGTGTGCTTGAGCAAGTGTTGGTAAGCCTGCCACTGGCCCATCATTTTAGTCGACATTCTCTCTGTCTTTATTATCTGTGTGCTAATACAAATGTTCCAACACAACAGTTCCACTATTTTAAGGGAACACAAAGCTGCATAATTCATGTTGACCCGCCCAAGACGACTGTGATTGGTTTAAAGAATGACAAGCAAACCAGGGCATTTCCCCTGTAGCAGAATGATTCTGAGCTGCAGCAGTATGTAGTACATAAAGGTTTGGCGAAGAGAGACTACTTTCTCAGGGGTCCAGAGGTGTTCCCCATGAAAGAAGGGATGTATAATACCCCTATCATAACCTGGATCTACTCTGTCTCTGTAAGGCTGGACATCACGAAGCAGGCCTTTAGATGGTATTCTGATCAGATGGACAAACCACGTTAGCTGGCTCATTAAATTCAATCTTTTTAGACTGTATGTAAAACCTTTAGGCAGTATATTGATGAATAGTCCTTGAATGACCCCCCTGTCTCTGTGTAGCTCCCACTCTACTGAAGGATGTGACCTGTGAATCCAAAGTGATGAAAGAGGAGATCTTCGGCCCACTCCTGCCTGTCATCACAGTGAGTGGTGTGGATGAGGCCATCCAGTTTATTAATGAGAGAGAGAAGCCGCTGGTTGTCTACGTCTTCTCTCATGACAACAAGGTATAGTTCATCATCTGCAGACATGTTAGTTTCCTGTTAATCAAGCTAACATTTAGATTCCATTGATTATGAGTTAATTAGATGCCTGTGATTGTGATTCATCATCGCTCTGTTTGACTGGATTTCCTTCACTCTTCCTGTCTGACCAACAGCTGATAAAAAGAGTAATAGCTGAAACATCCAGTGGAGCTCTGCTGGCTAATGACTGTCTGGTCCACTACACCATCAGCAGTCTTCCATTTGGAGGGGTTGGTGAGTGTGGCTGTCAGAGCCAGCAGTGGTGGTGTCTATCCTCCTTTTTAATGCTGACAGGCTGTTTCATGACATGGTACTTCTTCCTCAGGTAACAGCGGTATGGGCAGCTACCTTGGCCGCCACAGCTTTGACCAGCTCAGCCACATGCGTGGCTGCCTGATCAAGCAGCTGAAGTTGGAGGGAGTCAACAGCGTGCGTTACCCACCGCACACGCCCAAGAAACTGGACTGGGCTCGATTCTTCCTGTTCAAGACGCTCAACTTTGGCCGGCTACGCCGCTTGGCCCTGCTGGCTATGCTGGCTGGGTTGACAGCATTTGTGGTGCAGGTAAATGATTTAAACTATACTAATCCATTCCAAAGAGGAAAAAAGGGTTTGTTTGGTCATAGTAATGCTCTAGCTGCTGAGGAGATTTCTTTGACAATATATATCTGTAAATCTTTCTTCTACAATTTACTTCAGACTACTTTGACATTCTTGCATGTTCAACTGAGCTGTTGCACTCTGATAAAAGCTTGTTTACGGTACACGTTCAGTTTAAATGAAGGAATCTAATTCAATCATACCTGCTGAACAGTGTCTCTTTTCCTCACTTTTTCAGTACCAAACCACATTTTCCTAACTTGGACCCGTAGATATCAATTTACAGTAAATAATCAGCACCTTTATTTCTTTTTAGAACATGTAAATACAGTGCGATACAACAACATAGTTTGCCAGGTTTTGTGTTTGAAAGCAGTTAAATGCATATTTAAGAGGTAAATAGGGTAAATTTTGGAAAGATTTGTGTCATACAGGTGTTCATTGAACACAGAGTTGTCTGTCACACTGGTAATTAACTGGAAGACAAACAACAACAACAGCTGTGGATTTGTTGACAACTCCAATGGCTGTTATTGTTGCGGCTAGTAACACTATTATCTGTACAGGCTACACCGTAAGAGTGCCTGTATGAAAGCAGATGACTGCAGATTGATTTTATTCAATTTCCAGAAACAGCAAGGTTTCCATTTGTGATGCCTCAGCATTCGCTGCACCATCTTTAGAGACGGAATAACACCAAAAATATACAAGAAAGCTCCAAATTTTGATTTATAATGAATTCATTTTCAAACACTAGGCTTTGTCTGGCTGGAAATGACATAAACAAGTGAGGAAAAGCAGTAAAACATTGTGCGATAGAGCTTCACTGTGATTTTGTTCTGCTCTTCCTGTTGGATGATCTGTTGGTCTTTGAGGCTGGAGGACTTCTTCTCCATCATTCTGCTCTTCAGTTCCCCTACAGATTCTTGATGGGTTTCCGGTCTGGACTCTTGCTGATGTTGTTTTCTGTTAACCATTTCTTGACCACTCAGGTTGCATGTTTCAGATCATTGTCCAGGAGGAAGGTCTGATGCTGCTCAAGGACAAGTTTTCCTGCAGACTGTGTGATGTTTTCTTTGCCAATCTTAATGCCATCTTCTTTTATCAGGATGCTGTTTTTCTTTGACAAGGCTGCCTGACCTATAAACGTGTTCTGACTTACTTCACTTTTTTGTTTACTACATAATTCCGTATGTGTTCATTCATAGTTTTGATGCCTTCAGTGAGAATCTACAATGTAAATAATCATGAAAACAAAGAAAAAACATTGAATGAGGAGGTGTGTCCGGACTTTGACTGGTAGTATATGTAGCAATTGAAAAAGAAGATGCATGTTTTTTAACTAGTGCACTATTTGTGGGGTGGCTGTTTACCACTTTGTAAATAATAACAAACAGTTTTTCCCAAGATAGTCGGATCAGCATCCTCCCACCCACATACCCCAGTCCTACGGGCCTGTACCCTCATACAACAATGGCTTTGTCTCTAGCGGACAATGTGTGGTGTTGTCCAGGAAATCTAGCCACATAATGCCCCCTCATCTACCCTCCCTTTAATTACCCAGCATGCTTCACTCCCCACAGCTAAATGGCCTCTTTTGTTACAGTCAACCTCACCACCTTTGTTGACATCCACACTTGTGCTCCTGTGAACAGTTAAACTATCTGTTATCTGTGTGTTTCAAACTGTTTGGTGTGTCGTGTTGCTTGCAGAGGTTCCTGAGACGAGGCTGAGCAGCAGAGCTCTGAAGGTACACCCTGAGATGCTGCTGCTGCTGGTCCTGGGACAGCCACATGCACAAATGGCCTGTAGTTCATAAAAGCACTCCTGATATTTGCTGGTCCATATCATTTCACATTCATGTAGATGTGTTTTACTGGTTTGTGTTTTTAAAATATGTAGGCTGCATCTCCTTTCTTTTACATCTTAAGCTGCTTTTGATCATTTTACATCATCTTTAAAATTAGCTATGTAATTAATGTACATTTACTCTACCGTTCAAAAGTTTGGGGTCACTTAGAAATGTCCTTATTTTTGAAAGTATAGCATTTTTTAAAAATGAAGATACCATTAAATGAATGATAAATCCAGTCTAGGCATAGTTAATGTGGTAAATGACTATTGCACCTGGAAACGGCTGATTTTTAATGGAATATCTCCATAGGGGTACAGAGGAACATTTCCAGCAACCATCACTCCTGTGTTCTGATGCTACATTGTGCTAGCTAATGAATAAAAGTTTTCATGGAAAACATGAGATTGTCTGGATGACCCCAGACTTTTAAACAATGTGTATAGATATTATTTAATTGTTCTGAAAATACACAACTGTTTAGCAGTGATGCAGTGATTCATTTCAGAGTAAAATCAGTGTAGACACAAACTACTGTTTCCTCTGCAATCCATCCAGAGAATATTCTGTCTGAATGTAAAAGTGCCATTTAGATTTTATGGGGGTTTTGCTGTCTGCAAATAAATAATCATTTGAACTAATTGCTTTGCAGATTTTTGACTTTTTGTGAAGTGTTATTCGTATATGAGCATATTATTAAAGATAATTCAAGGTAGTTGTAATACATGAGCTGGCTGTAAGTAAGTAGGCTGTTATTAAGACACATTACCTTTGACTGAGTCCAACAACAGCTCAGCTAAAAGCTGTAGAAGAAGAAACAGCCTGAGCTACAGCAGCAGAGCTCTGGGCTTCAGTAGGGAGCTGAACCTTTGTTGATGTGTGTGTTTGGGGTTTGAGTGTGGGGGCTGAGATCTTATCAAGGGTCCCAGTGTGTGAATGAAGCTGCGGTCACAGTGAGCGCTCCTCCGGTAAACTGATCCCAGAGCAGCGGACTGACGCTCCGAGCACAATGAGAGCAGAGCAGAGACAGACTGCCCACATCAGATCTGCTGGAGAACACGCTGGATGTTTGTTTGAGCTGAGCTACTGGACTGCAGTAAGTTTAAAGCTTCTCTATTGATTATCAGCGTGTTTGTGTCGGCGATATATTGGCTCACTTCCTAATCAATCTGCTGAAAAACAAACTGTATATAAATGCCACATGCTTTCCTACAAAAAAATATCTGAGCTAACAAGTTATACTAATAAAGTGCACACCCTTCAGTAGCTTATTACTAATTACATACATTTATAAGATTCATTTTATTTTAATTCCTGCAATATTTTATACAGCCAGTAATTAAAGTGAGTACATGTGGAGTTTTAATTAAATGTCAAATTATCACCTTACAGTAATTGTGTTACTTCTGAGTTGAACAAATTTTATGTCAAATTAAACGTTAACAGTTTAGATTTCCTATATTAAAATACAGAGTCTACAGTAGGAACTAACAACCTGATGTCGATCTACTGGTTTCAGGTAATAGTTTTCTCTAAGTTCTTCTTTAGAAACTCTCCTGTGATATTGTCAGTGTGCTTGGAATCATTTTCATGCTGGAATATTCACCCCCTGCCAAGCTTCTGCACACTAGAAGCCATCTTTTCAGCTAGTTTTTGGTAGATGAACAGTCATTCATGATACTGTCTGTAAATGTCATCTCCAGCACCTTTTGCCCTCATGCTGCCCCCATATCCACGCTTCACTCTCAGGACTATGTATTCACTGTGGTGGTCCTGACCTGCTTCACACCAAACATGCTGGGCCCCATCTGACCTCTGCAAGTTTATCTTGGTCTCATCTCACCAAAGAATTCACTCCTGGTCTTCAGCAGCTTTCTTTTCATGTCCTTTAGCAAAGTTTGATTTTGCAGTTTTGTGCCGAATCACTAGACTTATTTATTATTTGATGCTATCTGTAGAGGTTCATAATGTCCTTCACACTGTCTCAGCTTCACGGAAACTGATTTCCATTGATCCCCCCTTTGCCAAGTCTGAAACATTTGTCCATCCGCTTTTCAGAGCTGGGATGTGCAAGTAGTACATGATCTGTGACATCATTTTAGGAGGACAGCCACTTAGGTTGTAATTAGTGGTGCTGTGATTCATTTTATACCTCATGATCACTGCTATAACTGTGTTCCCACTAACATTTAGTTCCTCCCTGTATGCAGACATGCAGATAGACACAGGTCTGCTCCTTTTATTACCTTGTTCATGCAGTCAGACTAAATATCCAGCTCACAGATGTATTCGCTTTTGCTACACTGAGGTTATGAATTTTATGCATTAATTTCATCTGTTATCTGTCCATATGTCCATCCTTCATGTCCACTGAGAAGGCCCAGTTCAACTCTTTATTCTTTCAACAAAGCCGTATTTAATCTGTGGAGGAAAATCAATGATCGTTACTGAGATTTCCTGTGTGTCCAGACTTTAGGGACACCCTGTACTTTGGGGCCTCTATTTTCAATACGGCCTTTATAAAGTATTTGGTTTCATTTCAAAAGATGAAATTTACTTGGCATTTAAGTGATATTGCACAGAAATATAGTCACTTCTGCTGGATACTGTATAATATAAATTTACCTAAGTTAAAAATAAGGGTTAATTCCCTACAAAATCATACAGTGGAGAGGAAGAACTTTGGTTCAGAAGCTCAAATTGTAACAATGACTGAAGTGGTCTAGAGACAGAAAACAGTTGAAGGAGTTAAACTATTATGAGCTTTAAAACAAAAAGTAAAACTTCAGTCTAAATTCTGTATTTTACTGGTATCCAGTGCAAATGAACCAAGACTAGCAGAGCTGACGGCTGTGTTCTGAACTAACTCTAATCAGGACTGGGTCAGCTTCATCTACAGGGAGTCACAGTTGTACAGCCAGGAGCTAATAAATGCATGGACCACTGTTTCCAGATCTTTTATGAGCTACAGTCAGTTTCCTTTAGTTTACAAATGTATGTAATGCAATACTGTATAGAAAAATAATATGCACTTGTACAATTTCTGAACAAAAACGTTCCGTGTTGTGTAGTCAGATGACACTCGTGGTGTTTGTCCTGTCTGTTGTTGTAAACAGCATGAATGTCACAACACAACTGGACATCAATGCCACATTACATAATAATGTAAAAAAAATGAGTGAACTGTCAATTAGTACAAGAGATAACTTCTGAAATACACCTACACATACACAGGTGTACTTGCAACATTTGATGTTGAGCAGATTTAACCAACACATTGTGGGGAAAAAAAGTCTAATTAGTTCATTTTCAGTGGTTCTGTATATAATCACTTTTTACACTAGTTTTTCTTTTTTTAGTGCTTGTAATGATTATTTGTATTCACCAGGTCAAACTAGCTGTGTTTACTATTTAAATATGTACTGGAAAGTTCAAAGTTGGTAAATATGTTTGACAAGATCTTATCACAGTACTTTCTTTGCTTCAGTGCCTTAGAGGCGACTTTTCAGTACAACACCATTCCAAAAATGCTTGTGTTACCTTTCTATAGACGTGTATTGAACAAGACTATTGTTCACAGGTCTTATCTGAGTGATATTGTGTCAGATACATTATATGCAGTGGTCAAAAAGTGTTCAGTCATTCCATTCATTTGCATGTATATTGCATTAAGAATCATTCTTAGATCTTTAAGTGCAATTTCTTTTAGTACAATCACAGCCAAAATACTAAATAAATCCTAAAAAAAGCCATGAAAAACCTCAAATTGATTGGTTCTGTGAAAATAAGAAATTTTGAGTATTGGGTCATTTTGGTAGAATTTAGTTTTATTATTTTTTCTTGTAAACAATAAACAAAAATAATTTATATTTGTTTGTCTGTCTAATGCAGCCACACCTTTTGAAAGATAAAAAAAAATTTTCCACAAATGTTTTTTGATAATATTTGAGATTGTGTAAAACTTTTTTCCACCTCTGTATACATGCTCCAAAAGTGCTTGGGCTTGCCCTGCTTGAGTAAAGTTTCATCATTTACGTGTGTCATTCAGCGTGTGATGAGCTGTGGTTTGTCGCTGCTCCTGCAGTAGGTGTCTGCATGGAGAGGCAGGTGGTGCAGAGGGCCAAGGAGGCCTTCCTGAGTGGCAGGACTCGGCCTGTGGAGTTCAGACTGCAACAGCTTCATGCCCTGCAGAAGATGATCACTGAGAAAGAGACAGAGATCTGCACTGCTCTCAAACAGGACATCAACAGGGTGAGCGGACACACAGGAAGCTGCTGCAGAAAAGATCCTTCAATATGCAGTTTATGTACAGAAACCTTCTATTTTTGCATATTTGTCTTAAATGACTGAAATGTTTCAGATCACCAAACTAATTTTAATGTAGGACAAAGACAACCCGAGAAAATGCAAAATACAGTTTTAAAGTGAGGATTTTATCAAGAAAAAAATGCTGTCCAGCTCATTTTGCCCTATGCGAAATAATATTTGCCCCCTTCGCTACCAATCTACCAAATGACCAACTTCATTTAACACTTGGGTTCATTTTCACCATTCACACCCACATATGATTACTGCCAGGCTTGTTGAATCTAAATGTCACTACATAGAACCTGTCTGGTACTGTGAAGTGGCTAAAAAGGTCTTAAAAAGGAGCACATTTATTCCATGTTCTAAAGAGATTCAAGAACCGATGATAAAACAAAGTCACTGATATTTATCAGTCTGGAAACAGTTACGAAGCCATTGCTAAGGCTCTGGGACTCCAGAGAGCCACAGTGAGAGACATTATTAACAAATGGAGAAACATGGAACAGTGGTTAAGTTTCCTAGGAGTAAAACAACGACCAACATTCTCCAAGAATGTGTTGATGTCCAGCATCAGTTCATGACCTAAAGCTCAACACAAATGGGTTCTGCAGTGCGACAATGACCCAAAGCAAACAAGCAAGTTCACTTCTGAGAGGCTAAAAAAGAACTAAATGAAGGTTTTGGAGTGGTAGAGTAAAAGTCCAGACTTGAGTCCAATTAAAATGCTGTAACAAGACCTTCAAAGGACAGTTCATGATCTAAAACCATCTAAAGTGGCTGAATTAAAACTTTTCTGTCGAGAATAGTGGACCAGAACTCCTCCATGGTGACCTAAAGGACTGATCACAAGCTGGAACAAACATTTAACTGCAGTTGTTGCTGCCAAGACCCCAACAAGTTACTAGATTTACAGGGGCAATAACTTTTTGATAGGGGTGATAGAGGTTTTCCATAAATCTTCAATAAACTATACTTTAAAAATGTATTTTGTGTTTTGTTTGTTGTCTCTGTCTATTTACATGCAATGAATATGAATGTAAATATTAGTTTGATGATCTGAAACATTAAAGTGTGAGAAATATGCACAAATAGAAGATATCTGTAGGGGGCGCAAATACTTTTGCACGGTACTGTATATATACCGGTATATAGGTTCTTGCTTGCCTGGCTAACAGCATGCTGGGTTTCTTCCCACAGAGCCAGTACGACACACCACTGTTGGAGCTGATCGGCATTGAGAATGAGATCAAGCTGGCCATAGATAAGCTGGCAGAGTGGGCAGCTCCTCGGTCGGTGGAGAGGAACCTCCTCACACTCAGAGATGAGGTCTACATCCAGCCAGAGCCCCTGGGAGTGGTGCTCATCATCGGGGCCTGGAACTACCCCTGGGCCGTCACCCTCCAGCCGCTGGTTGGGGCTATCGCTGCAGGTAAGGAGCTTTCCTGTCCCCAGTAACTGCTTATACTGAGTGATTTAGTCCAGTGGCCTCCTGATGGCTGTGATGCAGGCAGTCTGAACCGACCACAGACATGACTTCTGCTCAGGCTAAAGTTTGCAGCAACTTTATGCATAAATCCAAACGTGTTATTGTGTTAACATGTGCAACAACACCAACAAAAGACTGACAGAGATGTCATTCATTTGCAGTCTATATATAAAGAGTATTTAACTTTACAAAGTTTTTTTCTTGGGATTTTTTTAATAGAAATTCTACACCTTTATTAGATACTCTACCGTTCAAAAATTTGGGGTTACTTAAAAATTTCCATATTTTTTTAAGAAAAGCTTTTTTTTTAAATGAAGATAACATTAAATGAATGATAAATCCAGTGTAGACATTGTTCATGTGGTAAATGACTATTCTAGCTGGAAACGGCTGATTTTTAATGGAATATCTCCATAGGGGTACAGAGGAACATTTCCAGCAACCATCACTCCTGTGTTCTAATGCTACATTGTGTTAGCTAATGGTGTTGAAAGGCTCATTGATGGTTAGAAAACCCTTGTGCAGTTATGTTAGCACATGAATGAAAATGTTGGTTTTCATGGAAAACCTGAAATTGTCTGAGTGACTCCAAACTTTTGAACGGCAGTGTATATTTTTTCATAATGAAACAGATCTAATCAATCATTTTAGATCAGCAATGGATGAAACAAGTTCATTTAATGTATTTATTTAGTTATCTAAGTCAACAATTGAGGACAGTAGGTCATAAGCCCTTTTAGGTGCATGTAAATTGTATAAGTAACATTAAAAACGCTGTTGGTTCTCGGGGTTGTTTCTGCTGCCTAAAGGCTTCACAGGCAAATTCACACATGATATCAAACCATTTAGGAAACTGTTGAGGAAACCCCTAAAAATGCGTAGCAAATAACATTTTTTTAAATTAACATAATCCTGTTCCTGCCCTGAAATGGATCAGCTGCACTGCAAAAACTCCAAATCTTACCAAGTCTATATGTCTTATTTTTAGTCTAAATGTCTCACTTAATTTGAGATAAATTTACTTAGCAAGTGACATTTCAGCAGATGGAGAGACTTGTTTTAAGACGATGCATCTTAAATATCTTTAGTCAAACAATCTTGGAATTATCTTGTTCTAACCCTCGTGCCGTCCTGTGGGTCAAATTGACCCGTTTTAAAGTTTAAAAATGTGGAAAATATAGATATTTTCACTGTGAAAACTTCCACATCTTCAAATTTTTTTGGGAATTTTTTGAACATTTTTTGGTGGAAAAAAGAAATGTTAAAAAAATATATTTCTTTAAGAACATCCACATAAAAATCAACCAAAATCCAGCGAAATTCGCTGGATTTTGGTTGATTTTTATGTGGATGTTCTTAAAGAAAACATTAGAACTTTTATTGATATATATGGAATCACTTTAGATATTTTTAGGATTTTTTGGAAGATTTTTATGCATTTTTGAAAAGATTTACAATTTTTAGAAGAAGTGAAAATGGCTTGGTAAGATTTCTAGAAATAAGATATGATATTTAGAATATTGACATCTTAAAATTAGCTTGAAAAACTTATTTTAAGCGACATTTTACCAGGATTGTCAAGATTAGGTGTCTTAACCCTCTTGTTGTCCTCATTTACGGCACCAAAAATTCAGCAAAAAATTCCCCAGATTACAAAAAATTGCAATATCTTAAGGAAGAAAATTACTTAAAAGTTTCCCTTAAAAGTTTTATTTTAAAAAAAATCCCCAAATTTGGCAAGAAATAAAAATTTAAAAATAAAAAAATCCTAAAAATGATCTAAAGTGATTACATATATATCAGTAAAACTTCAAATATTTTCTTTAAGAACATTCACCAAAAAATGTTCAAAAATTTCCCCCAAAATTTTGAAAATTTAGAAATTTTCACTGTGAATTTTTTCCCCCCACATTTTTAAACTTTAAAATGGGTCAATTTGACCCACAGGACGACATGAGGGATAAAACAAGATAATTTCAAGATTGTTTGTCTTAACAAGATATTTAAGATGCATTGTCTTAAAACAAGTCCCTCCATCTGCTCAAATGTCACTTGTTCAGTGAATTTATCTTAAATCAAGTGGGATGAGACATTTTGACTAAAAACAAGACAAACAGACTTGATAAGATTTTGAGTTTTTGCAGTGTAAATCATGGGCCACAGTCTAAGACTTGACCATGTTCACATGTCTAAAAAGCTTCTTTAAAGATCTTCAAAAAATCACCAGGAGTCAGCATTCAGAGGCAGCAGGATTTACTGTCGACAGAAAATCCAGGACTAGTTCTTAGCAGTGATTAACACCTCAAGAAAACTGAAGATACTGAGCTGTGCATCGTCTTTATGCTGTGGCAGTTAGTCATTTTTTCCACACCTATAGGGTGGATTTTAAGAGACAGTTTTGACACCATTATATTTTTCTAAATCTCTTGGTCAGATCTTGACATTAGGTAATCTTATTTCACCACGAGATCACACCTACAGAAGACATTAGTTTATCATTAGATCCTGTTTTACAGAGAACATGTCCAGACTCTGTTTCAGCCCCCCTGCACTTTTTACCCTGATTATTTTGATACAGATGTCATGCATAATATACCTTTATGTATTGTTAAATTTCTTATATATTTTTAACAGTTATATTGCTTTTTGTATACACCATTATATATACAGTATGTATATATAATGGTATATATATATATATATATATATATATATATATATATACACACATATACTCCACATTTCAGTTTCCTACAAAGCAGGTGATTTGTCTTCACCCCAAAAATGTATGTTTTACTTTATAACCTTCCAGCTGTGTGTGTGTGTGTGTGTGTGTGTGTGTGTGTGTGTGTGCGCCCAGGTTCTGGCTATACTTGTGGGGACCAAATGTCCCCACAACTGTAGGAAAACCAATAAACATGTCATTTGTGGGGACCTCATTTGGGTTGTTACTGAAAAAAGTAAAAGTGTTGATTGTTTTGGTCTGGGTTAAGGTCAGGGTTAGGGTAAGGGTTAGGAGTTAGATATGAATGGGAGTCAATGGTAGATCCTCACAATGATAGAAAAACACAGTGTGTGTGTGTGTGTCCTCCACAGACACACATTATACCATCAAAACATCAGTCATTACTAGAATATTCATCATTATGCATTTCATACACATCTTAAACTAAAAAATATTACACTGCATTATGTTCATTTTTGTGATTAACTATAAAACGTGTAGAGATCTACAGAGCCTGAGCTAATCAGACCTCCAGGCTCTTTTGTTTATCTTATTTGGTAAAAGCTGGAGGAACACATTTAGGATTTTTTCAATTAATGTTGCATTCTACATGTTTTTAGTCAAAAAATCATCAATACATGAAATTAAGCTATTACAGTTTGCCATTCAGCCTGGAAACTTTTTTAACCTCTACTTCAGTAGTTGAACTGTTATAAAAACATTTGCTGATATGCGTGCTAGTTAAACTTATATTTTGCAGCACAGTTTTGATAAAACTAATGGGAGAAATACCCTGCTGCTCTGCTGTTCAGACCTCACTTGACTTGCCTCCTATCTCTGCATTCTCACCCTCCTACTTGTCAGCTGTGCGTCACTCAGTGATCTCATCCCATTCACAGAAACCCGTGTTCTCTCTCTGTAGGCAATGCAGCTGTGGTGAAGCCGTCAGAGCTCAGCGAGTACTCGTCCCTCCTCCTCCGGGCGCTGCTGCCTCGCTATCTAGACAAGGTCTGAACACCAGCTGCTATTGTTGTTGGAATAAGGTTGGGGAGAGCAGCACAATGCAGGACATGACAGATATTTCTGAGTCGCCAAGTGGTCACTTCATGATGGGACTCCATCATGACTCAAGTGTTAACATCATCCTCAACGCGCCTCATTTTCAACCACGCTTGACATTTTTGTCACCTACTTTGTACTTATTGTGGACAAAAAATATAAAACAATACATTTTTGCTTTCTTTTTTGTTTGTTTGTTTCCAGGATCTGTACCCAGTGGTGACAGGTGGAGTGTCAGAGACCCAGGAGCTGCTGAGGCTCAGGTTTGACCATGTCTTCTACACAGGCAGCAGCTCGGTAGGTAAAGTGGTGATGGAGGCTGCAGCTCGCCACCTCACCCCAGTAACGCTGGAGCTGGGAGGGAAGAGCCCCTGCTACATCGACAAGGACTGTGACGTCCGAATCGCCTGCCGGTAACTCACTCATTAGAGTAGTCAAAATCACCAGCAGTCATACACGGGCATTAAATAAACTGAATTACAGGCCTCAAGCTGCTGAAAGGAGAGTTTAAACTGGTGACATGTGGAGGTTCAGTAATCTGGTTTAGGATTTGTTAGAATTAGCTGCTACTATTTCTGTCAGACAGAAAGCTGTTGAACATCAACCTTCATTGAACCTAATCTTGCCAATTTTCATCTGTCACTGTGATGAGTTACACTACCATAGAAACCAGCGACTGCCTGGAAGCTAAAACATCTGAAGTCACTGAGACGCTTGGAAAAGACATGGAAACAATGCAAGCAGCAATCTGTAGCTTAATAACACTGCCTGAATACAAGCTCCTGTTGTGAATGACACCGGCCCATTCTGAATCACATTTGACAAACTGTAGGTGTTGGAAAGCCATTTTAAACCATTGTGAGATTCTAATACCAAGGGGACAATACTTCCTTACTTTAGGGTGTAAGTGCATGCACTTCAAACCTGATTTCTTGCCTTTTATGGAGTCTGTAGGGACACATGGAATCACAATCACTGTTTTCACCATTACCGTGCAACCAAGAACATCTTCCAAGCTCCAAGTCTTTTTCTTTTGTTACGTGAAAGGGGAATGAATGTTGAGTGGTTACTGGGGTAGAAAACAGAAACTATTAGCACAGGCCTTCAGCTGTGGGTGAATGTGCTAATAAATCTGTCACAAGTTAGTGCATTCTCATTGTATAGCTACACATACACAGTACAGCTTAATGTGACTTGTCCTGAAACACTGAAACATTCACGTTGCTCTTTAGGTAAAGTGTAAATGAACCGTGTGTATTTGTGCTCCTGCCTCTCTGGTTTGTGTGCAGTCGTATCACATGGGGAAAGTTTGTGAACTGTGGCCAGACGTGCATCGCTCCAGACTACATCCTGTGTGAGCCCTGCATCCAGGGCCGGGTGGTGGAGTGCATCCGACAGACTCTACTGGTAACACTTCAGCTGTGCTCTGACCTGTATATTTAGGGGAAACTTCAGCGTGATGCTTTATCAGGACCTTCTGGATCCATTGCAGGAATTTTATGGTGCCGATCCCAAATGCTCACCTGACTATGGACGAATCATCAACCAGCGTCACTTCAACAGGATCATGAGTCTGATGGAGGGTTACACTCCTGTGGTGGGAGGACAGAGTGACTCCTCACAGCGCTACATTGGTAGGAAGACACATTCTTACTGCCTTGTCCATGTGAATTAGACAAACATGTCTGGTCTATAATTCTGTCTAAATGAACACTGTTGTTGTAACTAAAGCTCCGACCGTGCTGAAGGATGTTCCCCCCCAGTCCAGGCTGATGCAGGAGGAGATCTTCGGCCCTCTGCTGCCCATAGTTACCGTCAGTGACATGGATGACGCCATCAACTTCATCAATGAGAGAGAGAAACCGCTGGCTCTCTACATCTTTTGCACTGACAAGAAGGTGAGATGCAGCAGGGAGGAGAGATCCTACAGCAGGTTTTATCCTTTTAAGCTCTTCCTCATGGATTGTCTTTCTGTCTGTTTTTGTCCTCATGACTCCTAAAGGCAGTCAAAAAGATGATTGAGGAGACTACGAGTGGAGGAGTGACAGTAAATGACGTCATGATGCACTACACAGTCAGCTCTCTGCCGTTTGGTGGTGTTGGTAAGAATAATCCAAACTGTGTTATAGTGTGCGTGTTAATGTAGGAAAACTTCATCATAAGGGAATCAAACAAACTGGATTCAGCTGCTAGACAGCAGACCCTACCTCACCTCTAGCTATCCTATGCAGATCAAAGACGTGCCCTCGAGGAGAGTCCATCCTCCAATCTTCTGAATCCCAAAACCCAGGGAAAATGTAAAAACAGAGAGGATTGTTGGATGTTCAGCTTTCTGTTGGCCAGTGAACACATCATGTGTTAAGTATGGTTCTGAAGGAGAAATCATGATATTTCATCAAAAACAGAAATATCTGTACACGATTCTTGAGAAACACAGAAAGTTCTGCGCTCATTAGCACAACTGAGAAACCATGAGGGACTCAGCTGTCCCTAACAGTCACCATGATGAAAATTCAGAGAGTTTTCAGGTGATCTGCAGGCTGTGTTCACACAGAGGAGAGACGACAAGAGAGACTGAGTAGGAAATAGAACATTGTGTATCAATGAATTAGATATGGCTTAAAGTGATACACAGAGGAATGAATTGTCGTCAAGTTGTTGGTTATACCTTCAACATCAGGAAATATCTTTCTATAGCTGATGTATAAATAGTATGAAAAGCGTCTAGTTCAGGGGTGTCAAACATGTGGCCCGTGGGCCAAAACCAGCCCACCACAGGCTCCAATCCAGACAGTAGGATGACTTAGCAAAATGTAAAAATTACACTGATGAAATTAAGCTGGAAATGAATACTTTCTATGAAAACATTTAAAGACATTGAACATTGTGCAACATAAGGTCAGTCAGCAGTTTCAGTGTGACAGGGCTTGATTTGGTGGAACCCTATTGTTGATGTACTGCCACAACTTTTATGTGTTTTTATGTATACATTTTATACATTTACAAGACGGGGGACACACCTTAACCTTTTCCTTAATAGTTCCCACTTTAGTTTGGTGGTATCAGTTCAGTCTTCAGGATTACTACAGAAATGTGGAAATGAATGTAAATTTAAAATGATTTCTAGATCTTGGCAAGTTGTACAATGCTAGATTGATCAGCTCCAGATAGCTGTCACTAAATGTTTTGTTTTTTGTAGACACTCTGTGACCTGTAAGTAATGTGGAAATGATAAACTGAGGCATAAAATTGTGGAAATTTACCTTATTTTTCTTCAGAAATTTCAGGTTGTCCGCAATGTTTTGTAAAAGGACAGTTCATTAAATGTGAAAATTTTTGGACTGCATTTTTTTTGCACTGAAACAAAGGGAAAAAATTGGAGTTGTGGTTATTTATGGGTTATTATGCTCTGATTTTAGTGGTGCGGCCCACTGGAGATCAAACTGGGTGAATGTGGCCCCTGAACTAAGATGAGTTTGACACCCCTGGTCTAGTTGGTAGAGATTATACAAATGTAAATATACTTATTCAAATAGCCTCTCAATAGCATGTGGAACCATTGTTTCTTTCACAATGTTGGTAACACCTGTGAGCAGAAAATGCTTGTACATGATGATTCCATGTTTAGGATGAATACAGAAACGAAGCTTTCCTTTGTCTTTTATTGACTTAAGGCACTGTGTCATTCCACACAGAAAACATTTTTAGTTCTCTCTTGTCTACATAGTTGTGCTGTTTCCATAGAAGACTTTAAAATGAAAAATAAGACCACAGTCAGTAGAAATGTGACAGGAGCAAAAGGCTGCTATTCAGAAGGTCCTGTATTTTGGGGTGTTTGTTGTCATTTATAACAAGCTATTTATGTTGTTTGACCTGTTTCCATTTTGTTTCCTTCCTGGTAATGTTGCTGCCACCATTTTCTGCCTAAAAGCCACAAAAATGAGAAACAGTATTAGCTGTGTACAAGATCATTTCATGATATTACATGAGCTACATGTTCTAATTTGATTCAGGAAAAAAAATTGGAAAAATTGCAGAACATAACATAAGTGTATGTAAACAGATTTGCACCATAGATGAAAAGATTTGCTCTTTTGATTTAAAATGTCATTTGATGCTGATTTAAAGGATATTGGCACTTTGACAGTAATTACAGGAGAAGCACAAAGTATCAACATATTAATATACCAGCTCTGTTATATTATTATTATTATTGATAACAACAACAATAATAATCATAATACTCCCTTTTTGATAATGGTAAGTTCCCGTTTTGGAAAAAGTCTAAAGTACTACAGTGCAGAAACACCTGACTGGATTTTAAATGACCACATTAAACTCTGTAGTGTCAGACAGACTCACACATCCAAAAGAGAAAACTCTTTCTTGTCCTGTGTTCTTTTTGTATAAAGGATCACACATTCCCACGTTGACTGGTTGAACATCAGTATGTTCATGTGGAAACTCTGACCGTGCACTTGTGTGTCACCCCTCCAGGACAGAGTGGTATGGGCCGCTACCACGGCAAACACACCTTCGACCAGCTGAGCCACCAGAGGGCCTGCCTGGTCCGGAAGCTGGCCATGGAGAGTGTGAACCTGGCCCGCTACCCTCCTCAGGACCGCCGACGGGCGCGCAGGGTCCGCATGGCCCTGAAGTCCCCTCTGATCGACATGTCCAAGAGGACGCTGATCTGGGCCATCACTGCCACCGTCATCGGCTTTGGCCTGTTCGTCACCCTGATGGTCATCCTGCTCATAGCTGCAGGCCTCAACTGCACCTGCTGGTACTGGAGAGGCTTCTATAACTACTTCTAGAGACTCTACGGGTCCCTTTGTAAGATCCAAATAACAGAGGAGCCTGTTACAACTAGTCGTGGGCTCAAAATACACACTGAATCTTGTTTTAAAATCAGATGTTTTGAAGATAAAGGATATAACCTTTTGATCTAACTTCTATTTGCTGTGTGTCTGTTTTGAATCAAATGTCTTTATTCAGCAACAAAGCAAACACGGTTTGACACTGAACAAACAGCTCTGTCCTTCGTTCTTTTTGTATTATTTGGGATTAACATTTACTATTTGAGGATATATTATATAAATGCAAATACCACAGCTGACTTACAGTATTGTGCAGACAAATGATGTATTTTGCTTTTGTTCCAAAATTAAAGACTTGTTCATATGTCACCATATTCCACTTTTTTGCCTTTCTTTTTCATTAAAGATTGTTTTTTGAGGGGAAATTTGAAGCTTTTACTGGACGGTTGCAAAGAAAAGAGACAGGAAATGGAGGAAGAAGGACAATAATATAAGGTGAATAGTTCAACCTGCTGGTAAGCAAACCAGGGACACCCTGCTTAGGTCATATTCTGCTGGCAGGTCAGCCTCTCTGTTTTTAAATTTAAAACATTCCTTATGTCAGAGGAACCTTTTTATGTTATCTTCAAGCAGTGATTTGCTTTAAAGATGTGTTTTCAGTTCCTTCCTTCACTGAAATGAACAGTAAGCTTGTAAAAACTGAGTATTAATACATCAGATAAATACCAACCAATTGTAACTGCAGGAGGTTTAACCTACTAAAAATAAATTATAAATATTGTAAATAAATACAGTGTTTACTGTATTTTAACACGTGTAACCAGCAACATAGAAGACACACCTGAGATCCAGCTTATGAAATCAAGTTATTTGGCCAGCATTGTTATTCATCCATCCATCCATTCTCTATACACCGCTTTATCCTCACTAGGGTCGCGGGGGGTGCTGGAGCCTATCCCAGCTGTCTCGGGTGAAGGCAGGGGACACCCTGGACAGGTCGCCAGTCTGTCACAGGGCTCCATATACAGACAAACAATCACACTCACATTCACACCTACGGGCAATTTAGAATAACCAATTAACCTCAGCATATTTTTGGACTGTGGGAGGAAGCCGGAGTACCCAGAGAAAACCCACACATGCACAGGGAGAACATGCAAACTCCATGCAGAAAGATCCCAGGCCCACCCTGGGATTTGAACCGGGGATCTTCTTGCTGCAAGGCAAAAGTGCTAACCACTAGCCCACTGCAGCCCTGTTGTTATTATTATTATTATGCTAAATTCTAACCAACATTATGCTGGTCTGAACTGCCCCATGTAACCTGATGTAACACTGCCTAAACTTACCTAACAGAAAGCTGTAAAATCTAGGATAGCAGAGCTCCATCCTTCCAAAAGGAAGCAAAACAGTTCATAGTTTGTCTTAGTGACCAAAAACTGGTCACTGCCTGCTTTGAAGGGATACTATAAGTTAAGGTAATTGTCCCTTAATGATACAACATGATATGTACAAACAGTACATGAGTGTACAGTGCTGTGAAAAAGTATTTGCCCTATTCCCAAATTCTAATTTTTTTGTGTATTTTCCCCACTTTATTGTTTAAGATCATCAAACAAATGTAAATATCAGACAAAAATAACCCAAGTAAACACAAATTGCAGTTTTTAAATGATGATTTTATTAAGGGAAAAAAATCAAGGCTGTCTGGCCCTGTGTGAAAAGTAATTGCCCCCTAAACCTAATAACTGGTTGGGTCCCCCTCAGCAGCAACAACTGAAATCAGGCGTTTTCTACAACTTGCACTGAGTCTTTCACATCTCCGTGGAGACATTTTGGTGAACTCTTCTTTGCAGAATTGTTTTAATTCAGCAACACTGGAGGGTTTCCAGCATGAGCAGCATTTTTAAGGTCCTGTCAGCATTTCAATCAGATTCAAGTCTGGATCTCGACTCCAGAATCTTCATTTGGATTTTTAATCTAGAAGTTGACTTTCTGGACTTTGGATCATTGTTCTGCTGCAAAACCCAAGTGCGCTTCAGCTTGAGGTTATAAACTGATGGCCGAACATCCTCCTTCAAGATTGTCTGGTAGAAATGAGAATTTATGGTTCTGTCAATCACAACAAGTCATCCAGGTCCTCAAACCATCCCACTACCACCACCACGTTTCACTGTTGCTCTGATGTTCTTTTTCTGAAATGCTGTGTTAATTTTATACCAGATGTAAGGAGACAAAAAGTTCAGCCTTCGTCTCTTCAATCCATAGAATATTCTCCCAAAAGTCTTGGGGATCATTCAGATGTTTGTTTGCAAAAGTGAAGCAAGCCTTTATGTTCTTTTTGGTCAGCAGTGGTTTTGGCCTTGAAACTCTGCCGTGAATGACATTTTTGCGCAGTCTCTTCCTTATTGTTGAGTCATGAACACTGACCTTAACTGAGGCAAGCGACATTTGCAGTTCTTTAGATGTTGTCCTGGGTTCTGTTGTGACCTCCTTTAAGAGTCGTCTCTGTGCTCTTGGGGTCATTTTGGTCATTGGTCCACTCCTGGGAAGGTTCACCACTGTTCCATGTGTTCTCCATTTGTGGATAAAGTCATTTGTCTGGAGTCCTAAAGCTTTAGAATTGGATTTGTCACGTTTTCCAGACTGATAGATGTCAATTACGTCATTTCTCATCTGTTCCTGAATTTCTGAACAGGTTCTATTTAAGGGATTTCTTGATTGAACAGGTCTGGAGGTCAGAGAAATTGAACTCGCCTTGCCAAAAAAATGTAATTAGCCACAGTTAATTCATGATTTAACAAGGGGGGCAATTACTTTTTCATGGAGGATTAGGTAGGTTTGGATAGCTTGTTTCCCTTAAAACATTAAATCATTGTTTAGAAACTGCATTTTGTGTTTACTTTGTTTATATTTCTCTAATATTTAAAGTTGTTTGATGATCTTAAACATTTAAGTTGGGGAATATATTAAAAAATATGTGATTCGAGAAGAGGACAAATACTTTTCCACGGCACCGCGGATGTGTTTGTGTCCAGGTTGTGCAGCTGCATACTGGCTCTTACTGTGTGTGGCTGACAGATGGCAGCAGAGAGCTGCAGTGTAGGAATCACAAGAAATATAGTCCCTTAATGTTCCTATTTATTGACTTTTCTATAAAATTATAAAGCTGCCCCAATCACTTGTATAGTTTCAGGTTGTTTTTCTTCATAAATCTGTCTATACACACGTGGACAAAATTGTTGGTACCCCTCAGTTAAAGAAGGAAAAACCCACAATTCTCACTGAAATCACTTGAAACTCACAAAAGTAACAATAAATAAAAATTTATTGAAAATTAAATAATCAAAAACAGCCATTACTTTTGAACTGTTGATTAACATAATTATTTAAAAAAACAAACTAATGAAACAGGCCTGGACAAAAATGATGGTACCTCTATAAAAGATTGAAAACTATTTGACCAGAGTGACATGATTAACTCAGGTGTGTCATTTAATTGACATCACAGGTGTTTCCAAACTCATAATCAGTCAGTCTGCCTATTTAAAGGGAGACAAGTAGTCACCCTGCTGTTTGGTGAAAAGGTGTGTACCACACTGAACATGGACAACAGAAAGCGAAGGAGAGAATTGTCCCAGGACATCCGAAAAAAAATTATAGACAAACATCTTAAAGGTAAAGGCTATAAGACCATCTCTAAACAGCTTGAAGTTCCTGTGACAACAGTGGCTCATATTATTCAGAAGTTCAAGACCCACGGGACAGTAGCCAACCTCCCTGGACGTGGCCGCAAGAGGAAAATTGATGACAAATTGAAGAGACGGATCGTTGGAATTGTATCCAAAGAGCCCAGAGCAACCTCCAAAGAAATTAAAGGTGAACTCCAAGGCCAAGGTACATCAGTGTCAGATCGCACCATTCGTCGTTGTTTGAGCCAAAGTGGACTTCATGGGAGACGACCAAGGAGGACACCACTGCTGAAAAAAACTCATAAAAAAGCCAGACTGGAATTTGCAAAAATGCATGTTGACAAGCCACAAAGCCTCTGGGAGAATGTCCTTTGGACAGATGAGACCAAACTGGAGCTTTTTGGTAAGGCACATCAACTCTATGTTCATAGACTCAAAAACCAAGCATACGAAGAAAAGAACACTGTCCCTACGGTGAAACATGGAGGAGGCTCAGTAATGTTTTGGGGCTGCTTTGCTGCATCTGGCACAGGGTGTCTTGAAAGTGTGCAAGATATGATGAAATCTGAAGACTATCAAGGCATTCTGGAGAGAAATGTGCTGCCTAGTGTCAGAAAGCTTGGTCTCAGTCGCAGGTCATGGGTCTTCCAACAGGACAACGATCCAAAACACACAGCCAAAAACACCCAAGAATGGCTGAGAGAAAAGCGTTGGACTATTCTAAAGTGGCCTTCTATGAGCCCAGATCTGAATCCCATTGAACATATGTGGAAGGAGCTGAAACATGCCATTTGGAGAAGACACCCATCAAACCTGAGACAACTGGAGCTGTTTGCTCATGAGGAGTGGGCCAAAATACCTGTTGACAGCTGCAGAACGCTCATTGACAAATACAGAAATCGTTTAATTGCAGTGATTGCCTCAAAAGGTTGTGCAACAAAATATTAAGTTATGGGTACCATCATTTTTGTCCAGCCCTATTTCATTAGTTTGTTTTTTTAAATAATTATGTTAATCAACAATTCAAAAGTGATGGCTGATTTTGATTATTTAATTTTCAATAAATTTTTATTTATTGTTACTTTTGTGAGTTTCAAGTGATTTCAGTGAGAATTGTGGGTTTTTCCTTCTTTAACTGAGGGGTACCAACAATTTTGTCCACGTGTGTAACTCCGATCAGAGGTGACAGAAATTGATAAAACTGTTGATACCAATCTGAGTGGCGTTTAGTTTTGATTAGAGCAGAAAGTTTAACAAGCAACAGCAAACAGTGCAGGGAGTGATTTACAGATTAGATTTTGCCTCCCAGGCTATAGTCTGCTTCTTTCAATTACATATTGACGTCATGCGGTTGTGATTGTCTAGTTACACACTCGCGTCACAGAAACGTAGCACAGCTCTTTAGAGGGATTTCAGCGAGCACCCCATTAGCACGAGGCTCCCCTACTCCTCTGAGATGCTCTGCTAATCTCACAACTGACAGTTTTATCACTTAATAGGTCTGTGGATATCCAGGCCTTCAGCTTGTAAAGCAGCAGAAGGAAACAGTTGTCCTTTTATCAGCCTGCCTCCCTCTGAACAGTTCCCTTCAGTTGTTCCTGCAGGCCTAAATAATTGTTGCATAACAACAGTACAGTCATATTGTTTGGACATAAAAGAAGTCAGGGACACAAGTTCATGACTTTCACAGGAAAACATAATGCTTTTGCTTTTTACATTTACTGGTGCACGTTTGATGGCGACTTTAAAGGTCCCATCTGGAAAGATGTACAACGCGTCACATCACAAAATGACTTTTATACATTAAAATAGTTAATGTGAACTGTTTATGATAAGATTATAAAATAATTTTGCTGGTAAGTACCTGATAAAATCTGCTAGACCATGTTCATCTCTGCAGCCTAAGAAGTCTCGTTCTGGAGCCAAAAAGATTGACCGGCATCAGTCCTGCCGTGTCACAAATTTGTGAGTTTATTTAGTTCTTTGTACACCAGCTCTAATTACTTCACCGTCACTTTATCTGTGTCATTTAGGGGCCTCCATAGCTCCAGTTAGATTAGACCTGACAGTGCTATTGCTGTTTTCCACACCTGATATTGAGAATTTTAACATCTTCAACTGGGATTGTGTTGGGAGTTGAGGAAAATTATCCATCCATCCATTCTCTATACACCGCTTTATCCTCACTACGGTCGCGGGGTGTGCTGGAGCCTATCCCAGCTGACTCGGGTGAAGGTAGGGGACACCCTGGACAGGTCACCAGTCTGTCACAGCGCTACATATACAGACACACAGTCACACTCACACCTATGGACAATTTAGAGTAACCAATTAACTTGAGGAAAATTAGTTCTTATTTAATTAATTCAGAAATGATAGTAAAATAGCCAAAACATTAAACTGATGTTAAACTCAGTTCAGTTATGTCTTGGGGAAATACTCTGGACAAAGAAGAAATCTTAGTCTGAATTTTCCTTTCTTCTCTTGGAAACTAGCTCTTATTGGAATTTTTTTTTATTAAGCAAGAAAGAGTAAATAGGAAAGAAAAGACTGCTTTGGAATAATAGGCTGCTGGAGAAAGGGATTTTTAGGCAGACTCTGTGTTTTGTCAGATGTGAAGAAGCCAGAATAAATACAGTAACTTAAGACAGCACAGACTGAGCAGAGTGCTTCTGAATTCATCATTTGCAGATGAAGATTTACCAGAACATTATATTAATATAATACAGCACATTCTCATGGTGTAGTGTGAGTGTAAGTAGTGTCATGGTGTTTTCAACCATTTTAACTTATAATCCCTTGGAAAAGTTGTCACATTCAACAAAAATATTCAACAAAAGGGTGATTTCTTGTTGAAACTGCTTAAGAACATATCAAGAAAAATGGTACGCACACAAAAAAAACCCTCAAATTAATCCCATTAATCATCTCACAACCACTTAGGTTTACACACGTGGACAAAATTGTTGTTACTCCTCAGTTAAAGAAGGAAAAACCCACAATTCTCACTGAAATCACTTGAAACTCACAAAAGTAACAATAAATAAAAATTTATTGAAAATTAAATAATCAAAATCAGCCATCACTTTTGAATTGTTGATTAACATAATTATTTAAAAAAACAAACTCATGAAATAGGGCTGGACAAAAATGATGGTACCCATAACTTAATATTTTGTTGCACAACCTTTTGAGGCAATCACTGCAATTAAACGATTTCTGTATTTGTCAATGAGCGTTCTGCAGCTGTCAACAGGTATTTTGGCCCACTCCTCATGAGCAAACAGCTCCAGTTGTCTCAGGTTTGATGGGTGTCTTCTCCAAATGGCATGTTTCAGCTCCTTCCACATATGTTCAATGGGATTCAGATCTGGGCTCATAGAAGGCCACTTTAGAATAGTCCAACGCTTTTCTCTCAGCCATTCTTGGGTGTTTTTGGCTGTGTGTTTTGGATCGTTGTCCTGTTGGAAGACCCATGACCTGCGACTGAGACCAAGCTTTCTGACACTAGGCAGCACATTTCTCTCCAGAATGCCTTGATAGTCTTCAGATTTCATCGTACCTTGCACACTTTCAAGACACCCTGTGCCAGATGCAGCAAAGCAGCCCCAAAACATTACTGAGCCTCCTCCATGTTTCACCGTAGGGACAGTGTTCTTTTCTTCGTATGCTTGGTTTTTGAGTCTATGAACATAGAGTTGACGTGCCTTACCAAAAAGCTCCAGTTTGGTCTCATCTGTCCAAAGGACATTCTCCCAGAAGCTTTGTGGCTTGTCAACATGCATTTTTGCAAATTCCAGTCTCGCTTTTTTATGAGTTTTTTTTCAGCAGTGGTGTCCTCCTTGGTCGTCTCCCATGAAGTCCACTTTGGCTCAAACAACGACGAATGGTGCGATCTGACACTGATGTACCTTGGCCTTGGAGTTCACCTTTAATTTCTTTGGAGGTTGCTCTGGGCTCTTTGGATACAATTCCAACGATCCGTCTCTTCAATTTGTCATCAATTTTCCTCTTGCGGCCACGTCCAGGGAGGTTGGCTACTGTTCCGTGGGTCTTGAACTTCTGAATAATATGAGCCACTGTTGTCACAGGAACTTCAAGCTGTTTAGAGATGGTCTTATAGCCTTTACCTTTAAGATGTTTGTCTATAATTTTTTTCGGATGTCCTGGGACAATTCTCTCCTTCGCTTTCTGTTGTCCATGTTCAGTGTGGTACACACCTTTTCACCAAACAGCAGGGTGACTACTTGTCTCCCTTTAAATAGGCAGACTGACTGATTATGAGTTTGGAAACACCTGTGATGTCAATTAAATGGCACACCTGAGTTAATCATGTCACTCTGGTCAAATAGTTTTCAATCTTTTATAGAGGTACCATCATTTTTGTCCAGGCCTGTTTCATTAGTTTGTTTTTTTAAATAATTATGTTAATCAACAATTCAAAAGTAATGGCTGTTTTTGATTATTTAATTTTCAATACATTTTTATTTATTGTTACTTTTGTGAGTTTCAAGTGATTTCAGTGAGAATTGTGGGTTTTTCCTTCTTTAACTGAGGGGTACCAACAATTTTGTCCACGTGTGTATCTTGTTACTCTTTGTATATAAACCATTTAAAACCAGCTCCACACTTAGCAGCTCAAAATAAGTAATAATACACAATACGACCATATGAGACATGAAGTCCATCATGAACCTAACAAGCAGAATATTATTTACCATTCAAAAGAAATTTGCTGCTGTCAAAGAAAAACCTGATGTATTTGAAAGATTGGTGTGGCTTTCGGGTCTGAAAAGGGAAGTCAACACAGAAATGGGTTTATCCTGTACTCCATCTAACAGGATCGTACAGAAGTCTATGAGAAAATGACGCCATCTGTGACATCAGTGAATATTTCAATAATTAATTTATGGTCTACGTCAAAGCACTGATATCAAAGGTATATGTGCTCTGGAGACTGAACACAAAATTAACCTATACGCAGATGACATTTTACTTTACCTACAAGAACCGAAAACCTCAGTGAAGGAAGTATTTAACCTCATTACAACCTTCTCACGTCTTTCAGACTACTCCATCAACTGGTCAAAATCAATCATATTACCTTTAACAGAAAACTCATGGAATCCCACAGTCCAAACCTCGAATTATTCTATTCCTACTGGCAACATCAGATATCTAGGCATAAATATTTCCTCCAAACTCTCAGAGCTAGTTCACCTGAACTACACCCCACTTTTGGATAAAGTCTGTGATGATCTAAGGCGATGGAATAACCTCCCCATCTCCCTTTTGGGACGATTAGCTACGGTTAAAATGAAAATATTACCTAAAATCAACTACCTCTTTTCCATGATTCCGTTTAAACCCACATCAAAGTGGTTTCAATCGTTAGACTCTGCCATTGGTAAATTCTATTCAAAGAACAAAAAGGCTAAAATCAGTCTGGCCACCCTCCAGAGGAATAAATCAGAAGGGGGACTGGGAGCCCCCAACTTCATGTATTATTACTTAGCCAACCAACTTCAGTATATCACCAAATGGATTCATCCACATGTAGAATATAACTCCTGGCTGGAACTAGAACAGTTAGATTGTAACCAGATCAAAATCTCTGACCTGCCCTTTATCACTTCCGCCCTTAAACATCACTCCTGCTTCAAGAACCCAATGATTGCCTCCACCTTGTCTGCCTGGTGGAAAACATTGGAGGTCACAGGCTCCCAATTAAAACCCAGCATACTGTCCCCAATCTGGCACAACCCTGATTTTGCAAACAATAAAATAGCTCTTTATTTCAGGACGTGGGCAGAGAGAGGAGTCACCCACCTCCACCACCTTTTTGATGATAACATATTTAGGACATATACAAACTTATTCCAAACATTCGAAATAAGAAATGGAAACTTCCTCCACTACCTACAGGTAAAGAAGACGCTTACAAGTAGAATTCCATCGCTTCAGTCTAATCCACAGCCAACTGATTTACAGCCACCTGAATTTGTCAAATATATTGCGAAACTGTCTCCAAGAAACAAAAAGAACCTCTCAAAAATTTATAGTTTACTCTCAAATACAGATTCTATTCACCTACCAACTCACAAATGGGAAGAAGACTTGTCCAAATCCTTTGACTCTGATTTTTGGACCCAGATCTGTGAAAACACATTTAAAATGACAAAAAATACCAACTTACAACTGATCCAATTTAAGGTTCTTCATAGAACGCATATAACCCAATATAAATTATATAAAATGGGCTTCTCAAACTCAGACACATGTACTCAATGCACTCAAAACATGGCTGACACATATTTTCACGCCCTTTGGCTATGTACACCTGTCTATCAATTCTGGGCACTAATCACACAGAAACTCTCCGATATTTTGGGCTGTGGGATTCCACATTCCCCGAACATTTGCCTAATTGGTGACCTAACGCTAACAGCCTTACCGGTTATCCACATCCAACCCACACTTGCAGCTATCGCCATTGCCAAAAAAACTATTTTAGTCAACTGGAAAGATAAGAAAGCCCTCAACATCATCCATTGGCTAAACCTCCTCACAGAACACATTTCACTGGAGAGAATGTCTGCTACCCGGAAAAAACAATTGGACTCATTTAAAGAAAAATGGTCTCCATTTATTAATTCATTAAATATTAACTTATAGCTCCTGCTTGTATGTGGGCGTATGCCACTGCCTCCATTATTTAAAAAAAAAAAAAAAAAAAAAATCTGTAATACCTGTTCTGTCTGTGCATATGGTCTAACTTTCCTCTGTTTTATTTCAGTTTATTAACACTACAACTCTCAAAGATTGATAGCACCATGGACTTCAAGACCGTATGCATGCACTGGTGGTGACCTTCCTCTAGGGTTCCCGGGGTTGCTCTCTGGCTCTGCGGGGTCGGGGTGGCTTGTGCCCCTCTCCCTGGTGTTGGATGTCTCGGGTGTCTCCCCCATTGAGCTCTAGGTCTGCTGGGTCTGCACGCTCTCCCTGGACCTTGGGGTGTCGGCGGCTGATCTCTCCTGGGCGCCTGGCTGGTCCGGGGGGCTTCGGGTGAGTCGGCCCCTCCGTTGCTCCCCTGTCCCTTCCTGCTCCGCTACCCTCCTCCTCCCTCCTCTCCTGCCTGCCCGCCCCTCCTCGCCCCTCTCCCTCTCCCGTGGGGGGCCGGTGGCCCTCTGCGGGCGGGTGGTCTGGCGCGGGGGCTGGGTGTTCTCTCTGGGGGGGTGGCTCTGGCCCACCTGGGCACAGGCCTTCATCCTGGCCTGTGTGCCCCCACTGGAGTCCAGTTTCTGCTGGCTGGGGGCCTCCGTCCGGGCCTGGTGCTGTCCTGGGGTGTGGTGGGGTGGGTGGGGTCTCGGGGGCGCTGCGGGGTGGGCGCCCTGCGTCCTTGTCGTGCCGGCTCCTGGGTGGGTGTGGCGGCTTGTGGCCCTCGCTTCCTTGTGGCGCGGCCTGGTCCCCCCTTCGGGGTGGGGCGCCGCATGTGGCTGACCTGTGTTGGGGCTACGGTGCCTGCCGGGGCGCTGCTCTGATCTGCAGCTCCCGGGGGGTTCTTGTGCCGGCTGGGCCAGTTGGTTCGTGTGGGCCCTCCCCGGTCCCTTGCCTCTTGGCTCTGGGGGCCCTCTGCGTCAGTACCGGTGGTCTTGCTACCTGCCTCCCCCACTGCTTTGTCCTCTTGGGCCAGATCCACACCAGAATGCCTCTGATTGTGCACCTCACATTTTTCACACCTCACTGTAAATAGCAACCTTTAGGCACATATAGGGACACAACATTTAGGGCCCCGAGGGCAGGTGGGGGTGGGAACGATGGGCACTGTGGTGGGGCGGGTGGCAGGGCTATACGGCCCTGTCTCCCCCTCATCACCCTCTTGCCTGCCTCCCCTGCTCTCCAATCTTTTTTTTTAATGCACCACACACACTCACCTTGGGGCTAGGTCTGGGTTGGCTAACGCCCCCCCAGCCTTCCCACTTTTAATGCACCACATGACACCCAGGGTTACACTACCACGGTGCTGGGATAATGTTTCCCGTTAGGGATCGGGAGACATATTAATAGGAGAATAACGGGTGGGTTTCACCGTTATGGCCTCTCTGGTGGGATCTGGCCCCCATATGGCTTTACGGCTATGGGGCGGCGGGGTGCACCATCATCCGTGTCGCTGTGGCTGGGGGTCCCCGGGGCCGGGGGTCCGGGGCCTGTGGGGGTTCTCCTGCGTGTCCTGCTGGTCCCGGCTGGTGCGGTGACCCTTGTTGGGCTGCGGGATCTGGACTGGCTGTCCTGGTGGGTGCTGTGGCTTTGGCGCGGGCTGGTTGTGTGTGGTGCCTCTATCCTGGTGGGGGGGTTGGTTCGTGTCGCGGGATGTGGGGGCCTTGGGTGTGCTGTGCTCGCCCGGGGGCTGGTGCGGGTGGGTATGCGGGGTGCCCCCCCCATTGGCGTTGCCGGGCCCCACTGCTCTGTCCATTTTTGCCCTCTGGACTCGCATTGGGTCCCGGCTCCGGTTCCCTCCGGCCGGCCTCCGGTGGCGGCCTGCCCCGGTGTTGGGCTGGTTGCCGTCCCTTCGGCGGGGCGCTCTGCCCCTGTGTCTGGCTTCCCGGCTGCTTGGGGCCGTCGGCCCCCCTTGGGGGTGGGGGGTGGGTGGGGTGTGGGTGGGTGGGGTGGTGGGGTGTGGGGGTTTGGTGGGGCTGGGGCGGGCGGGGTTGGGGTTTGGGTGGCGGGTGGGTCCGCTTGCCCCGGGCTGCCTGGGCCGGTTCCGGCGTGCTGGGGGTGTTGGTAGCTTCGCCCTCTTGTCTTCGGGGTCCGTGTGGTACATGGTGGCCCCGGTTGCTCTCTGGGGGCGCTGCCCCGTGGCTCCTCGGCCTGTGGGGGGGTGCCCTGTCGGCTTGGCACTGCACTGCTGTGATGGCTGTTCTGGGCTTCGGGGTCTTTCACACTTGCATGTGCATGTTTGCTCAGGTCCCACCAGCTCCTGTCGAGTTCCGCTGTTGAGCAGTGATGGGACCCGCCGGAATGTGCTGAGACTCTCTCCAGAGTCTAATCTCAAACTAAACCCTCTCTCCTTTTCTCTAGTATCTTCCTCTAGTATCATCTGGCCTATTCCACTCTATACTAACATGACACCCACAACTATGGTGTTTAGTACTGTCTGGCTAATTATTCTTTCATTTATTTATTTATTTATTGTTTGTTTGGTTTTCTGTTCTCTTGTGTATGTGTTTGCTTTTTTGTCTTATTGATGGGTAATTATTAGTTGGGAATAGCACAACACCTGATATTCTTCAGATGTAATAGCATTGCTTGCTAGACCCTGTCCCTGTCCATCCCCTCTCGTCCTGTCCACCCCTTTGTTTCCCCTCACATCACCACTGAGGTGTAGCACTGCCCTCCCTGGCTCTTAAACAGGGTAATGTAATAAAAAGTGTCAGCTTAGCTTTCAGGGAGGGCTGGTGATGGTCACACGCATGCACCAAATAATAAGATATTTGGCTGCAAGACTAAAATATGCATTAATCTCATAAAGTGTTGACACCCCTTTCATGGAGTTAAACAATGAGAATAAATGCAGACAAAAAAGAGAAAAAAAAAAAAAAAAAAAAAAAAAATTTATGGTCTCAGCTGCAAGCTTTAAGGTTTCTGGAATATAGCATGGTGCTCACTTTTCACATTATGTTCCCATTTTAAGTAAAACAGTGTGAAAATGTCAACCTGCAGGCGATGCGAGAGAAAAATTACAAGTAAAGAAAATCATCCTCTGGGAACCATGAATGCTTGTACATTTCCCAGAAAGTCACCTGATAGCTGCTGAGACATTTACACTGCCTTTCAAAAGTATGGGATCACTCTGAAATGTCCTGATTTTTGAAAGAAAAGCAGTTTTTAAAAAAAATGATGACAACATTAAATGAATAAATAAAAATCCAGTACAGAGGTACAGAGGGACATTTCCAGCAACCATCACTCTGTGTTCTAATGCTACATTGTGTTAGCTAATGGTGTTGAAAGGCTCATTGATAATTAGAAAACCCTTATGCACTTATGTTAGCACATGAAGAAAAGTGTGAGTTTTCATGGAAAACATGAAACTGTCTGGATGACCCCAAACGTCTGAAGGGTAGTGTAGGTCTGGACTACTGAGGCGCTGTCATTCCTGTGGGAAAATTGCATAAATCAGAGCAGAACACAACAGTAACTGTGGTTAAACACAAACTAGAGACAGTAGCCAACAATACCACTTGGACTAGAACAAGATTATTTGTCTTTCATTACTATTATTCTTCTTATTCTTATTGTTTCTATCTGACACAATACATTTCACTGCACACTATATTATCTATAATTGTGTTTGTGATAAATAAAGGTCTTGAATCCATCCATCCATCCATCCTCTATACACCGCTTTATCCTCATTAGGGTCGCGGGGGTGCTGGAGTCTATCTCAGCTGACTCGGGCGAAGGCAGGGGACACCCTGGACAGGTCGCCTGTCTGTCGCAGGGCAGGTCTTGAGTCTTGAATCTTAATTCAGATCAGTTTAGGAGCTAAAGTTTTCCAACTCCTTTTTTTCAGCTTGATTTGAGAAAGACGGAGACAACAAAAATGAAATAATTAGTTCTAATGTGACTTTGTGGAGCTGCCCTGTTTGTCTTGTGATGCTGCTCGCTAACTGACCTCCTGTAGTGAATTGTTCCAGATGACTCATGCACTGCAGGAGATACTTCTGAAGAGCTTTGTTATTGCTGAAATGTAAAGTTAACTTTTGCAGAGATTTGACCTCATCTGTCCTCTGTACATAACTCTGAGTCTGCCAGAGAGCTCTCAGCCCAGCAGCTGTCTGACTGAACGCTGCTTCACACACATCCCTCCTCAGTCACTCTGCTGCTTTGGAAGGCACACTCTCAAACATATTTCCTTCTGCAAAGCACTTGGCTTCAGGGCATGATATGTGAGGTACAGTATTTCTCGTGTCTCGTACACTCCCGTCTTATTGCTAACATCTCGTGAATAATGCATCGTTCTGATGGTTTGGGTGAGAACGCCTTTGAAGATGAAAGTTTGAAATCTTTGACATCAATTCAAGAACAAGTTTTGAAGGTGAACATATGTTGGCATGCATTCATTATGGGAGTGTGTGTGAGTGTGTTCAGGTCAACCTTCAGCCAGTCTGAATGTCCTTCTGTTGTTTGTCAGGATATGGCAGTGGTTATCTGCTGCTTCAGATTCAGTCCTGACACTCACACGCTCTGTTTGTCAACATTTTGAACATGAACTAAATGAGTTTATTTTACAATAGAGTATGATTAAAAATGGAGAGAACCTGAAGTATGAATGGCTGTTGCTACGGTTTCTCGTTTCCCTGGTGACCCTGATGTCAAAGCCCCCCCCCCCCTCCTCCTCCTCTGGTACTGATGGGCTGATGACATCCACGATGGAAAGTGTTCACTAAGACGTTATGAAAAGCCTTTCAGGTAGAAAAAGCAGGGGAGTGCTGTAGCCTCTGATGCTGGATGGCAGGATTTTTGGATGGCTGCACAGTTACATAAAAGCTAATTGACCATAAATTTAATGCACTGACCTAAGTGGACTTCACTACCTCACTGGGCATGGGTGCATTCCGGTTTATTACCAATAAAATATACATATTGCCATAATGACCATATGTGCAACTGATCCATGTGCAGTACTGAGCATTTCCAGGTAAAAATGAAATATGGACTGTACTGTATGCGGATGTTGTGTTGAAATGCTCTGGACTCATATCTTTAACTAATGATGGACTTAGTTTTTCTTTACTTCGCTGATTGGTTCCTACCATAATAAGGATTTCTAGTCATTGAATAGGGCTCATAAAAAACACAAATGGAAATGGAATCTAATATGACAAATTTGTCACATTATTTTTGTCTGCCTAAATGGCAGCTTTGCACACTGTTCAACCTTATTTTAAGCAGCTTCATGAGGTCGTCATCTAGAGTGGTTTCAGCTAACAGGTGTGTCATGTCAGACGTTAGCTGCTAGAATTTCTTCTCTCTTATGTTTGACATCATCAGCTGTGTTGTGTTGAGGTGGCGTTTATACACAGCAAACAGCCCTGTTCAACCACTGTACAAATCCTTATGATGGTAAGAACTGCTCAGCAAAGCAAACAAAACCAAAGCTCGTCATCAGTGAAAGATACAAGCCCAAAACATTTCAAGGACTTTGAAAGTTTCTTCACGAGCAAAAACCATCAAACTCTATGAAACTGACAATCCTGAAGACCACCCAGGACAGGAAGACCAAGAGCTTCCACACAAGAGAACTTTGAGTTAGCAGCATCAGAAATTCACAAGGAACAGCAGCTCAGATTAGAGACCACACCATTGTTTCCCAGAGTTTAAGGTGCAGAAACATCTCAGCATCTACTGTTTGAGGAGACTGAGTGAATCAGACCTTCATGGCAGAACTGCTGCAAAGAAACCACGACTGAGGGAGACCAAGGAGAAGGAGAAGAAAACTTTGTGGACCAACTAACACAAGGAATTAAAATTAATTAGTGGAAATCTGGGGCTTCACAGTACCTCTGTGGTTAGCTCTGTTACCTTGCAGCCCGAAGATCCAAGGGCCTGGGATCTTTCTGCATGGAGTCTCCATGTTCTCCCTGTGCATGTGTGGGTTTTCTCCAGGTTCTCCAGCTTCCTCCCACAGTCCAGAAACATGCTGAGATTAATTGATTATTCTAAATTGTCCTTATACATATACATGAATATGAATGAGAGTGTGATTGTTTGTCTCTGTGTGTAGTCCTGTGATTAACTGTTAACTGTCCAAGTGTCTCTTGTCTTCACCCTATGTCAGCTGGGATAGACTCCAGCCCCCCATGACTCTAAAGAAGATTAAACAATGTATAGATGATGGATGGATGGAAATGGGAATCTGGACTTATCTGATTCTCGCTCAAAGTGAATGTGTGACAATCCCATGTGTTGGAAGGACGATGCCTCCGTGTATTGTTCCCACTGTGAAGCATGAATGACGAGCTGTGACACTGTGCAGGGCTCTGCTGGTGGTACTATTTATGAGTTGTCGGATGAAGAAAGTCTAATAATTTCATTACAATCTTCATCCCCTTGGTTCTCGTACCCTAATTAGTGTGGTCTGTGTAAAAACCTTCTGATACAAAACATTTTTCAACATGATGAAAACTCAGTTTGTTTTTGTTCAGTTTGTTTCATCATTTTCATGTTCACAGTTCTAGAGCTTGTGGGAGTTTTATCTTATTTCATTTTTGTGCCTGACCAGCTCATGTTGTTGTGTTATTAGGAAAGAACTAAATAACAAAAAAAAAAAACATAAATAAAACCTATAAACTGACATAATTGAAAATATCTGTGATCAAATAACAATTAATAGTAATAAGTGTAGTTTATGTGCAGTGGTTTACCACGGTGGCCTCACAGCTAAACATATGCTGGAGTCTTTCTGTGTGCAGTTTGCATGTTCTCTGTGTTCACCAGTGTGGGTTGTTTGGTGCTCCAGCTTCCTCCCACCATCCAAAGACATGCATGTCAGCAAACTGGTGACTATAAATCAGCTGTAGGTGTGGATGCTTGTTTGACTCTTTGTGTTAGTTCTGTGATAGTCTGACACAAAGAATGTAACATGCAGACTCCACACAGAGAGACCCCGTCATATGTTTTCCTCATTTCAGTCAGATTTCACAATGGGAAACATCAACAACAGCCTCCAGGCAGTTACCTCCTACACTGAAAACGTCCAGCTTTGCTGAGATTTTGGTTCAGTCTGTATGAGCTTGTTTGAGTGAACACTGAAGCTGCATCCTCACTTAGCCCCGCCTACAACAACTGTGATTGTTGTAAAGAAATACAAACACGTCCCTGCATTTATTTCACTTTATAACAAAATGATGGCATGGTGCAGCCAGACCGTTGTGTTCTACAGAATTGTCTGGCATAGTGACTCTAGTCCTGTGATGAACTGATGACCTGTCACCCAGTGACACAGGATCAAGTAGCTTTAACTGATGGATGGATAGAAGCACAGTTTATTTATAACCCACATGAAATATTGGCATTTTGTAGTTCCATATAGGAAATGTCAGGCTGAAGGTGAGCATAAGCAAACAAACCTAATGCAGGTTGTAATAAAACATAAAATGATTGAAAATTAAAGTGTGAGCTCTGTCTTTGGCCCTCCAAGTAATACATTTCACCTTCCAGTGAATCAGTGTTATGCAGTCTGAATGACAGGCATTTTTCATTACTTACTGTTGCTATGGTAACACCACCCCCACTCCAGCCTTGAGATGTGGTGTTATTTCAGGCGTCCAAAGCAAACGTGCCGTTTGCAAAGATAAATGAAGAACATAAGAGAGCAAACTAGCGCCTGCTCTGCGCTGCGTGAACACAACCACAGCAGCTGCTGCAGCAGGAGGACGTCCAGGCTCCACATGACACGACAAAACGATGGATTCCTCACAACCAACACACATCACTGCAAATGATTATAATGGGGCTTAGTGCTGGTTACCTAACTTTAGTTTACCAGTTATTGCATCATTCTTTCCAAATGTTTCACCTCTGGAAACCCCACAGCTCTGAATGTTCTGTGGTAATTAGTCACAGAACTTGTGATTTTTACTCACACAGTTGTTGGCATCACAAATTTTAACATGTTTACTCTCCACATTACATTCATTTTTTGACTGAATAACAAATACATCATTTTTCAAGCAGAAATGAAATATCTGATGGTTCCAGGATCTGCTGGTTTAAATTAGATTTATTGCAAATGGAAACTTTCATTTTGGGAACACAGGTCAGACAAACTGAAGATGTCGCCCTGGGATGTTGGAAGCTGAAATGAGTATTTCTTTACTTTAAATCAATTCATTGATTAATTTTGATTGGTCAAAAAGACTGTCAGATTAATCAACGATAAAAATATTGTTGCAGTTGTATTTTATAAGATATTATATAAAAAATCTTAATCTCCAAAGTAACTCGAGCTGTCTGACCCCCTGGAATTCAGTGCAGTAGATGACATAAGGTAGAATACCGTAGTACTAGTAAAGTGTTAGTACAGTATGAATATTTCACAGTTGTATTGTAATTTGTATTTAATCAACAGCAGCATCATTAAATGGCTGAATAAATTCTTGAATAAAGACATTTTTGTGTGAATGAATGTCCATGAAACAGAGAGGTGTGCTGGACACTCAGCTTGGCCACTGGTTTGGATTTTTTCCGAGCACCTTTTCAGACAAATTAAACATTGTCTGCAATGTGTGGAGCAGCTGTGGATTAATACTGGATGGTAGAGTTTCATACAGCTGCTGTCAGTGTGGAACACTCTTTCATACAAAACTGAAATATTTTACATTATTAGAATATTTTCCTTTAATGTATACAGTACAGTTTACAGTATGGCTGTGCTGCATTACAATTTACAAATTACAATTTTACATGGGGGCTGCACAGTGGAGTAGTGGTTAGCACTTTCGCCTTGCAGCAAGAAGATCCCCGGTTCAAATCTCGGGGTGGGCCTGGGATCTTTCTGCATGGAGTTTGCATGTTCTCCCTGTGCATGCGTGCGTTTTCTCCGGGTACTCCGGCTTCCTCCCACAGTCCAAAAATATGCTGATGTTAATTGGTTACTCTAAATTGTCCATAGGTGTGAATGTGAGTGTGATTGTGTGTCTGTATATGTTGCCCTGTGACAGACTGTCCAGGGTGTCCCCTGCCTTCGCCCGAGTCAGCTGGGATAGGCTCCAGCACCCCCCACGACCCTAGTGAAGATAAAGCGGTGGATAGAGAATCGATGGATGGATGGATTTTACATGGTAAACACATGGTGAGTGGATAAAACATGAAACGTTTTCACAGACTGAACCTATCCAACTGGTTCAGTCAGTCAGACTTTATCTATATAATGCTAGATGAACTGCTTTATGAAACAAAAGTCAAAAAGCAATAAAAACAAAACCTGTCATGAGTAAACCTCATAAATTGGATAAATTTGCATAAATCAAAAAAACAGACAGACGGACGGACGGACGGACAGACAGACAGACAGAGTATAACAGTATAACAATCACAGGGGCCATTTTGCTGCTTTGATTACTTTAACTTTTACTGCTTTCAGTGTTTTTGCTTAATTTTACTTACATGAGTTTACTTGTCAGTGCATTGTTTTAACTTGTAATGGAGTACTTGTGTACTTTTACATTAGATGACTCACTCCTCCACCACTGGCTGCTGTGCAGATCATAGAGTGACCAATCAGTGAAGGACCAGCAGCTGTGAGATCCACACGTGTGGAGACAGATTCAACTGATTAGTGAAGGAGGACTCACTCTGCTTCAGTGCTCCTTCTTAAGAAGGCTGCACAGAAAACAGTCTGTTTGCAACAATGGGGTCCAGGCTGCCTATTGTGTTCAGCTTTTTGTTTGCATGTGTCAGGCTTAGTGATGCTCGGCTCCTCAGTATGAGTGTGCCAACCCGCCGGGGGGTCGAGCAGCAGAAGCCTGCAGTGCTGGAAGTTGAACCAGCAGCAGAACCTGAGAGAGAGCACTCCAGTCAGTCTGCTCGACAAACCGACAGCCTTCAGTCGAAGCAGACGCCACCGGCAGCCAGCCCCTTCTCCTGGAAGTTTCCAGAGGACCCAGTGGATCCAGTGAATGAGCCACCTGCTGAGTTCAAACTGCCACAGCCAGTGGTGACCAACCGTGTCGCTGTGAGGTGTGGGGAGAGTAAGATCCAGGTGGAAGTGAATCAGGACCTGCAGGGCCTCGGCAGGCTGATAGATCCAGAGGACATCACACTTGGTGGTTGTTCAGCCACTGAGATTGACGACTTGTCTCATGTACTGATTTTTGAATCTGAGTTGCACGGCTGTGGCAGCGTGCCGGTGGTACGATGTTTGCATTCAAATAATGTGGTAATATTAGTTTTTAGTCAAGTAATGTCAGTCCCATGTTTTAAAAGGTTGTTCTTCTTTCCTTAGATGACAGAGATTGCCTTAATCTATGCCTTTACACTGGTCTACAACCCCAAAGTGTTGGGCGGAAGTCCCATCATAAGGAGACAGAGTGCTGTGATTGGAGTTGAATGCCACTACCTGAGGTAAGCTGAAATCTAAAGACACTCTTTAGCTTACTGTGTAAAGAAATCAGCTTTCTGTTAAGTGGAAAATTACAACAAACTGCTTAATGTCACACAGGTTGGCCTTAACATCAAACATGCAAAACCAGTTTGTACTGCAGACACTGTCGCTAACTTAAACCTACAATAACTCCATGCTTCACTTCCCCCCCCACCTAGTCTGCAGCAAACAGTGGACTATCACATGTCCAGCTGATACCGAAGGCTCACTGGGTTAATATTTACTCTTGGCCAACTCCTGTATCAGCTATGTCTGTGTTGTCAAAGCAAATACTAATTTGATCCATTGTTATCAAAAGAAACTCCACTATGACAACCTGAGCTAACTGTAGCTACAACCCCATCAGACATTTCAGCATAGCAGAAGCCACAACGCACAGGAAAAAGATTTCAACACTTAAGAGCCTATCAGAAAACATAATCTGAACCCTGGATGACTCAAATCTATTAATCCTTTGGTGTGGAGCATGGTTCAAAAAAGTGACCCAAATCCAATGGAAAATGCTAAACTTCTGACTCCCACTGCACATCAAAGGGTTAATAGCACTGCCACTAGGGGTATGTGTTGCACCTTTAATCACATGTGGAATTAATAACTTGTTACTTGCTGTTTTCATAAAGCTTAATGAAGCCCTCTTCTCATGAATGCAGTACCTCTAATGATTTCAGCTGGGAAAAAATATTATACCGTGTACCACTAATGCTGCTCTAAAATCAGCCTCAGTTTCTTGAAGGATTTCCTGAGTATTTTTAGGATTAGTCAAAGCTTGGCCCACACAGACTCCAGCAGGAGCTAGCCAAGCAAACTGCCTGGAGTACAGGACATCTTCTGCTTTGATGAAACCAAGGCATACATCCAAAGTCTGGTGATATTCTACATTTTTCTTTTGAACAAATCCCACAAGAAGACGGTCTTGAATGTGGGCACAATATATAGTGCACAATCAGGCTTATATACATTGTGCTGCTGTAAATCCCAGTAAAACACTAAATGTGTACCAGTGCGCTGATAATAGTTCCCAGAAATGTCCTTCATACTTCAGTTTGAGAACCTGAGAGCTCTGAGCCTAGAGAGATGGTTTTATATCAGCCAAATTACACAAGTAGCACTTATGTTTTAGAGTGAATGTTGATGAGTCTAACAGCAACTGCACTCAATTTAAATTTCTCTTTCAGGAAGCAGAGTTTGAGCCATCTGCATCTTGCCTGGAAGCACAACAAAGATGCTGTGGAGGCTGAGCAGCAGCCGCGTTTCTCTCTACAGCTCATGGATGGTGGGTTCTAGAAACCACCACTGAATACAGATCACAAGTGTGATTTTTACCAAACAATATCGTTATTTTTGCCTTAGATGACTGGCTGTCTGAGAGAACCTCCAGCAAGTATGCCTTGGGAGATACCATCAACATGCAGGCATCGGTCATGCGAAGCAATCACACACCCCTCAGAGTGTTGGCGAAGAGTTGTGTTGCCACCAAATGGCCAGACTCTACTTCAGAGCCAAGACATGCTTTTATAAAGAACAATGGGTGGGTTTTAGATATGCAGATACACGTGAAAAACCTTTCTTGTGACATTAATATTGACTTTCTTGCACAGGTGCTTGGGGGGCAGACACACGGGTTCCAGGTTCAGACCTCAGACTCGCCCTGAAAAGCTTCAATTTCAGGTCAAATCCTACAGCTTTCGTCCACTGAGGACGGTATGTGAAATAATTTCTGGTGATAAAGTATGTTGTCTGTCTGATTCTCTGAATATAATAAGCCTGTTTTTGATTTCAACAGATGTACATCACTTGCAAATTGAAGGCCATCCCAGCTTCCTCCCCAGTCACCATTCAGCACAAGGCGTGTTCCTTTGATGTGGGGTATGACAGCATTTGTGAAACTCTTTGATTCCTTCACTGATTCACAAGATGGTTACTGTGACACCAACTCCTTCCTCAGTAGGTGGAGTGAAGCTACTGGTAAACATCAGTTCTGTTCCTGCTGTGAGGACGCACGTGCAATGAGGAAGATTCGAGATGTGGATGCGGCGATAAAAGGTAATGGCATGTTGGCAGCAATGTACATAATTATTTTTCACCTGATGCCAAATGATTGTTTCTGTTTTTTTAGATGAGCAATGGGAAGCTAAAGTGACCCTGGGACCCATTGACATAGAATGAAACCTTTTACATATTTTGTTCAACAATAAAGTGATTATTTTTTAAAAGTGCTGGTCTGATGTGCAAAATGGTGTACACTGCAGTTTGAAGTGTTTTCATACCAACCAAAAGCAGTGGGGATTGAGGTCTCCATTTGGTAATCAACAAGAACTGATGGTGAAATGCAGATGTTTCAACAAGCTGCTTTTTTTAAAAAAATTTTTTTTTTGTGAAATTGATTGCAAGAACTTTCCATGAAGCAACAGGGTGTTGCTCACTGTGTCAAAACATGTGTTACATGTAAAGTCAGAGGGTTAGTTGTGCACAGTAGACTGAAAGTATTCTGGTTAATACTTATATTAAAAGCAGCAGAAGCTAGAGCAACTGATGTTGGCCTCATTTCTGGACATCATCCATTGGATGCATGTACTTTAACACACAAGGTTTTCCACTTCAACTCCCAAACTGAGGATTTTTTAAAAAAAAAACTTTTATTATGAATAAATTCAAACTGCATCAAAACAGCTGAGTGGAAATGCACCCATAGACCACCATAAACAAAAAAAGTCCTACAGTTGACAAAAAACAATTCAATTTCATTTATATAGTGACAAAAGTCAAATTGTCTCAAGATGCTTTATAGATCCCATATGCCTCAACACCCAGAGCAAGCAAGGCTCTGCCTCCCATTCTACTTTTAGACATTCCAGGAACCAGTGAGCCTGCAGTCTGAGAGTGCAGAGTTCTGCTAGGATAATATGGTACTATCAGGTCTTTTAGAGATATGATTGGTCAGTAAGAGCTTTGTCAGGATTTTAAATTCTATTCTAGATTTCACAGGAAGCCACTGAAGAGAAACCAGTATAGGAGAAATATGATCTCTCTCGTTATCTCCTGTCAGTCCTCTGGCTGCAGGATTTTTGGTCAGCTGTAGATGTTTGAGAGAACTATTGGGACATCCTGATAAAAAGGAATTGCAATAGTCAAGCTTGGAAGTAGCAAATGCATGGACTAGATTTTCTGCATCACTTTGAGACAGGATATTCCTGATTTTTACAATATTACTCAGGTGAAGAAAGGAAGTCCTACAGATTTGTTTTGTGAGAAAAACAGTTTAGTTGTATTATACAATACTGCTGCACCTTGTCTCACTTTCTGCCACTGTCTTGGTCAGCTGACTGTCAGGCAACCTTGGTTCTGCACTGTAACCCCAGATCTGAGTATATGGATGTAGCCCTACCAGAAAAAACTTCACTCAGGAAATGTGGGTGAACTATGATCCAAGTGCTAATTCTTTGAGGGCCTATCTACTACCTACTAGGCAGGTGTTGTGCAAACGTGATACGTGGTGACATTGATAAGTAAGGGATGGAATGCCTGGATTGGATTTATAGACTTTGAGCTGTGCATGTTTGCAGACCTCTACATACACTGAAAAGCAGCATGTTAGAGGAAAGAACCTAAAAGTGAAATAAAAATAAAGTTAGAGCTCTCCCTCAAGGATACATTCCTGAACCAAGGGCTGTGTTTTTATGGAAACAATCACTGGCCCTGAAAATATTACTTTTCTTTCCAAACAATTTCCACACCAGTTCTAGGGTGCCATAAACAAGCTGACAAAGCAGAGCTTCAACAGTTATTGAGTGATGATCCCAAAGTGAATGAAGATATGTCAAACCAAAGTAGGGGGAGAGCAAAAAAAAAGGCTTTTGAAGTATTTGTGTTGAATGGAACAGTGTGATATCTACTCAGTGTAAACATCAAAAAGTGTCAGTCAAACACATTTCATTTGCTTACAATAGTTTGAGTAATTCTAATTGAAATCATGCAAAACTAGTAGAAGAGTAAAGGTGAACTTCAGACTTGCACATTAAAGTGTTGTTTCAGCAGGTGGGGAGTACCAATGAATGAGTGAAAAGTTGCATAAAGCCTTTAGTGTTTGTGGAGCAGCTGTGTGAAGTCTGATGAATGCTCTGAAGTGTCAATCTGACAACTACAAATCTGACGATTAAAAAAATCTGGGGATGTAGAGTCACAAAGAAGTGAGCTCACCAAACCCCTGTATCCAGCTGCTCATCTCTGCTGGAGGCTCCCTGCTGCAGGTTAGATTAGATGCCACTGGTGTTTCTCAGGAGAATTTACAACCAGAATGTCAGCAGTCAAGTTGCCTTAAGGGTTAATGTAGGTGTCAGATTTTGATAAGAAGAATTTGTGGAAGAAGGAAGACAGTATGCTGTAAAACATCAGTACTCATTATTATTGAAAAAAAAAAGTCCAACAGTGTGAGATCTGTGCAGAATTCTTTTAAAGACGGCCTGTTTGACTGAGGAACTACTTTACTTTTCAGGTTCTAGACTTCTGAATCAGCAGCCACATCTTTGATTTGCTCAGTGTTTCAACAGATTGGGTGCTGTGTTCACTGACAGCAGGTTAAGGAGGGAGTCCCCAATCAGAGCTTTGCTGGCTGAATTAAGAATGCCGCTATCATGTTTATGTATTGTTTCTAAGTTAAAGCCATGGAAAGTAATGACAGAAGAACAGCAACTGGCATGAAAGGGATTAGAGCAGGAACACAACTCATCTTGTCAGAAATTCAGAATCTGTAGAAGTGTTTGTTTTTCAGTCATTTCCTGTAAAATATTGGTATATCTAAAGATTCTAAATCTTTAAATGTGCAGAACATGAGCTCTTCAAAGATGATGTGATCAAATACAGATTTTATTCATGGTTATTTAAATGCTTGTGTGAAGTCTGAGCTTGGACAGTGAATTGTTGTTTCTCACACTGCTGCTCACTCAGACATGAAGACTGTCCTCTGTAGGTGTGGACCATCCCACAGTCAGTCCCAGCTTCAGGCCTGAACAGACATCCCTCCTCCAGCAGAGGAGCAGATCCAGCAGGAATAGACTCCTCTGTTCAGCTCTCAGTTCTTTTACGACACTCTCCCTACTGATTGTAGGAGCTCCTTGTTAAGTTGTCAGGATTTCTGGAAAATCTCATCACGCTGAAGCCCATGTTTTTGACAAGACTTCTCATAACAACATCCTTTTACTCTGTTCTGATTTGAGTTTTTCCTGGAGAGCATTTGCTGCAAACCTCACAGCAGCTGTTTCATGTGTGCTGCTCAGAGTATCACTTCAGCCTCATCATAATATTGGAAGGCTCTGCAGTTATCTGCAGTTTTTAAAATGCGACTTCTTCCACTGATCTCACAACTGCATTGCTCATCAGTATTTTCCTCCCTCACAGTATGCTTTAGTTCATTAGAGAAAGTATTCGTTTCAAACAAGTACACTCTAGTTAGATATTCATTTTATGGTGATATAAACAAGTGTTTGTACAGCAACATCTGCTGTGTGTGTGTGTGTGCATGCGTGCTGTCTCTCTTTTATCTCATTCATGGGTCTTTGATATGCATGTGCAGCTTTCACAGAGACACCTGTCAGAAGGTCATGTTTAGCATCCAGTCAGAACAGAAGCACACAGAGCATGGTCAGCCTACTGCGATCTTATTGATACCATGTTTCATATACAGCTATTTGAAAATGAAGTTATACTCGAATGATATTTGACTGTGAATAAATAACAGAACATGGAAGCAAGCATTCATGGATGGTGTTTGCAGACATGTTGTTGTTTCATTCACCAAAAACAAATACAACTTAAATACATATACAACAAAAATATCTGAATGAAAGGGTGGTAGAAGGAAGTAAAAAACGTATAAAGTTTGCCCCCCATCAACATAAAATCATTGTGAAGTTACATTGGTAAACAGCCATCTTTCAAGAGATTCAGCAAAACCATAAAGCAAGTTTTCTGCTTCACAGCAGTGTGATTTTTTTTTTTTTTTAGTAATGAAGCTTTTAGACTTTTCTTAAAAATAAAAATTGACTTGGAAGTTTTAGTTTTATCATCTAGATTGTTCCACAGACTGACTCCTTGGATTGAGATACATCTTTCCTTTGGTTTTATTCTGAACTCTGATGCTGAAAAAACTTCAGTTCCTCTTAATTTGTATCTACTGAATATGTTTAGTGAGTTGTCTGGTAATATTTTTGGTGAGCTTTATAAATAGTTTTGAGGAGGTTATATTCTACCAGTTCATTAAATTTTAATGTTTCTAATTGTATAATTATTGAATTTGTATGGGCCCTGTACCCACTTCCATTTACGACTTGAATGGCGCATTTCTGGAAAAGGAAAATTGGTTCAATGTAGGTTTTACAAGCACTTCCCCACACTTCAGTACAATAGGTCAGATGTGGAACAATCAGTGAGTTATACAACAGAAACTAAGCACAGAGATTCTTTGACCTTATGTCACACAGCTATAGCTTGGGATACCTTTGTTTTTACATGCTCAATGTGGGATTTCCATGTCAACTGTTCATCCATCATTACATCTAAAAACTTAATCTCATGTGTCCTTTCGATCTCTGATCCTTGTATAAACAATGTTACATCGATTTCTTTCCTTATACAACTAAAAATCATAAATTTAGTCTTACTAATATTTAAAGATAGTCTGTTGGCATTGAACAATTTCATAATTTCTTGAGACTCATTCTCTACAGTTTGTAGAACCTCATTTATATTTTCTCCAGAGTAAAATAAGGTGGTATCGTCCGCAAACAAGATGTATTTTAGTAGATTAGAAACAGACACAATATCATTTACATAAAGAAGAAAAAGTACTGGTCCAATGACCGATCCTTGGGGTACCCCACAAACCTCACTACAGTTTTTTGATTGTATGTTGTTGTGTGGGCTTTTGCAATCTTCATCAATATGCCTGTTGTTTGGAGAGATCCTTGTAATTACAGCTAAATAACAGCTCGTTTTAATGGGGGTTTCATTCTTTGCTGAGAATGGCGTGATATCTTTACATAGCATTAGCTGATTGCTGTTCCAAAATATGGTCAGAATACACTTAATTAGCTTCTGTGTTGATGAGCTACATACACTACCCCTCCAAAGTTTGGACACACCTTCTTATTCAGTGGTTTTTAATTAATTACTTTATGCATTGTAAATTAATACTGAAGACAACAAAACTACAAAATAATACATATGGAATTATATTGTTAAAAAATGGTTTGTCTTCAGTATTAATCTACAATGTAGAAAGTAATACGAATAAATAAAAAGCATTGAATGAGGAGGTGTGTCTAAACTTTGGACTGTAGTGTATATCTCCTCCAGCTGCCTCAATGCTGCTGCTTTAAATTCACAAGCAGTTTTCCAGGAGAAATTTTTAACTTGGGAAGCCAAACGATCTAAAAGTTTTGCATTCAGCTTCCATAAGGTGATGCTTTAAAAACTGTTCCAGTAACTGTGTGTATTCATACTTTGATCTGAAAAGGTTAAAAGCAATATGTTTCAGAATAATGGGTTAATGTGAATTATCAAAGTATCAGAGGTATGCAGTTGTGTAAGAAAGACAACCCAGGATTAGTCTGCGTACAAACTTCAAATGTAGGAGTATTGTTGGGTAACTTATGTCCTTTGCGAGCAAGGCTTACTGACTGAGTAATTTGTTGCACTGAGTTAGCCCTGTCTGCATGTTCATTGCACAGCAGCTCATCTTGCTTGTTGAAGTAACTTCTACAAATAAGTCCACATCTTATTTTCCTATTGTTATGTCAAAGTAGCAAAAAAAAAAAAGGAACCCTGTCTTGCCATACTTACCCCTTATCAAATTGTCCTGATGTAAGAGGCCTTAAAAGTTGGTTGAACACAGACCAAGGACTGTGCTTTTAGCAGAAAATAACAGATACACCCATATACAGTGCCGTGACAAATTATTGGCCCCCTACGGAAATCTTCTATTTTTCCATATTTCTCGCACTTAAATTATCCAGATCATCAAAGGGATATGTGTTTAGTTTTACACAGAGATAACCCACAAAATAAAAAATGAACTTTTTAAATGATGATTTATTAAAGATTTATTGAAAACCTGTATCAATCATGTAAAAAAGTAACTCCTCCCTAAACCTAATAACTGGTTGATCCCATGGCAGCAACAACTGCAGTTAAATGTTTGTTCCGGCTTGTTATCAGTCTTTTACATCAACATGGAGGAATTCTGGTCCACTCTTCTCTACAGAATAGTTCTAATTCAGCCACTTTATGTTTTTAGATCATCAACTGACCTTTTAAGGTTTTGTTGCGGCATTTCAATTGGATTCAAGTCTGGACTTTTACTGTACCACTCCAAAACCTTCATTTTGTTCTTTTCGAGCCATTCAGAGGTGAACTTGCTGGTCTTTGGGTCATTGTCATGCTGTATACTATTGGATTATCTGATAGAGAGCAGAATTCATGGCAAGTCATGCAGGCCCTCAAACCATCACACTACCACCACCATGTTTCACTGCTGGTATCATGTTCTTCTTGTGGAATGCAGTATTAACTTTACACCAGATGTAGTGGACTGATGGCTTCCCAAAGGTTCCACCTTGGACTCATTAGTCCACAGGATGTTATCCCAAAAGTCTTGGGGTTCATCTGAATATTTTTTTGCAAATGCCAGACAAGCCTTTATATTCTTTTTTGGTCAGTAGTGATTTGCACCTTGCAACTCTCCCATGGATCTATTTTCTCCCAAAGTCTTCATGTAGACGGACTTGACCTGAGAAGAGAGAGGTCTGAAGTTTTTTGATGTTGGTCTGGGTTATTTTGTGACCTCCTGGCTGAGATGTTGACTCCTCCTGGGAAGGTTCACCATTGTTAAATGTTTCTCCATTTGTGGATAATGTCTCTCACTGTGGTTCTCTGGAGTCCTAGAGCCTTAACAATATCTTTGTAACCCTTTCCAGACTGATGAATATCAGTGACTTGGTTTTATTACCTGTTCTTGAAGCTCTTTAGGACATCACATCATGTGTTGCTTTTTGAGATCCTTTAGCTACTTCACAATACCACACAGGTTCTATTTAGTGATGTTCAGATTCAACAAGCCTGGCAGTGATCATATGTAGGTGTGACTGGTGAAAATGAACCCAACTGTCAAATGAGTTTGGTCATTTGGTTGATTGGTAGCTAAGGGGGCAAGTACTGGTTCACATAGTACGAAATGCACTGGACAGCAATTTTCCTCCCAAAAAATATAACCATCATCTAAAAACTGTTTTTTTTTTGTATATTAGTCTTACATTAAAATTAGCTGGATAATGTGAAGCATTTACTCTTTGACAAAAAGATAGATTTCACTAGGGTGGCACAGTACTGTATACAGTTTACACATACAGTAACTCTGTGGAGGAAGAACCTTGTTTGAATTCTTTTTTCCATTTGAATCTGCTGTAAACTATTTTGTCTGTGTCCACATCAGATTTCATGGCAATGGAGACCTGTTCTTGAGGGTAAAAACACAAGAAGTCACAGATGGTGCAGCAGCACCCCTTTTGGAATGAACAGACTGATCATTTGTATTTCTACATTATATGCTTTGAGTACAAATCCCTACTAACCCATAAATATCTTTAACTAAGTAATATAACAATATTATTATCAGTGGTGCAACGGATCATCGTTGATCCGTGATCCGTACGGATCGCTCTCCACGGTTTGGAACACACGTGGTTGTATAAATCCAGGCACGCAGATTGGTTGATGACAAAACGTTGTATGTGGTCACGTGGAGAGTGCATGTTTGATCCACACTAGTTGAGTGCAGCAGTAGTCATGGCTAGCGGAGGAGCAGAGGAACTTGAAAAACCTTCTAGTCATTTAAGTTGTCCGTATGGGAGCATTTTGGCTTCCCTGTAACATACAGTGATGATGGAAGAAAGGTGATGGACAAAACTATAACTGTGTGCACGAGACAGCCGTATGAGAGTGGAAATACATCGACCATGGCCACCTATATGAAGGCACATCACCTGGATATGTGACAGGAGCCAAGACCAAAACTGCTCAACAACCGCTGATCACTGCAGCATTTAAACAGCCCCTTACTACAGAGTCTATTACAAAGTTATTGGGGTGTTTATAGCTGCAGACATGAGGCCATATTCCGTGGTGCAAAACATGTAGTTTAAAGATGCTGAACGTGCTTGAGCCACAATCGGAGATCCCATCGCTCACCCATTTCAGTGAGATTGTTTTTTTTTGTTTGTTTGTTTTGTTTTTGCTGATCCGAAAATCGATCCCATCTGTGACTCAAAACCGTGATACGATCCAAACCGTGAGTTTTTTGATCCATTGCACCCCTAATTATTACTCAAAAGGAATAACCTAATCAGCATAAACTGTAAATCAAATGTTGTATACATCAAAGCTATTCTCCATTTTGATTATGTTTAATTCCATTTTCAATTCTGAGATATTAAAGGACCAAAACTGTGAAGGAATTCAGTAAATTAGCTGTAGCTATGGTCATCTGCGACTACACTTCGATTAGCTTTAACTAGATGAAGCACAGTGTTTTTCTTTTTTGTTTCCCCAAATTATACACAGTTATGTGTGAAATGTTGAAAGCATGATATGAAAATCCTGCAAGACAAGCAAGTGGACATGAAAACTGGGAGCCAAACTCACAACCTTCTGCTGGTGCCATGAAGCAGCTGCTCACTGACACTCAGTCACTATTCAACCAGTCTGCAGTAATTCTTATGGATTGGTGCTCTGGGCGAGACGCTGCTATCTCTGAACACCTTGACTCTGTTGTCACTGTGACTTCTGATGTAAATGTGCAGCCTGCTGTTTGCTGAAACAAGTAGTCCGGATGTAATTAGCAATTGATTTGTTGACAGGTGATGGTATTGTCAAATGTCAAGCATCTGGTGTTATTTGGATAGTAAAGTTATGATATTTGCACACCGGTGTGGTGTTGGATGTACACACGTGGACAAAATTGTTGGTACCCCTCAGTTAAAGAAGGAAAAACCCACAATTCTCACTGAAATCATTTGAAACTCACAAAAGTAACAATAAATAAAAATTTATTGAAAATTAAATAATCAAAATCAGCCATCACTTTTGAATTGTTGATTAACATAATTATTTAAAAAAACAAACTAATGAAATAGGGCTGGACAAAAATGATGGTACCCATAACTTAATATTTTGTTGCACAACCTTTTGAGGCAATCACTGCAATTAAACGATTTCTGTATTTGTCAATGAGCGTTCTGCAGCTGTCAACAGGTATTTTGGCCCACTCCTCATGAGCAAACAGCTCCAGTTGTCTCAGGTTTGATGGGTGTCTTCTCCAAATGGCATGTTTCAGCTCCTTCCACATATGTTCAATGGGATTCAGATCTGGGCTCATAGAAGGCCACTTTAGAATAGTCCAACGCTTTTCTCTCAGCCATTCTTGGGTGTTTTTGGCTGTGTGTTTTGGATCGTTGTCCTGTTGGAAGACCCATGACCTGTGACTGAGACCAAGCTTTCTGACACTAGGCAGCACATTTCTCTCCAGAATGCCTTGATAGTCTTCAGATTTCATCGTACCTTGCACACTTTCAAGACACCCTGTGCCAGATGCAGCAAAGCAGCCCCAAAACATTACTGAGCCTCCTCCATGTTTCACCGTAGGGACAGTGTTCTTTTCTTCGTATGCTTGCTTTTTGAGTCTATGAACATAGAGTTGATGTGCCTTACCAAAAAGCTCCAGTTTGGTCTCGTCTGTCCAAAGGACATTCTCCCAGAAGCTTTGTGGCTTGTCAACATGCATTTTTGCAAATTCCAGTCTGGCTTTTTTATGAGTTTTTTTCAGCAGTGGTGTCCTCCTTGGTCGTCTCCCATGAAGTCCACTTTGGCTCAAACAACGACGAATGGTGCGATCTGACACTGATGTACCTTGGCCTTGGAGTTCACCTTTAATTTCTTTGGAGGTTGCTCTGGGCTCTTTGGATACAATTCCAACGATCCGTCTCTTCAATTTGTCATCAATTTTCCTCTTGCGCCCACGTCCAGGGAGGTTGGCTACTGTCCCGTGGGTCTTGAACTTCTGAATAATATGAGCCACTGTTGTCACAGGAACTTCAAGCTGTTTAGAGATGGTCTTATAGCCTTTACCTTTAAGATGTTTGTCTATAATTTTTTTTCGGATGTCCTGGGACAATTCTCTCCTTCGCTTTCTGTTGTCCATGTTCAGTGTGGTACACACCTTTTCACCAAACAGCAGGGTGACTACTTGTCTCCCTTTAAATAGGCAGACTGACTGATTATGAGTTTGGAAACACCTGTGATGTCAATTAAATGACACACCTGAGTTAATCATGTCACTCTGGTCAAATAGTTTTCAATCTTTTATAGAGGTACCATCATTTTTGTCCAGGCCTGTTTCATTAGTTTGTTTTTTTTAAATAATTATGTTAATCAACAATTCAAAAATAATGGCTGTTTTTGATTATTTAATTTTCAATAAATTTTTATTTATTGTTACTTTTGTGAGTTTCAAGTGATTTCAGTGAGAATTGTGGGTTTTTCCTTCTTTAGCTGAGGGGTACCAACAATTTTGTCCACGTGTGTAGCTAGGTGCAGCTGTCAGTTAGCTTACACTGAATCGACTGGCTGTCTAGTAAATACACAGATATAGGGATGGTGAATTCATACGAGGTGACCAGGGCATTAAAGGCTTTGAGCTATTTCCTGCCTACATTACAGAATGTAGGCGAATGGACATTTGTGGTGCTCAAAGCAATAGAAATTGGCATTTAAAACATGCAGTAGCAAATCTGGGGCATTGCTTTTGGAAAAATCATGCTTCTGTTGTTCAAATGTCACTGCTTGATGCTTTGAGCATCACAATCACAATGCCATTTAGCTCAGCTCCTCTCATGCATGCTATAAACCTTAGCAGCGATTATCTGCTTAGATACAATTAAAGGGGAAACGGAAAATGCTGCGTTATAGGAAAATTACTTTTTAATTTATTTATTTAATGCTGGGAATAACTGCGTTTATAGAGGTACTTTTATGAAGGTAAACTAAAAGATTGATTTTTTTTTGTCCAGTTTTGTTCCATTTGGTGTGTTTGTGCCTTCGTTGCTGTGGTGTCATCAAACATTATCTGCCATTAAAACTACGTGACGTTGCACAAACACTGCATATCTGATGCAGCCCTGTGTGTATCTGTGTGTATCTGCATGACTTTTATTCCAAATGTACCATGTGTGTATTGGACATGACTTTCAGCCTGGAATATTGATTGGTTTGGAAGTTCACCATTGTTTACCATCTGTCAGGGCAGTAAGTCAGTACAGGCTCTGGAGACGGATGGTGCCTCTGTTTGGCCTCTGTGTGTCATCTGTTCTCATTAATGCTTCGATCTGTTGAGATTTGGGTTGTTGAGCAAACAGTGTAACATATATGATTTCCTGGGGCAGGAATTTCCAGCTCGAATGACCGAAAATGATGTCTTTGTTAATTTCACATATGTGACATTTGGTGTCATAGTTGCTCATTTAGGAGCACAAATTTTCCCGTCTTCATGCTCTTTCAGTCACTGTAAAGCAAACAATCTTCTGTAGTATTTTATTCAGCATATTATAGGATTAAATTGGAATTTATGGGGAAGGGGAGCCCTTATCCGGGTATGCTGGGGTCACAGACTAAACTTCAGACCATAGAAAACGGGCTGTGTCTTCCATAAAAAGAGGTTCCAGTGAAAGCGTTGCATTCAGAGGATGCAGATTATCTGAACTAACAACAACAGCTGAATTCTTTAAATGTAATGTTTTAAGCTAAAAACTAATTAGCCTGAAACAAAGAGTCTCACTTTTCAACATATTATTTATTTATTTATTTTTTACTTTTTGTATTTTTTCAGTAATTTGGATAAGGTGAAATTTAAAACAAATTAGAAGAATTAACAGTTCATCTGGTGTAAACTGTAGAATGCACAGTAGCTTATGGGCTTAGTATAGTAAATTGTGATTTCATTATTAAACTGATATCATGTTGCCTCATTGGTCTGTCCGTTAGCAACATTACTCAAACATAGACTAACGGATTTGGATGAAAATTTCAGGGAAGGTGAGAAATGACACAAGAACCAAGTGATTAGATTTTGGCAGTGATGCAGCTTATAGTCTGGATCCACAGATTTGTTAAAGATTTCTGCATCATTGCGAGATAGCGGCACAGCGTCACTGTAACCATGACAACAAGTGGACACTGCATCATCTGCCTGCTGATGATCACATGATTGTGATCCTACTACAAATCCACTGCTGTGGACCACAAATTCTTTAAAGATTTCATCCATTTGGAAATGATACCACTGAGCAGCCTTCACAGAGTACTGAGCTCTCTGAGTGCTGTTCTTCTTTGCTTAAGTAATCAGATGAGTTCATGCTTTGCAGTCATAACACTCCTGCAACTGTTACTGCATTTATTTAATCAGCAAAACTGAGAAGTCCCAACACAGCTCCCTATAATGATCTACTTGAAAAACAAGAAACAAATCTGTTTTGATTCTCCAAAGGAAATGATCCTGGATTCATCCTGAGCGCAGCTGCTTTGTTTACAGTTTCCTACAGAAACTGTGACTCTCATCTTCTTCTCTTACACTGTTAGAGATGTCAGCATCAAAGAAAATGCTACATTCACCAAATAAATCTGTCCTGGATGGCTCCTGGCAGGTCATTCCAGCTGTGCATGTGTTCACATTGAGCAGGCTACCTCTCAGTTGTGAGGTTACTTGGATACCATGTTTTACTTCTTATGCAACCCGGCAGCTGGAGTGTGTGAATCTGTCAAATATTTAATTCAGTTACAGATGGAGAATTACACAGTGACTGGAAATTCATTTAGCTTTTGATGAAAGCAAGGCTTAACTTTCAGACATCACTGATGTTCCACCATTTAGTGACTGACCGGAGCAACTGCTGCAGACAGTGGAAACCAGGGAACACCTACAGGGGCCTCGTTGTCACGGTAACCGGCACAACAAGTTCAGACTGATGGTTTTACGAGCTTGTGATTCTGCTATGATTTTTATACTGGGGCCTCAGTGGTTTTTCGGTACCTGTTAGGCTGTGGGGGACACATTTAAAATGTTCTTGAATTGAACTTGAACTTCTGAAGGATTAACAGCTGAAATTAAGACAGATGCAGAACATCTAAGTGATGAGTCAGAAAACCCAGATGTCTGTCCACCTTGGATTTCATTTAACACACATGACATTTGCACTGTCCTCTGATCTGAGAATCATCCAGCCAGTGTTCATTCATGAGCGTATTTAAGGCCTTTAAAACAGTCAACATTCTTCCTATATGACAAGTAAGAAGGAAGAAAAGCTGCCAAATGATTTATCCATGTTTACAAAAGGGTTTGTTCCAGCAACAAATAAAGTAAAGTAGTGGTGTGGCTCAACTGTTGAACCTCAGAGATGGAAATTATTTTCAAAAGGCTGCAAGGTTTAATTTTAAATCTTATCAGCTACCCCTTTACGCTTCAGTGCGTCGTAGGTGTACCGCCGGCGGTACACTTACTAATTTGCATAGGAATTTCAAGAATGTCCGACGGCTGCAAACACGATTATACAAACACTATACGCCGATGGAAAGCTTAGATTCTCATGAATCCGCCGGTATAAACCACTTTCAGATGCGATTACCACAGCGGGTGAGAAAAACACATTTGTCCGACAAAAACGAATATTCATCCATCCGTTCTCTATACACGGCTTCAACGCAAACAGCGCGACTCACATTTCCGGGTTCATTATTACACACAGAAAAAAAGATTCCACAAAAAACGGCCATAATCCAACCTTTTACATCCAGACAACACAAGCCAGTAAACTATTTTGTCCAAAACATGTTCTGAAGTCGGTATAAAATCCACGAATCGGTCGTTTTCAAGGAAATGCACCTCGCGATGTGCGTCCAATATTCCCTGTATTTTTCGTCATTTTTTTTTTAATTTAAAAATAGAATATTAGCGATTTTTGTACTGAAAACGGCTGGAATTGACTGAAGCTTAAAGGGCTAGAATCAAAATATAAAACCAAAGCGTTTGCATATTTACTTCCTCTGTGGTGTTTGGGATACACCAGGTGCATAGCATCACAATGTTGAACATCAAAAACTAAAACATCACATAGTCCAAAGTTTAGAAAATGAGAAAATAAGGAGATGATAATCAGGAGAAACTGGAGAAACTAGAAGTGACTTAATGACTTCATGCATTTCTTCCACCACATGCAGACAAGAAAATCCAAATTGAATGATTACAGTCCAAAATACAAATTACTTTTAATTATCCTTTTTTAAGGACGTCAAGTCACTGCTTTTAAAGTTCATTTAAAGCAGCAGCCATGGAGCCAAGATGGTTAAGGCTTGGAAATTATTGTGGTAGGGGCAAATAAACCAAATGAAACAGCTGAGGAGCATTTGTGAAAGGTTGTAGTGATGGCTAAAAAAAAAGGTTGTCAATCTCTGACAGGAGGCAAGCTTGCCTGTGTGAATATCTGATGCACTACAAATCCATTTCCCACCCACATCCTGACTCTCTACCTGACTAAATGAGGAAAAAGTACTCTGCTTCCTTCACTGACTGTCAACATCTAACCTTGCCAGCAAGTTGATTTCTTGCGATATTTGTGAGTTCACAAATCTCTCAAGAAAGCATCTTGTACCGCTCCCGCTTTCACTGTTCGGACAGAGCCAAGTTGGCACCGGCCAATCACCGCCAATCGTGTGTGGGGCAGGATATCCGGGTGTGAAGACGACAGCACTCTAGACGACACCAAGCGCCTGTAGATCAAAACAAACATGGCAACGGAGGACAACAATCGTGTAGATGCTGCTATTAAGTCAGTTTTAGCCGAATCTCGTATCGCTTCTTTGAAGGAAGAACAACGAGAGGCTCTTTGCGCATTTCTGGATGGTAAAGATCTTTGTGCTTTTTTACCAACGGATTTTGGTAAGAGTTTAATCTACCAATTGGCTCCGCTCGTTGTGAAGATGCCGCGATTGGCTAAAAACAAACCTGTCAGAGGCGGGACATACTGTTGCATTGTCCAATCCGTGCCTCTTTCCTCCGAACGGATTTACATGGAGCGGTCCCAGATTGATATTGTGGAGTACTATCAAGTACTACACAATTATTAATCTGGCTATTGCCAGGTTAGTCAACATCAGCATTGGACATAAATTGTGTCCGGTCTAAAAGTACTTCCTAGGGATACAAGGCCATTTCATGAAGAATTTTAATCAGAATCTCTGAAATTTTACTGCGAAAATATAATTATTCACAACTAATTTGGAAAGATCAGTTTTAAACTAAACAGCATGCATGTTTTTCATGAACATAACGGGGAATGGATAGAAGTTACCATATTTTGCAAGTTACAGAAATGGTCATTCATATCAGTAATATGGTCATTGTCAATGTGATTTTTTTTTCTGCCAAATTATCTGATCTTACAATATAATCCAATTGTAATGAGCATACTTAAACTTCTCTACAGTCATGTTACTTGTTACATGGCACTTACAGCACTTAAGGTTAGGGAGGGATTGTGGTCTGGGGGGTTGTTGATTAATTGATTGCATGATTGCTTTGCACCTTGAAAATAATTTATGTTTGGAGGAACACAATTTCCTAGAAGGCAGTGTTGGCTTGTAGTGACTGCAGCAATTCTAATAGTTTACTTTTTATGGTAATGGTATAACAAGGGTATTTGGGTAAACTTTGAGTCTTCAGTGCTTAAGACATTAATTAAATAGAATAGAATAGAATAGAATAGAATAGAATGACTTTATTGATCCCCGAAGAGAAATTCAATTGTTTGGTCTCATCTTGTTGCTTTTGAGTTAAGCAGTCTGATTGCTGATAGCAAGAAAAATTTCCTGAATCTTTCAGTCCTGCAGCACAGGGATAGGAGCCGTCCACTGATGTTTCGTTGTTCATTGAGGCAGATGTGAAGTGGATGATCCATGTTTGTCAGAATGGCCTCCATCTTGCTCAGTGCCCGTCTCTCCACCTCATCCTCCAATGTGTTCAATGTGATTCCAACCACAGAGCCAGCTTTTTTAATCAGTTTGTTCAGACGCCTTGCATCCTTCTGTTTTATGCTGCCTTCCCAGCAGACTGCAGCATAAAACAGGACACTTGCTACCACAGACTGATAAAACATCTGCAGCATCTTACTGCAGATGTCTATTGAGCGAAGTCTTCTTCGGCAAAAAAGTCGGCTCTGGCCCTTTTTGTAGATGAAGTCTGCATTTTTAGACCAGTCTAATTTATTGTCAAGGTATACACCTAAATATTTATATGATGTCACCACCTCGATGTCAACACCACACGTGTTCACTGGAAGAAAAGGGGGTTTGGATCTGCAGAAATCTATGATCATTTCCTTTGTCTTTGAGGCGTTGAGTACCAGACAGTTTTTGTGACTCCAGTCACTAAAGGCACTTATCAGATCTCTGTATTCAGCTTCATGTCCATGGTACTGGACTTAAAGGTACTGTATGTGACATTCATAACCTATGGGTGTTTCTAGAACACCGGCATCTCAACCAAAATGAGCATTCATATTTCATTTACAAACAATGCTCAAGACTACACCTTCGCATCACAATGCAGTGTGGGAGATCACTCTCCATCTCTTTATAAACGTGGGGAAGGGCAATAGTTTCAAAGGAAGGGTCTCACATGAACTAGCTAGTGGACCAGATGCTACGATGATAAAAACTTTGTACTATCGCTCAAAAGTCTGGGGTCACTTCAAAATTTTCTAATTATTGAAAGAAAATCAGTCTTTTTCAATGAAGAAAGCATTAAATGAATCAGAAATACAGTCTAGACATTAATGTTAATGTGCTAAATGACTGTTCTAGCTGTAAATCTGTGATCTTTAATGGAATATCTCCATAGGGGTACAGAGGAACATTTCCAGCAACCATCACTCCTGTGTTCTAATGCTACATTGTGTTAGCTAATGGTGTTGAAAGGCTCACTGATGATTAGAAAACCCTTGTGCAGTTATGTTAGCACATGGATAAAAGTGGGAGTTTTCATGAAAAACATGAAATTCTCTGAGCCACCCCAAACTTTTGAACGGTAGTGTTTATTTTGGGCATGCTTGCTTGAATGAGAATGTCTTCTTCCAGCTCATGATTTTTTGATTATCTGGTGACAGCAGTTCTTATAACAACTGAAAAACCTGAAGACTCACTGACAACCACGCTAACTGTCTGAAGTCACTACAAACTGGTATTTGTATGACATACTGATAGTTTTAGATGAGCTGTTGTAATGACTCGAGGTTGCGGATTAAGTTTAAATACTACTCAGAATATTTCTTGCTTGTCTGGCTATACTTGTCAGCACAGGGGATATTTTTATACTTCAAGCTGTTCATCATCTGCTATCACTGCACGCCCACAGGCAGTGACTCATAAAGCAACATTACACACTTTTTTCTTTGTTTACCATACTCTAGATGTTGATTTCTGAGTGTGCTGCCTTGCTCTGTGCTCTCTCTGCTCTGATTCACACTGTTGTTATATTTCACCAGCTCTCTGTCTGTTTTCTCGCCTCACTGCTTCCTGTTGAGGGAACAGTTATGACAGTTAACAAAGCCTGTGTGCCGTTTGCATTTCCGCGTTCCTTCTCCTTCTCAACAGGAGTTCAGTCAAAGTTCAAATGAATGGAGAGTTGAAATGTCACACCCAACATGGATCATCACGTTCTTCCATTCCTGTCTCCTTACACTGTAACACCTCATCTGGCTGAAGACAGACATCTTAGCTGCTTAAGATGTTCAAAATTTATCTACTGAAGCACAATGGCCTACCATATTTTACGCTGATCAGAGGTACAGCAAGTTTTTTGCAGCAAAAATATTTAGTATCCATCACTCTGTAGGTGAGTATACTTTACCTGCACTAGTTTTACCACTAGTATTGCTGAACACTGAGCATGCTGACTCTTGTGCACCAGCCTTGTGTGCTTTGCTGTAGGGCAGTGCAATGGAAAGATTCACATTTTAGCAACAAGCTCATCACTAAACGTCTGACTCACTCTACACCGGCTGCTCATAGTATTTTGGTTCTTGTTTCATCTTCCCCAGTTTTAAAGAAGTTAGACGAAGTAGAAAAAAAGTTGAGTTAACCCTTTCGGAAAAAGTCCTCTATGGAGTTTTTTTGTAGTTGAGTGGAGGACAACATGTGGCAGGTAATTGTCAGTGGTGGCATACCAAACATTCGAAATAGTAGTCTTTGGTGTGAAGAACAGGCTCATATTAGATATTCACTGTTTTCCCCAGACTTCCTTGTTGCCTGTTTAATGCTAAAGGCTCTGATAAATTCAGTGTCATTTAGATTTTTACAGCATTAACACCATCACAGCAACTACAGAGTCATGGTGTAAACAACAGTTTATTCTTCAGAAAGGCTGTATCCATTCACGACTTATTACTCCGCCAAGGAATGCAGAGTTATGCGACAATCGGCGTTGGTTTGTCTGTCTGTTAGCAACATTACCAAAAATGGATTAACAGATTTCGATGAAATTTTCAGGGAAGGTCAGAAATGACACAAGGACCAAGTGATTAGATTTTGGCAGTGATGCAGCTTATAGTCTGGATTCACGGATTTGTTAAAGATTTCTGTATCGTTGTGAGATAGCGACACAGCGTCACTGTAACCATGACGACAAGTGAACACTACATCAGCTGCCTGCAAACAATCACATCATTGCGATCCTACTACAAATCTACCGCTGAAGATACTAATCCCATGTGAATACTACTTTAAACACTAATTCATGGTTTCCACATGCAGACTTTCACAGTAGGGTAATTTCAGATATGCGTTTCTGTTCATACTAAAGTAGGTATGCACTGAACCATAGACGATGGCATTGCTCCTCATACTGGTAGGGCTGTATCACCTTGTCAATGTGATTCGTGAAGGACAACTAGACATAGCACAGGATTTTTGGAGACTTTACAACTTCCTGCTGTGTTTGGGCTCCGTTCATGATAGCATGTATAAATCAAAGTAAATCAAATACTGACAGTAACTGCTACAAATACAACTGAATTGTATTGAATTGTACTGCATAATGAATTATAAAGGTGTGGATGATGGGCAATAGTCTTCACTGTCTCTCAGCATTTGTTCTAAGGGCCTTCTGTTTCCTTACACGTGTGCAGTCATTGAGCTTACAGTTGCAGAGCTGCAAATGGCCTTGGGTGGATGACAAAAGTTAGGTCATCCGTACTCCTGCAGAACTTTGTGGACATGCAGTTACATGTTAGACTTCGCCTCGTATTTATTAAACCCCAAAAAACTCGTGTGTTTATTAACCACGCCCGACAGGTACGTCGGCGGGGTTATTGGATTCGGTGCGGTATCTGGTTGGGTATGTATGTATGTATGTATGTATGTATGTATGTGTCTATGTCCGGTCAGATATCTCTGCAACCGCTGAAGTCAGGATAATCAAACTTGGCACATAAGATCAGTCTAAGGTCCCCTGCTCAGTTGTGGAGTTACAGGTCAGCAGATCAAGTAGGGAGGGAGATACGTACGATGATCAAAATTGATACATACTACATCAGTTGTATAGGGAGGACAGGGTTTTCGCCAGCAGAGGGCGTGGTTCTGCCCTCTACTGAGGGCTCATCTAGTTGAAATTCTGTATTTCGAAGTTTTTACAGGAACATAGTCCCTTTCTTCCTTAAAATGGCTTGAATGTAGCTGCACTTTCAGTATGCATAGATCTGTGAATATGTAAATAGGAACCAGCCTCTTTCTGCAAATACCCCTCTGATGAATGTACTCCACAATACACAACGGAAAGTTGTAGTGCTGCAGTAAATCATCTATACACATTCAAACTGGAGACCCATTCTGAGGATGTGCTACTAAGGTGTAATGTGTTACTCAGTTAGATAAAGACTCATAACTGTCCTTTTACATCTTTACAAACAAAAACAGACTATGTCTCCTCTCCTCTGTTCTTTCTTTAATACAGAAAGTCTAACCCTGCACATTGACAGGATTGTTTTTTTTTGGTTGGTTATACATGAAACGTCACAAGTTTGAAGCCATGTTTTTGAGTCGTCTTACGCTGCAGCTGCAAACTATAAACACTCAGTCATATGTATTTCTGCATACAGAAAACATCATGTGGACATATAAACAATGTAAAATATATGATTTTCATAAGATTTTTCCAGCTTTTCTCTTCATTTTCTGTAAAAACTTAGGAGGTGTTAAAATTCACTGATAGCGGTTTAAGGCTGATAAAAACAAACAATACCTGCAAGGTGGAAGAGCAAAGAGGTACTTAGTGAGTAAACAGAGAGTATGCCATGAATCTGTAAAAGAATTAGTTCAGTATGAATGAGCATTGTGCTTGAATTAGTGTGTGATTTATTAGGTAGATGTAATTCCTCTCCCACTCAGTGCTTACATAGCAGGCCATTATTAGTCACCACAGATTATCTGTTTCTCATGGCCCAGTTTTCAGATCAAGACTTACAGTAGTGATCCTAACATTCATTTCTTTTTAAAACAAGCCTACTGGTTGTTAACATGCTAACAGAGTGTTCTGTTAACTGAGCCGAATCAGGTCTGGTCTGTTTGGGTAAAGATTAAGAGATATGGAATCTTAAATCTTCCCTCATTCATTCTACCATGTGTAATAGAGGTGTTTAATCCATGTGCAAATTTCTGTGAGTGAATTTTCAAACTAAGCTGACTGTGATGACTTGTTGAATTAGTAGGTTTTGGCAGTAGAGCTCTGCACCCGTGACTAAGAGCACCACTATCAACTCATCTGTTACTCACTGTACATTGTGTCCTTGTTTAAAGCATACTTAAAGTCTTCAAAAGGCACAGAAACAATTTAAATCTAATCATTCAAGCTAAAGATTTGAGTAAGTGTACACATTTAGACATTATCGGTGGTACATGCTGGTAATGTGAGCGCTAAGGTTGGGAACAAAAGTGAACAAACTGCATGATCCATGACTACAAGCGTTCCAACTGACCTCAAGAAACTGATTAGACTCCCTGTTTCTACTTTTATTACTCTGTCAAGGAATGCAGTTATGTGATGATCAGCACTGGTTTGTCCATCTGTTTGTCTGACTGTCTGTCTATTAGCAACATGACTCAAAAACAGACAAATGGATTTGGATGAAATTTTCAAGGAAGGTCAAAAATGACACAAGGACCAAGTGATTAGATTTTGACAGTGATGCAGCTTATAGTCTGGATCCACGGATTTGTTAAAGATTTCTGTGTCATTGTGAGATAGCAGCATGGTGTCATTGCAACCATGACAACAAGTGAACACTACATCATCTGCCTGTTGACGATCACATGATTTTGGTCTTACTACAAATCCACCACTGCAGAAATCAGAAATGATACGACTGAGGAGCCTTGGTGAAGTACTGAGCTCTCTGAGTGCTTTTCTTGTTGTTGTTGTTGTCAAGATGTCTTGTTGACTTACTGATTGTGACCAGTCCAACTAAATACACACTCAGACTGAAAATCTGAATTCAATCCACAACCTTGCATGCATTTTTTAGAAGATGCATGCCATCTCAGGTTTGTAATATTTCTGAGCACAGTGAAAATATGTCAAAGAAATTCAGACTTACTTTGGGCATCTGATGTACGTCAGCACATGCCCCTACAACATACCCCCACCCTGTAGTTAGACATGATATATTCAGATGTTTGTCTGCAGATGCCCTTACAGAGGACAGTCATTAAGCCTAGAAACACAATATCAAAGAACTACTGAAGAAAATGTCCAAGCAGCAGTAAAATCACCACCTCCTCAGCTCTAACTTCAATGGGCCCAGCTATCAGTTACTGCAGCGTCAACTGAAGACGTGATTAGTGGTGGCCTTGTCAAACTTAATGAGCACGTTTGGACGACATATTCGACTTTCTAAAGCCATCTCCCCCACTCAGAATGTCGACTTGGAGGCAGAATCTCTGACACGGCACAATCTGCAGGTCCTTATTGGAGGAGTCTATCGTCTTGATTGAGCTCAAGTTTCGCCAATGAGGCACCAGCCGGGGCCAGAGCTCCCTGGAGCATTAGCAAAGTGGGAAGGAAATACAATAAAATGTCAAGGCCAATTAAACTATAAATGCATTCAGACCAGCTTGCCCGCTGGTAGCTTATTTCCAGCAAAAGGATTCTAGGAAAGTTGCTGCCATTCAATTTGCATAATGTAAAAATACTGGAATAATTTGCTGTCTGGGTCAACATGCTGGACCTAAATTCTGGTGCATCTGAAACCTACCCTGACCCTTATGTCATTTGTTCCCCTCTTAGTGGAAGGTCTGAGACAAGGAAGAAAAAGTGTTGACATTTTTGGAATGCAGCATTGGCATGATTCACCGATTCACTTCATCACTGTCATCAACCATTAGATGTTACTACAGCGTTTTAAAATGTTAACACATAAGTAATCATACACCTTGTATGTGACAGGCAAAAGAAGTAGACATAAATATGACTCGCTGGCTTCTAGCATTACTCCCCAGTGACAGCTGATCAATGATTGGCTTATGCAGGCTTAGAGTGAAGCAATATTTATCCACTGATGACTTTATTATGTGTCTCTTATACACTCACAGCTCAAGAATATGAAATGTATACAAAACATGCAGAACATGACTGATCATGGGCTGCATTGTGCATTGGTGGTTGGCACTGTTGCCTCATAGCTAGAAGATCCCCGGTTTGGGTCCCAGCCAAGGCCTGGGGTCTTTCTGCATGGAGTTTCCATGTTCTCCCTGCACATGTATGGGTTTTTTCCAGGTTCTTCACCTTCCTCCCACAGTCCAAAAACATGCTGAGGTTAATTGGTGATTCTAAATTGTCTGTAGGTGTGAATGTGAGTGTGATTGTTTGTCTACACTACCAGTCAAAAGTTTGGACACACCTTCTTTTTCAATGCTTTTTGTTTATTTGTATTATTTTCTACATTGTAGATTAATACTGAAGATTAACACTTTATTGTTTACAACATAATTCCATATGAATTGTTGTATAGTTTTGGTGTCTTCAGTATTAATCTACAATGTTTAAAATAATGAAACAAAACCACTGAATGAAAAGGTCTGTCCAAACTTTTGACTGGTAGTGTTTATGTAGTGCTGTGATAGACTGTTGACCTGTCCAGGTGTCTCCAGCTCCCCATGACCCTAATGGGGATTAAGCAATATATAGATAATGGATGGATGGATAGATGACTGATCATTAACAGTAACAGGATAATTGTAATTTTAGTTTTACATTATCTTTCATTAATGTTATCTTTAAAAAAAAAAATCCCCTAAATTACAACATTTAACCAAATCTTAAGCTTGAAGTTGTGACATTTCATCAAAATTCTACATCTCCTTTTTTAAAAAAGTGCCAAAATAAACAATTTACAGACAGACCAGATCCTGCAATAACAGAAAATTCTACACTCACATTATAGAAATTGAGAAATGACACAGCATAGATCAACAAATTGTTGGTAGATACATTCAGCATGGTGAAATGGTGGGATATTTAAGGTGAAATTGTTGTTGTTGCTGTTGCCCAAGGCTTGTAAAAATTTACAGAAACTTTAAAAGCCTGATTTCGTAAATAGCTCAGTGTAGAGTTACAACTACGGACATGATAGATCAGTAAAACTGTTTGCTGCTGCTAATGTCATTTCACCCTCCCCTGCCATAAAGCACACAAATTTGTCCTGTATATGTATGTGAACTGACAGGAGCAGGAAATGTGGGCTCTGCAGTGATGGCCATTCCTTGGAATGTGATGCATGTGTATGCATCATAATATTGTTTGTTGACACTGGAAGGCCATTTCACTTTGATTTATTCAGAGAATGGATTAAAAACCTCCATCAATCACATTAGTCTCCTGTTTCCTGGAGTCCTCATTGCTCAGTGAAAGGTAACTTTAAGCAGAAACCTCCATCATAGAAGGGATAATCAGTGAGGACCATGGTTCCTTTTGTTTGGGTTACCTTAGAAGTAGCAATCTTCCCAAATATAGACTGATATTGATAGAAAATATAGCAGTAGTATGACTGAAATGCCAATGGTTTTGGTAATATTTAAAGAACAGAAAACAGAAGTAGAAATTTTAACTTCTACCAACAAATTTTCCAAACTCAACAGCCAAATATGTTCTTTGCATATAAAAATGGACAATGATGGTGTTTTGTGACATGTTGCCCCGTATGCAGGACAGCAGAGCCAGGATACTGATCAGTGTCACACACTGCAAACAATATGGATGTTCCAAAACTATTTTATACTGCATTGTATTTGGGTAGGTGGTAGATATAATATTTAGCTTTGTCAGACAAAACATTCTTAGACGAATAACATTTGTCATTGCTTCATCCTGTACTCTGTGGACTGGTGTCAGTGTAGTTAATATGTCACCGCATGCTTCTCTGCAAACCACAATATAAATAATAATCACTGCAATTTAACATGGGAGAAAAAGAAACTTCAGGGTCAAATAAGGTGTGTCCAGGCTCACCAGAAGCTCCACCAACAGCAATTGTAAAATAGCTTACCGCAAAACTGCATTTGGACAGACAGCCTTTTCAATCAAAGGCTGTCACATCTGGAACACTTTACCAAATGACATTAACAGGATAGCAGATTTAAAAAATTTTACAACAAAATTGAAGCATTGGCTGAAAGAAAACCAAGAATGCACCCACCTATGAAATCTATAAGGTCTGACTGTCTGTGATTGTGTCATTGTGTGTGCGTGGGTGGGGGTTTTAGGTTTTTAATGTTGTCTGTGCTGTTTTTATTTGTGTTGTTGGTCCTTTGACTACTTTTACTTAAAAGCCCAATCAGGGACAGGAGTTGCAGATTAGCTTTATGCTACACACTCTAGATGTAATGCATCAATTCTAAATGGTAGTATTTATACAGCACTTTTATCCAAAGCACTTTACATGATATGTCATATTTACACACACACTGATGGAGGAAGCTGCCATGCAAGGTGCTAACCACGACCCACCAGGAGCAATTAGGGGTTAGGTGTCTTGCTCAGGGACACCTCGACACGAGCACGACGGGCCGAGGATCGAACCAGCAACCTTCCTGGTACAAGATGGCCACTCTACCCACTGAGCCATGCCGCCCACTATGTGTCCCATGATAATTGCATGGTCCCTGATTAAATAAATAAATACATACATACATAAATAAACTGAACTCTTAACTTCTGAAATATTGATCCAATACCAAACCAAGTCAAGGCAGATAGTGGATTTATAAGGAAGCTGAAGGACACCATCAAAGATTTTAGAAGTACATGTAGTATACATACACAAGACCAAAGTAGTGTGTAGTGTGCAGCTACACTACAGTGTAGAAATATGTTAGAAATAAAAGTCATCCATTTAAAGGTTACTTAAGTAAAACTATTTATTCGCAATAAAATGTACTTGAAGTACCAGAAGCAGAAGTATTAATTATGAATGGTATATTTTAGAGTGATGTATATTATATTATTAGAATACGATTATGAATGCATTAATGTGTTTGTCACATTACAGTTGGAGCTGTAAAGGTGATTTAAATACTTTAACAACTGTTTTGGAAATGACTAGGTCTAATTCCTTCCTAATATAGTTTTCTGACTTTTAAAACCTTTTGAAATTCAAAGTAAACGCTTCAGATTCAATCTGGAGGATGTGTTTTTTGTGAAGTATTATATCATTAGGCCAGAGATGTCTTTAAAGGAAAAGAAAATGATTTAGAATTGACACAGTCACAATCACATCTACAAAGTACAAATGATTACTTTTAGAACTCTCAAAAAAGGAATATTTCTAAGAAGATAAAATGCATTAGTTTCATTGGGCTAATCATTCAGTTGTGTAAAATGCGTTAACACATACATTCAGACACGCCCAGTTCTCTCAGAAAGCTGTTGGTGGATAGATTGACCTGTAAGTGACAGAGGTGCCAGATATTCATAACTAAGAATATGTGGAGTAATGGTTCAGCTACATTGATTGATTCCTTGGTTGTTCATTTTTAAAGGGTTGATCATAAGCCTAATATAGAAGTCTTCTAAAAGTATAATTCCAAATCCATGGTAGAACCAAAGCCATGGTTAAAAAAGACAACTGTAATTGTTGGTCTTTGACATGCAGGCAGACAAACTTAGTTTCTGGCTCAGATGTTAGTACGGCACACACCCATCCAGCATCTCAACTTTTACAACTTCACTTTTCATTTTGCAACATGAGGAAGTGTCTCTGATGCTGGCAGGGAAAGGTTAACATGCTGCTGATGTGATCAAGCTTCCTGCAAATTTTGGGCTGGTAAATACACATAGTAACTTAATCTGGTGTTAAATCTTCCCTTTGCTGTATCTGGTGAATTTAAAAAAAGCAGCTCATGTGGTGTAGTTTATTTGTGTTATAATTGATAGGCTAACGGCGTTGCCTTTTTAGACTTGGTGCAGCTTGGAAGCCAAGAAGGTTTGTACTCCACCACAACTGCCAAAGAACTGCTGTAAACTAGCTAAAGTAGCACAAATACATGATCCACATCTGTGAAGAGGTTGGGCAAGTCTCTAATGTTTGTTCTGCTGCCAGCAACTCCACAAGTTTAAAAGCTTTGTGAAAGTGCACAGAGGCTTGATGCTGTGCTGCAGCCAGAGTAGCTTCTGTGTGATGTAGGGTTAATGGTGACAGACACATTAGGGGAAATTGCCCTCTTATCAGTCATTGCCAGTGAGAGGAGTATCAGCTATACCATAAGCTGACAGGCTAATGAGAAGAAGCATTAGGGTGCTTTTTACAGTGATGGTCAGTCAGGATGAAAGAAGGCTACAAGTTCTTCAAACAACATCAACTCAACATGCAGTAAAGAAAGAGAAGATGAACTACAGGCATTCATTACAACGACAGGCTGTTCAGTAGAAGATCAAATAGCACCTCAGCTGCTCTCTATATGGACTTACTTAAACTCTACAAAGTAATTGAAATTGACTTTAGTTAATGCACAGTGGTGATGTGAATCATCAAAGATGTGCCTGTGCAGGTTTTTACTGGTGCAGGGACTGCAAAGAGTAAGTCAATGTCACTGAATGCATCAGACCAATTTAAATACAACTATCTCTGAAAGTCATCTCCACTACAACTATTAGCACTCCTGTAGCCCCATGTCATTACCTTACCACCTCCATGCTTCACTGTCAGGACCATACATTCACTGTGGGAGTCATTACAGGTTCACACCAAACATGCTCGACCTCATCTGAGCCGAACAAATTAATCTTGTGTCATCTCATTAAAAATGTGCTCCCAGTATTCACCAGGCTTCTTACCATACATTTTTGCAGCCAGTAGGGCTATTTGTTAGGCTAATTGCAAATCCCAGGCGTATGAAATGTTTCAGTGATCACAGGCTTTCTAACTTGTGTGTCAGTGATCACAGGTGTGTTCACTTTTGCTGCATTGAGTTTGTACTATGATCTGTATTTTTAATACATGCTTTCTAAGTTATTTATTTTTCATGATTTAGAAGAGAAAATACTTTACTCTGTAACTTATTTCCAGGTAATATAATTCTGAAGAATAAGAAAAGACAGACAAGGTGTTTTTTGGGTGGGGTTATATTTATTCAACTTTCAATGATAAATTGATGAATAATTTGAGGGACACTAGTCACTAGATTGGACTGCACAGTGGCCTAGTGGTTAACACTTTTGCCTTGCAGCAAGAAGATCCCTGGTTCAAATCCCGGCCTGGGCCTGGGATCTTTCTGCATGGAGTTTGCATGTTCTCCCTGTGCATGCATGGGTTTTCTCCGGGTACTCCGGCTTCCTTCCGCAGTCCAAAAATATGCTGAGGTTAATTGATAACTCTAAATTGTCCGTAGGTGTGAATGTGAGTGTGATTGTGTGTCTGTATATGTAGCCCTGTGACAGACTGGTGACCTGTCCAGGGTGTCTCCTGGGGGAGGCTACGGTGAACTAAGTAGCCTCCTGCACCTTCCTGTCACCCTTGAACCAACTCTAGAAGCTCTTCTTTTGCTTGGCCTTCTTCTCCTGCTCCTGTTGTTTGTCTCTCTGCTCAATCACCTCTTCAGTCAGTTTTTGTTAATCTTTCTACCTTTGGTTCTCCAGAAAAACTGAAAGAGAGACTTTTTGTTTTTCCTTTGGATCCAAAGGTCCTGCAGTTTCTGATTATTTTTGCTCCAGTTGTCTGATTCTTTCCTGCAGGTCATCTGTCTCTTTTTGTCTCCTGAGCAGCTCCTGATTTTCTTGTTCTTTCAGAGCAACATCATTCCTGAGCTGCTCTAAACTTTTATGCTCAGTCTTCCAGGTCTTTTCTTTCTCCTCCATCTCTTTGTGGACTTCCAGCAGCTGCTCCTCAGCTTTGAAGAGCTCAGTCATAATCCACAACATTGGATTATTTGACTGTTTCTTGAAATTAAGAAGGTGCAAAGTCTGGAGGTAAAACTCTCTGTTTGGTGAAGTTAACATCTAACTGACATCTGAAATGTGAACTACACACTGCTTTAACTGTGTGCTGCACTGTAAAAGAATCTTAAAAGTAGAGCTATAAAATAAAAGCCATTGATTATAAAGTAGAACATTTACCTCCAAAATGTAGTAGAATTGATATATCAAGTAGCATTATATGGAAATGCTCGAGTAAAGTACAAGTAGCTCAAATTTGTAAGTACAGTGCTTGGGTAAATATCCTTAGTTACTTTTCAGTACTGATCACCTGCTGACTCTGACTAAAAGCAATAATTACATTTCTCTGACATTTCAGTATGGCATGTTGACTTTAGAGCCTTTTAGTGTGGAGCCTCAAAATGTGTAGGATGAAGGCTGGAAACATGGAGAAAGGTGTAGCATGGCTCTGTCAAAATGTGCTAATCTGTAAAAATTCCATTTACATTTAATGTTTTTTTTTTCAATTTAAACCCACCTTCTGTCTCTACAGGAGCCTATGATTACCCATAACCCCCTCTTATACATAGAACTGTGTAGACATCTATATATATATGTATCAAGAGACAGCTAAAGGAACTGAGCAAACTCACTTCATTTTTAAAAAGCAAACATGAGATTGATACTAGTCTTCTCATCTCACTATCAGAAGAAAGTTAATAGGTACATGTTCCATGCTGTTAAAATAATACTGCAGTTTATCTGTAAAATATAAGCGAAGTGGCAGCTTTTTGACTCAAGTGACATTCATGCATGCTAAAAATCAGTTTGTAATGGCTCAACCCCACCTGGGACTGAATTCAAACTTTTAGTCTCCCCACTAAATGAGGGTAGCAGTGATGTAGATTGAATCTCTTTGTCCTTCTCCACCGTAGCCTGGAGTGCAAACAGCCTGACTGCATAGGTTGCTTTCACCTTGTTCTGTATGCATGCCACTTCACCTTGTTAAACTTTGAATAGTTGGGTATCTAGGCCAAGAACTCCTTCTTTCATTCTTGGCTTCCTTTTGCTGGCAGGGTTTGAAAAGCTGTTGAGTAATCAGCACAGATGCACTGCTGCTAATTGGGAAGCAGCCGGAGGGAGCTGCTTGTTTTGGACAGGAAAGCCTCAGGGGCTCTGAACGAAAGAAGCAGAACTTTAGACATGCTACTTTGGTCAAACAGCTCAGTCTGTACATGGCATTCCTGATTTGTTTACAATGTCTCCATCTGATTCATGTCAGATGGATAAAATCCCTTTTTCTTTGTCCTTTTGTGCACTCTGGAAAATGGATAACATTACACAGCCAACAAAATATTTGAATAACTCAGAAAATTTCACAATTCAGGGAGAAGTGAAACCATCACAGGAGTCTGGCATCTGTTTGCCGTTACAGGAAACTGATGAAGATAGAGATATGACTCACATCAAACGCTACTTCAAGGAGGCCGTCTAATGGGGAGAATGTTTGTTTGCTCATTTAGTCTCAGACATCTTCTCTTTCATGTTAATCCAGGCTAGATTTACAGAGATGAGATAAATACACTGCCTTGAACTGTGATGACCATCCATCCATCCATCCATTCATCCATTGGAATCCATACTGTAAATGCTTAATGGTGACATTTCTCTGTGGTTTCTAAACACTTTGTCTTACTGTAGAGAATCTTGTTGGATCATGTATTGGATCTCTTGTTGGTCATATGAAGAAAAAAAACAACAACTTCTAACTAATTTATTTTGTTCATGTTGAAGATTTTCTATTTTTCATAAACTCGGCTTAAGCAAGCATACATGAGAAAAAAATTTGGTGATTCCTGTTTTCATAGAAGACAGGAAGAACTAACTGAGTCACGTCACATCAAACTGCAATGATAAGATCAACTGAATTAAGGTGGAAAAAACATAATTAACCATTTAATAGCAAAAAAACCCCAAACCAAAATAAAACAAAACAAAACAAAACAAGCAAAAAAAAAACACCAACCTGAGAAATCCTGAATAGCACTGTGATACAGATACTGAAGCTCATGAATGCAATATGAACAAGTTTATATCTTTTACACAGTTTCATCAGCATCTTGTATGATGTTGTGCGGGCTGATATGTGTTTACATTTTATAAAATTCATAATCAGCCTAACTTATTGACAACTTCTAGAAAAATGTCAGTGTGAATGTTATCTGTCCTGAAGCTGTAAAAATTGGTGATTTGTCCAAGGAAAAGCAGAGAGCTTTTAATATTTCAGCACTCAGAAGTAAATTTCATCAGCTTACATAGTATTAATAATATTGGCACAAAGATAAAAGTGTGAAGGAGTCATAACTTGATGAATGAAAGCAGCACAAATCTGTCATACACCAACTTCAGACTCCACACAACCCTTTCATCTGTTTATTCTATTATTGTCACTGTCTTAAAGTCAAACACCAAAGGTGTTTACATGACTTTTGATTTCAGTGGTCTTTTGAAGCACAAAATGACAGCAAACAATATTTATAATTGTAAAAAGCAGTGTCTTGTTGAAACAGTACTAAAAATATTCATATAATGCATTCAAGCTCATCTTCATGCATATCCAGTGCAGGTTTGGAAGCTTTTATAATGAGACGCAAGACAAAAGAAGTGATTTTGAGTGAGTTGTGTGACCAAATGTCCCCACAATTGTAGGAAAACCGAAAACAATGTCACTTGTGGGGACCTCATTTCGGTCCCCACAAGTTTAAACAGGGTTTTCTTGGCCATGTTGTTGTTACTGAAAAAAGTAAAAGTGCAAAAACGCTTCTTTAGGGTTAGCCATTGTTTTGGTTAGGGTTAGGGTTTGGTTAAGGTTAGGATTAGGGTTAGGGGTTAGATATGAATGGGAGTCAATGGTAAGTCCCCACAATGATAGAAAAACATAGTGTGTGTGTGTGTGTGTGTGTGTGTGTGTGTGTGTGTGTGTGTGTGTGTGTGTGTGTGTGTGTGTGTGTGTGTGTGTGTGTGTGTGTGTTCTTGTACTTGCTACATGGTGAGTACCATTTTCTGCATTTAACTATCAAAGTGAGGACATTTTTACAAAGTGAGGACATTTTGGCCAGTCCTCACTTTGAAACAGCCATGTTTGAGGGTGAAGACTTGTTTTTAGAGAACAGGTATGAATTGAGGTTTGGTTAGGGTTAGGGTAAGGATTAAGTTTAGGCAATCAGTTGTGATAGTTAAGGTTAGGGTAAGGCTCTAGGAAATGCATTACGCCTATGGATGTCCTCACTAAGATAGAAGTACAAACGTGTGTGTGTGTGTGTGTGTGTGTGTGTGTGTGTGTGTTCGTGTGTGTGTGTGTGTGTGTGTGTGTGTGTGTGTGTGTGTGTGTGTGTTACGCTTTTCTCTACAACCAGGTACACTGCTAAGGACCACAGGAAATGCAGTGTGAAGTCATTTGGATGAGCTGTTCTTGAGAAGCATAAGGAGATAAACATTTACCATCATTGACTACAGTAGTACTGGGGCTAGTCAGTGATGTAATACCATCATGGATCACATGACTTGGTATGACATACCTTGATTGAATAATCTCTGTGTTCTTTTGAAATTGAAGTCCAGTAATTCACTGATTAGGCATCCAGCAAATAAGGCCTGCTACTGTTGCTGATGAAATAACACAGCAGTGACATGGAAGGTACATGATGATGACTGAATAAGATGCTGAAATCTCACTGAGACATGTTTATGATATTTATAAACAGAACAATAATCTCTACACTAATTGGTAGTTAATTTCATTAACTGACTTATCAAAACAAAAGATAGCCATTTGTGTAATGCAATGAAAAAAGAATCCTTAGATGGACTGCGATATGCTCACAACCTGGTAAAACTGCAGCTAATGGAGGATTCAGTGTTAGAACTTTGATAGTGTGGGTGAAGTCTGACGTAGCATACAGTCAAAACAAAACTGGACTGACTGACTTTACTTGAGAGACCCAGTCAAAGCCCAGAATTAAACCCTAGAAGAACATCTGCAGAGACCTGAGGATGGTAGATAGTGAGTTCTGAAATTTGGTCTATGAATAACACAAATTTAAGTGTCAAGTGTACACAGTGTGCGGGGATTGAGTAGTTAACTTTAGCTGCAGGAAACCTGGTTTATTTGTCCAGTTACTGAGAGAAAAAGACATGTTTGTCTTATATTTAGAGAAGTGCAGTGTTGCACGCTCTTTGTTGGGACATAACTGTGAAGAAAATCTTACCCACAAAACAACAAACACTGACACTGATACACTAGGACCAGGGCAGTAAATTCCTCTTTTTTTTTTTTTTTTTAGAAAACAACATCTCTATCCTTCTCTTAGGCTAATGAATGTGGAATAATATCAACTGTTCACCATCCAAAACTTGCCAGAGACCAAGACTGACAGGCAGTACATGTCAGAGCTACTTCCTCTTGACAAGCGTAAAAGTTGCTGCTGTAAGATGAGAAGAACAACACCAGTTTGATCTCCGTGTATGTTTAGGCTCAGATGCAGAAAGAAGAGTCTTGCTCACTTATCAAAATGAAAAAAAATGTGTTCCAACAACTATTTAAACATGATGTCTTGCGTTTATGTAAACAGCATGCAAAAAAGGAAAAAAGTAGTGTCCTATTCAAGTAGTTGGTAGTTTAAACATAGAATAGAAACTAATTCACTATCTTGACATCTAAAAAGTGCAGCAAACTGCATTTTGGAGTTGGAGTTATAGTTGACACATTTTGCATATTTGAAGGAACACCGTGAGCAGCTTTCTTTTGCTTGTGTTTTTGCTGTGCTGTACTTGGGTTTTTGTATTTTAAGTACAATGAATAGACAGTTAACTAGAAGAAAATTTGTTATACTTCCTAAAATGTCTCAGAATGGCTTGTTGTAGTGCGTACATTTTTATTAGCTGTTCATGCTAAGACAGGCTAAAGACTAAGGTTTAGTAATGAGTGACAGGTAGAAATACTAAAATTTTTCTTTATCATGTAGGATTTCTTGATTTGTGTTTGTAAGGGTTTTCTCCACCAATTATAACTGTAGGATTATAATAATGTTTCTCCACCAATATTAATGTAGGGTTAATGTTTGCTCAAATGGGGTTAAGGGTTTTATACAGAATTATTATATAGTCTACCTGATATTCGACCAGCAAAGTATTTAGATTAGACAAATATAATAATTAGCCTATGAAACACTTCTTGTTGCGCTGTCAAGAAGAGCTTCAGGAATCATAAGGGGAATTATTTAGCTTGAGAGGTTATGTATAAAATTGAGGTAGCTGGAATCTGTACAAGTTAGGGACTAAAATGTGAACAACAAAATAACTGAGGCACTGAACTTATATTTGTGTATATTTATTAAACTAAACAAAACAATAACAACAACAATAACGCACATTAAGATGAATAACAACAACACAAAACAAATTAAAGCTGCAAGCAGCGATGGACGGGTCCTCGCATCCACGCTGGTCGGCGAATCCATGCACGTTCACCAGGTGGCACTGTGACTGAGAGTGTGTGTCGGCCTCTGAATCACATCTGGACCAGAGTTTAATCACACGTAAAATTTCAGCCAGATTGGAGCATGTTCAGACTAGTTATACAGCATTTCCTGCCCATCCACCACCAGGTGGCGCTGTAACTCAGAGTGTATTTCAAACAGTGGATGTGATGAGGGCTGGACTCTGATCACTCATGAAAAGTTTCAGGCTGATTTGATCATGTAGAGGCCAGTTATACAGCATTTATTGTCCCTCCAACAGGTGGCGCTGCAACTGAGAGTGTCTGTTGGCCTGTAGATGTGATCAGGATTGGATTGTGATCACACATGGAAAGTTTGAGGCAGATTGGAGCATGCAGAGGAGAGTTATACAGCAGTTGTTGTTTCATGGCGAAGCATCAAAACTCTAATGGTCGCCATGGCCACGCCATTTGGCTTCTGTTAAACTTTTGATAACTTTTCATCACCAAGTCCTGCTGTGTGGACTGACAAAATTTCAGGTCTCCTGGAATTATCCCCAAGGAGGTATTAACTCTCAAAAATGAGAAAAATCATCAAAAATCTCACAATTAATCCAAGATGGCCGACTTCCTGTTGGGTTTAGGACATGGCTCCAAGAGGCTTTTTTGTGCGTCCTGATGTGCTCTATAAGCCTCCCAAATTTCATGGATGTAGGTGAAACGTGCTGGGGGGGCTGTTTGTTAAAAATACTGTAGGGGACGCTATAGCATGTGCAGTGCCGAGATGCATACAGTGTTGTTCCTTGGGTCAATGGTGATGTGTGTGGTAATTTTTGTGAGCATTGGAGTATTCCTAACCTGTCAGAAAGGGCTTTGTTTTTCATGGCGATATTTGGTTGCTACGGCAACAGCGTTGCATGAAATGTCACACCCTTCACAGTGTGTGATTGTCAAGAGGTGAAGACTCGACTGACCAATTTCCAGCATGATATCACCAAGTTTGGGGCCATTGTACCTGAAAATATAAGGCCTTAAACTTACTATTACCAACAGGTGGCGCTATGACTTTTTCAAAATTTATGAGTGTGGATGTGTTCAGACTGGACCTGGTATCCAGCATGTGAAGTCTGAGGCAGATAGGATGTTGTTCAGCTGAGATATGAATCGTTAAATTTTCATGGCGAAACATCGAAATTGGTTTGGCCGCCACAGACACGCCCTTTGATGACAAGTCACCATTTTCACTGGGATGCATCATCAATGTGTTTAGGCTGTTGTCACTGCATTTGAAGTGAATATGATCAACCGGGTAACAATAGGGCATGAAAGTGTAAAAGATGTCTATTTCCTGAAACCACAAGGTGGCGCTATGACTGTCAATGAATATCCCTATGTGGATGACATCAGGACAGGACTGTCATCATACATGTAAAGTTTCAGGCAGATTGGAGCATGTTGAGAAGAATTAGACACCAATTCCTGTTTCATGGCGAAGGATCAGTTGTTTGAGGCTCCGCCATGGCCACACCTTTTGGCTTCTGGTTGAGTTTTTGATAACTTTTCATCAGAAAGGTCTGGTGAATGTACTGGCCAAATTTCAGTTCTCTCAGACTTATCCACTAGGAGCTATAAATTTTGACAAATGTACAGCAAATTCAAGATGGCCGACTTCCTGTTGGGTTTAGGGTGTGGCTGTGATTGACTTTTTGGTGTGTCCTGATGTGGTGCATATGCCCACCAAATATTGTAGCTGTAAATAAAACATTGTGGAAGTTGGCCTAATGACCACTTTTTCAATTTTGCAGGTGGCGCTATAGAGCCATTTTTCCACACATATGCGCAACTCCCATAAAATATCAAATTTTTCGCCAGTCCTGATGTGCACGCCAAATTTCACGCGTTTTGGTTCATGATAAGGCCGCCAAAAAGGCAAGTCATTTCCCGAGGAGCGATTAAGTTTGAAAAATTTACAGCAAATTGAAGATGGCCGACTTCCTGTTGGGTTTAGGGCGTGGCTGTAATTGACTTTTTGGTGTGTCCAGATGTTCTGCATATGCCCACCAAATATTGTAGCTGTACATGAAACATTGTGGCAGTTGGCCTAATGACTACTTTTTCAAGTTTGCAGGTGGCGCTATAGAGCCATTTTGCCACGCACATGCGCAACTCCCATAAAATATCAAATTTTTCGCCAGTCCTGATGTGCATGCCAAATTTCACGCGTTTTGGAGTATGATAAGGCCGCCAAAAAGCCAATTTACTTTACGGGAGAAAAAAAAAAAATAAAAAAAATAATAATAATAATAATAATTAAAGCTGCAAGCAGCGATGGACGGGTCCTCGCATCCACGCTGGTCGTGAATCCACACACGTCCACCAGGTGGCGCTGTGACTGAGAGTGTATGTCGGCCTCTGAATCGCATCTGGACCAGAGTCCAATCATACATTTAAAATTTCAGCCAGACTGTAGCATGTTCAGAGCAGTTATAGAGCATTTCCTGTCTATCCACCAGGTGGCGCTGTAACTCAGAGTGTATTTCACACAGTGGATGTGATGAGGGTTGGACTCTGATCACTCATGAAAAGTTTTAGGCTGATTTGATCATGTAGAGGCCAGTTATACAGCATTTACTGTCCCTCCATCAGGTGGCGCTGCGACTGAGAGTGTCTGTTGGCCTGTAGATGTGATCAGGATTGGATTGTGATCACACATGGAAAGTTTGAGGCAGATTGGAGCATGCAGAGGAGAGTTATACAGCAGTTGATGTTTCATGGCGAAGCATCAAAACGCTGATGGTCGCCATGGCCACGCCATTTGGCTTCTGGTTAAACTTTTGATAACTTTTCCAAACCAAGTCCTGCTGTGTGGACTGACAAAATTTCAGGTCTCCTGGAATTATCCCCGAGGAGGTATTAACTCTCAAAAATGAGAAAAATCATCAAAAATCTCACAATTAATCCAAGATGGCCGACTTCCTGTTGGGTTTAGGACATGGCTCCAAGAGGCTTTTTTGTGCGTCCTGATGTGCTCTATAAGCCTCCCAAATTTCATGGATGTAGGTGAAACGTGCTGGGGGGGCTGTTTGTTAAAAATACTGTAGGGGGCGCTATAGCATGTGCAGTGCCGAGATGCATACAGTGTTGTTCCTTGGGTCAATGGTGATGTGTGTGGTAATTTTTGTGAGCATTGGAGTATTCCTAACCTGTCAGAAAGGGCTTTGTTTTTCATGGCGATATTTGGTTGCTACGGCAACAGCGTTACATGAAATGTCACACCCTTCACAGTGTGTGATTGTCAAGAGGTGAAGACTTGACTGACCAATTTCCAGCATGATATCACCAAGTTTGGGGCCATTGTACCTGAAAATATAAGGCCTTAAACTTACTATTACCAACAGGTGGCGCTATGACTTTTTCAGAATTTATGAGTGTGGATGTGTTCAGACTGGACCTGGTATCCAGCATGTGAAGTCTGAGGCAGATAGGATGTTGTTCAGCTGAGATATGAATCATTAAATTTTCATGGCGAAACATCGAAATTGGTTTGGCCGCCACAGACACGCCCTTTGATGACAAGTCACCATTTTCACTGGGATGCATCATCAATGTGTTTAGGCTGTTGTCACTGCATTTGAAGTGAATATGATCAACCGGGTAACAATAGGGCATGAAAGTGTAAAAGATGTCTATTTCCTGAAACCACAAGGTGGCGCTATGACTGTCAATGAATATCCCTATGTGGATGACATCAGGACAGGACTGTCATCATACATGTAAAGTTTCAGGCAGATTGGAGCATGTTGAGAAGAATTAGACACCACTTCCTGTTTCATGGCGAAGGATCAGTTGTTTGAGGCTCCGCCATGGCCACACCTTTTGGCTTCTGGTTGAGTTTTTGATAACTTTTCATCAGAAAGGTCTGGTGCATGTACTGGCCAAATTTCAGTTCTCTCAGACTTATCCACTAGGAGCTATAAAGTTTGACAAATGTACAGCAAATTCAAGATGGCCGACTTCCTGTTGGGTTTAGGGTGTGGCTGTGATTGACTTTTTGGTGTGTCCTGATGTGGTGCATATGCCCACCAAATATTGTAGCTGTAAATAAAACATTGTGGAAGTTGGCCTAATGACCACTGTTTCAATTTTGCAGGTGGCGCTATAGAGCCATTTTTTCACACATATGCGCAACTCCCATAAAATATCAAATTTTTCGCCAGTCCTGATGTGCACGCCAAATTTCACGCGTTTTGGTTCATGATAAGGCCTCCAAAAAGGCAAGTCATTTCCCGAGGAGCGATTAAGTTTGAAAAATTTACAGCAAATTGAAGGTGGCCGACTTCCTGTTGGGTTTAGGGCGTGGCTGTAATTGACTTTTTGGTGTGTCCAGATGTTGTGCATATGCCCACCAAATATTGTAGCTGTACATGAAACATTGTGGCAGTTGGCCTAATGACTACTTTTTCAACTTTGCAGGTGGCGCTATAGAGCCATTTTGCCACGCACATGCGCAACTCCCATAAAATATCAAATTTTTCGCCAGTCCTGATGTGCATGCCAAATTTCACGCGTTTTGGAGTATGATAAGGCCGCCAAAAAGCCAATTTACTTTACGGGAGAAAAAAAAAAAAAAAAAATAATAATAATAATAATAATAATAATAATAATAATAAACCCTAGGGTTTCAATAGGGTCCTTGGCACCGCTGGTGCCTTGGACAGTCGGTGCCCTGGCACCGCCTGTCCTTCGCACCCTCGGTGCTCGGACCCTAATAATAATAATAAACCCTAGGGTTTCAATAGGGTCCTTGGCACCGCTGGTGCCTTGGACAGTCGGTGCCCTGGCACCGCCTGTCCTTCGCACCCTCGGTGCTCGGACCCTAATTAAAGCTGCAAGCAGCGATGGACGGGTCCTCGCATCCACGCTGGTCGGTGAATCCACGCACATCCACCAGGTGGCGCTGTGACTGAGAGTGTATGTCGGCCTCTGAATCGCATCTGGACCAGAGTCCAATCATACATGTAAAATTTCAGCCAGACTGTAACATGTTCAGAGCAGCTATAGAGCATTTCCTGTCTATCCACCAGGTGGCGCTGTAACTCAGAGTGTATTTCACACAGTGGATGTGATGAGGGTTGGACTCTGATCACTCATGAAAAGTTTCAGGCTGATTTGATGATGTAGAGGCCAGTTATACAGCATTTACTGTCCCTCCAACAGGTGGCGCCGCGACTGAGAGTGTCTGTTGGCCTGTAGATGTGATCAGGATTGGATTGTGATCACACATGGAAAGTCTGAGGCAGATTGGAGCATGCAGAGGAGAGTTATACAGCAGTTGATGTTTCATGGCGAAGCATCAAAACGCTGATGGTCGCCATGGCCACGCCATTTGGCTTCTGGTTAAACTTTTGATAACTTTTCATCACCAAGTCCTGCTGTGTGGACTGACAAAATTTCAGGTCTCCTGGAATTATCCCCGAGGAGGTATTAACTCTCAAAAATGAGAAAAATCATCAAAAATCTCACAATTAATCCAAGATGGCCGACTTCCTGTTGGGTTTAGGACATGGCTCCAAGAGGCTTTTTTGTGCGTCCTGATGTGCTCTATAAGCCTCCCAAACTTCATGGATGTAGGTGAAATGTGCTGGGGGGGCTGTTTGTTAAAAATACTGTAGGGGGCGCTATAGCATGTGCAGTGCCGAGATGCATACTGTGTCGTTCCTTGGGTCGATGGTGATGTGTGTGGTAATTTTTGTGAGCATTGGAGTATTTCTAACCTGTCAAATAGCACTTTGTTTTGCATGGCGATATTTGGTTGCTACGGCAACAGCGTTGCATGAAATGTCACACCCTTGACAATGTGGGATTGTCAAGAGGTGAAGACTCGACTGACCAATTTCCAGCATGATATCACCACGTTTGGGGCCATTGTACCTGAAAATATAAGGCCTTAAACTTACTATTACCAACAGGTGGCGCTATGACTTTTTCAGAATTTATGAGTGTGGATGTGTTCAGACTGGACCTGGTATCCAGCATGTGAAGTCTGAGGCAGATAGGATGTTGTTCAGCTGAGATATGAATCGTTAAATTTTCATGGCGAAACATGGAAATTGGTTTGGCCGCCACAGACACGCCCTTTGATGACAAGTCACCATTTTCACTGGGATGCATCATCAATGTGTTTAGGCTGTTGTCACTGCATTTGAAGTGAATATGATCAACCGGGTAACAATAGGGCATGAAAGTGTAAAAGATGTCTATTTCCTGAAACCACAAGGTGGCGCTATGACTGTCAATGAATATCCCTATGTGGATGACATCAGGACAGGACTGTCATCATACATGTAAAGTTTCAGGCAGATTGGAGCATGTTGAGAAGAATTAGACACCAATTCCTGTTTCATGGCGAAGGATCAGTTGTTTGAGGCTCCGCCATGGCCACACCTTTTGGCTTCTGGTTGAGTTTTTGATAACTTTTCATCAGAAAGGTCTGGTGAATGTACTGGCCAAATTTCAGTTCTCTCAGACTTATCCACTAGGAGCTATAAATTTTGACAAATGTACAGCAAATTCAAGATGGCCGACTTCCTGTTGGGTTTAGGGTGTGGCTGTCATTGACTTTTTGGTGTGTCCTGATGTGGTGCATATGCCCACCAAATATTGTAGCTGTAAATAAAACATTGTGGAAGTTGGCCTAATGACCACTTTTTCAATTTTGCAGGTGGCGCTATAGAGCCATTTTTTCACACATATGCGCAACTCCCATAAAATATCAAATTTTTCGCCAGTCCTGATGTGCACGCCAAATTTCACGCGTTTTGGTTCATGATAAGGCCGCCAAAAAGGCAAGTCATTTCCCGAGGAGCGATTAAGTTTGAAAAATTTACAGCAAATTGAAGATGGCCGACTTCCTGTTGGGTTTAGGGCGTGGCTGTAATTGACTTTTTGGTGTGTCCAGATGTTCTGCATATGCCCACCAAATATTGTAGCTGTACATGAAACATTGTGGCAGTTGGCCTAATGACTACTTTTTAAACTTTGCAGGTGGCGCTATAGAGCCATTTTGCCACGCACATGCGCAACTCCCATAAAATATCAAATTTTTCGCCAGTCCTGATGTGCATGCCAAATTTCACGCGTTTTGGAGTATGATAAGGCCGCCAAAAAGCCAATTTACTTTACGGGAGAAAAAAAAAAAAAAAAAAAAAAAAAAAATAATAATAATTAAAGCTGCAAGCAGCGATGGACGGGTCCTCGCATCCACGCTGGTCGGCGAATCCATGCACGTCCACCAGGTGGCACTGTGACTGAGAGTGTGTGCTGGCCTCTGAATCGCATCTGGACCAGAGTTTAATCGCACGTAAAATTTCAGCCAGATTGGAGCATGTTCAGACTAGTTATACAGCATTTCTTGCCCATCCACCACCAGGTGGCGCTGTAACTCAGAGTGTATTTCAAACAGTGGATGTGATGAGGGCTGGACTCTGATCACTCATGAAAAGTTTCAGGCTGATTTGATCATGTAGAGGCCAGTTATACAGCATTTATTGTCCCTCCAACAGGTGGCGCTGCAACTGAGAGTGTCTGTTGGCCTGTAGATGTGATCAGGATTGGATTGTGATCACACATGGAAAGTTTGAGGCAGATTGGAGCATGCAGAGGAGAGTTATACAGCAGTTGTTGTTTCATGGCGAAGCATCAAAACTCTAATGGTCGCCATGGCCACGCCATTTGGCTTCTGGTTAAACTTTTGATAACTTTTCCAAACCAAGTCCTGCTGTGTGGACTGACAAAATTTCAGGTCTCCTGGAATTATCCCCTAGGAGGTATTAACTCTCAAAAATGAGAAAAATCATCAAAAATCTCACAATTAATCCAAGATGGCCGACTTCCTGTTGGGTTTAGGACATGGCTCCAAGAGGCTTTTTTGTGCGTCCTGATGTGCTCTATAAGCCTCCCAAATTTCATGGATGTAGGTGAAACGTGCTGGGGGGGCTGTTTGTTAAAAATACTGTAGGGGGCGCTATAGCATGTGCAGTGCCGAGATGCATACAGTGTTGTTCCTTGGGTCAATGGTGATGTGTGTGGTAATTTTTGTGAGCATTGGAGTATTCCTAACCTGTCAGAAAGGGCTTTGTTTTTCATGGCGATATTTGGTTGCTACGGCAACAGCGTTGCATGAAATGTCACACCCTTCACAGTGTGTGATTGTCAAGAGGTGAAGACTCGACTGACCAATTTCCAGCATGATATCACCAAGTTTGGGGCCATTGTACCTGAAAATATAAGGCCTTAAACTTACTATTACCAACAGGTGGCGCTATGACTTTTTCAAAATTTATGAGTGTGGATGTGTTCAGACTGGACCTGGTATCCAGCATGTGAAGTCTGAGGCAGATAGGATGTTGTTCAGCTGAGATATGAATCGTTAAATTTTCATGGCGAAACATCGAAATTGGTTTGGCCGCCACAGACACGCCCTTTGATGACAAGTCACCATTTTCACTGGGATGCATCATCAATGTGTTTAGGCTGTTGTCACTGCATTTGAAGTGAATATGATCAACCGGGTAACAACAGGGCATGAAAGTGTAAAAGATGTCTATTTCCTGAAACCACAAGGTGGCGCTATGACTGTCAATGAATATCCCTATGTGGATGACATCAGGACAGGACTGTCATCATACATGTAAAGTTTCAGGCAGATTGGAGCATGTTGAGAAGAATTAGACACCACTTCCTGTTTCATGGCGAAGGATCAGTTGTTTGAGGCTCCGCCATGGCCACACCTTTTGGCTTCTGGTTGAGTTTTTGATAACTTTTCATCAGAAAGGTCTGGTGCATGTACTGGCCAAATTTCAGTTCTCTCAGACTTATCCACTAGGAGCTATAAATTTTGACAAATGTACAGCAAATTCAAGATGGCCGACTTCCTGTTGGGTTTAGGGTGTGGCTGTGATTGACTTTTTGGTGTGTCCTGATGTGGTGCATATGCCCACCAAATATTGTAGCTGTAAATAAAACATTGTGGAAGTTGGCCTAATGACCACTGTTTCAATTTTGCAGGTGGCGCTATAGAGCCATTTTTTCACACATATGCGCAACTCCCATAAAATATCAAATTTTTCGCCAGTCCTGATGTGCACGCCAAATTTCACGCGTTTTGGTTCATGATAAGGCCGCCAAAAAGGCAAGTCATTTCCCGAGGAGCGATTAAGTTTGAAAAATTTACAGCAAATTGAAGGTGGCCGACTTCCTGTTGGGTTTAGGGCGTGGCTGTAATTGACTTTTTGGTGTGTCCAGATGTTCTGCATATGCCCACCAAATATTGTAGCTGTACATGAAACATTGTGGCAGTTGGCCTAATGACTACTTTTTCAAGTTTGCAGGTGGCGCTATAGAGCCATTTTGCCACGCACATGCGCAACTCCCATAAAATATCAAATTTTTCGCCAGTCCTGATGTGCATGCCAAATTTCACGCGTTTTGGAGTATGATAAGGCCGCCAAAAAGCCAATTTACTTTACGGGAGAAAAAAAAAATAATAATAATAATAATAATAATAATAATAAACCCTAGGGTTTCAATAGGGTCCTTGGCACCGCTGGTGCCTTGGACAGTCGGTGCCCTGGCACCGCCTGTCCTTCGCACCCTCGGTGCTCGGACCCTAATAATAATAATAAACCCTAGGGTTTCAATAGGGTCCTTGGCACCGCTGGTGCCTTGGACAGTCGGTGCCCTGGCACCGCCTGTCCTTCGCACCCTCGGTGCTCGGACCCTAATAATAAACCCTAGGGTTTCAATAGGGTCCTTGGCACCGCTGGTGCCTTGGACAGTCGGTGCCCTGGCACCGCCTGTCCTTCGCACCCTCGGTGCTCGGACCCTAATAAACCCTAGGGTTTCAATAGGGTCCTTGGCACCGCTGGTGCCTTGGACAGTCGGTGCCCTGGCACCGCCTGTCCTTCGCACCCTCGGTGCTCGGACCCTAATAAGATGGTGTGATATGAATGATGGAAAAGGGAAGGAAGAGATCACAATATTTCAACGTAACACTGGGATAAAAATTATGCTTGAAATATGATGTTCTGAGGAAAAAGGGATAACTAGACCACACCTGAAAGCAGCCGTCAATTTGACAGTAGGCTAATTTGTTAGCCTGTAAATATTATCATTGAAAAGATAATTTGAGAAAGTTGCACCAAGTTCCAGTGACTGAAAGGTAATTGTGTGCCGTGATGATGATGATGCCTCGGTGGATGGTCCGGTCGGCCTTTGTTGATGTGGGTCGGAACAATGGTGGACAGAGTGGAGCCTTGGAGTCTTTAGAACTCATGGGTTGGAAGCCTCTGATAACAAAGGAAAGTTCTTTCTTCAAACAGAGGATTCTGATGGTGCTGGAGGACTCTTGCCTGTGATGGTGAAAGGGGGCTCCAAGTAGGAAAAGAGACTCCAAGTGGTAAAACAGACTCCTGATGGTGATAATGGACTCTAAATGGTAAAACAGACTCCTCCGAGTGGAGTAGCTCCAAGTGGTAGCTACTTTCAGATGTGGTCTTTTAAAGTGGGCCTTTGCATATCATTAACTCAGCAGGGGTCTGGTACATCCTCCGTCAGGGAGGGCTGATGTCAAGATGTCCCTCACAGAGTTACATTTTCAGGTAATTTCTGTAACTTTCCAAAATATTGCAATTTGGTGAACATGGTTTATCGAGGATATTACTGATAGATAGCTGATTAAAATGGTACCAAACATGCTCATATGTGATCGGCAGACATGTTAAAATTCAGCCCGATCTCACGGGGATTCGTGAAACTGTCACGTAAGTTTTAGTTTCGGTTTCGTGTGCACCAACACGATTTCGTCATGTTTTTCGTGCCGCTCACCACGAAATGCGCACCAATGTATTTTAAACGGCGGACTTTTCGTGCCACTCAGAACGTATTTCAAAAGAATGTGTATATTATATTTTTAATGTAAAACCGTGGCGAATCCAACGCTATATTTTGCATGACATCGTCCCTAAACATAACCCTAACCATAACCCTAACCATAACCTAACCATAACCTAACCATAAGCCGGTGGTACACTTACCAATTTGCGGCGGCCGCAAACGCGATCACAGAAGCAGTATACGCCGATGGACAGCTTAGATCGTCATGAATCCGCCGGTATAAACCACTTTCAGATGTGATTACCACAGCGAAAAACATTTCGTGGTGAGCGGCACGAAAAACATGACGAAATCGTGTTGGTGCGCACGAAACCGAAACTAAAACTTACGTGACAGTTTCACGAATCCCCGTGAGACCGGGTTGTAAAATTATGACATTGATACTGATCAGGAGGAATAAAATATTAAAAGTAAGGCAAGAGGTAGATTAAGCATGAAGTCATTGAAAAGTTCACTTGTTCTATGAAATGGATGCACATAAAAGGAGTTATGTCCAGAATTGTGAGATGATTGTCTTTGTTGGTTCTGATTTGAGTTCAGAGTTCCTTGTCAGTAAGTGGAATGTCTTTGAAGTTGTCCTGAGCCCCCACTTTGGTGGCTCAGGAATCAGTCAGAATGTGTATTGGTGGCCATTTGGTTCTGATAGTGAGAGGGGGCTTAGACTGGCTTTATTTTCATCCTGGAGTGGAGGTCTGTTTGGGGAAGTCCAGTATCGCCTGGTCTCATGCTCTCCTGCTGATTTGATACTTTGCATTTTCGGGCCAGATGTGGAAAGTGTCTTTGTTTGCAGTGTCTTGGTGTCTTAGTTCCACTGATCAAAGCAAGCCTTCAGAAATCCCTGGAGTTTGACGTTTGCCTAAGCCAGAACCCTGTGGAACTCCATAACCAATGCCAGTGTGCATAGTGTCCAAATATGACAGGAGTACTCGAGTGGTGTATTTATGACCAAAGTGAGTACTTCAAAGGGAAGTGAAATCAGATCTACATTAAATACAGTTGCTTTTTGTAGGGGACCTTTTTGGCTCACACCTTCTAGCATAATAAAAAGCACTAATGGAGACAGACCAGGAACCACAGAAGAAAAGGTAAAAGATCTCAGAAAACACTGGGATCATGACGAGAGCCTGACAAAAATCAAAATAAGTAAAGCACAAGTACCCCAGAATTGTATTTAAGTATAATACTTGAGTAAGTTTATTTACTAGTTACATTACACCACTATATGTTGTTATTTTTAATGAAAAGCCTTTATCTTTTTCACACTATACAACACTTTGGTATAATTTAGACTAAGGTACAAACTAAAGCTAATACTGTTCATTACACTAGTTTCTATTTATGATTATTACCTCAAAACCTTGACCTCTGCACCTCCTCCCAGAAGACATTGGCATTGTTGGGCAACATACATTTCCTCCTATTTTAACATGACTCCTATCCGTTCTCACACTTCACAGGCCCTGGAGAAAATGTCTCCAGAGAATGCATTGTGCCAGCAGCTATTTTTGACTTCATCTACCTCTACAGTCTTCAGTTGATGAATTATTCCACCTTGAATGTGAGGAATCTTAGATCCGGATGAAGAAATTATCAGTGGTGAAATGGCCTGCTGTGCTGCCCACATCTCAAAGGACTGCCATCAGCACTCAGTTCCACACTGTGGATTGTTACTTCTCTGCTGTAAATGAGTCTTGTGGGAAATATGAGAGTCGGCCAAACCATGTCATCAGATTAACCACTTGCTGTTGCAGCAATTAACACTGTATGAAATTGGTTGTCCTATTTAGTGGCCAAAAGGTGTCGTCTGCCCATTGACTGTCCATACATTTGGTTGAGATGGATCAATATATGATTAAATATTTAACTAAATATCAGATATCTAGTCATCTGATATACTGAATGTTGCTGCCTGACCACAGCTGCATAGGAAGGAGTTCTGTTTTTTTGTGTCTGAACAGTTTATTCACTCATTATATTTTGCTGTCTTCAGTAACGTTTTAATGAACTTGTGTATAAATGCACTTGACATCAAAGTGTGTGTTTTGTGGTGATCTCACGGTGACACACAGAGGTTAGCATTTTTTTGGAAACAAAAAGTTAAACAAAGCAAAAATGAAAAAAAACCATCAACAAATGCTTCTACAATATGTGCAAAATTATTTCAAAATGAGCCTATCAGCATTTGCTTTCAACAATCCCTGGTTGTTCAGACCCCTAATGTTTGCTCTCAGTTTGCTCTGTGTCTGCTCATATCGGTTAACGTGCACTTTTGAACCCTGCTAGAGATGCTGAGTGCTGGTCTCTGCTGACTGTTCACTGTGACTGAAACCAGAGCATCTACAATAATGGCATCATTGATCACTGGCCATCTTTTCTCTGTCGCTGCCTTCAAAGCTTCCACCACCATGAGAAAAATTTCTAAAACAGAAAAGCAATCTCTCTCTTCGTGAGAGGCTTGATCTGCCCTCCCTATTACCCTCTGAGGCCTGATGTGCTTTTAGACTGCCTCAGTCTTCCTCTGACCTTCAGGCAAAGATAACTGTGTTTTCTCACTGAGGGGTTTCTGTCTCCTGTAGCAGCTGCTTTGCCTGCTAATTAAAAGAAGCATCAACTCATTCTTCCACATGAAGAATGACTTTACAGTGGTGAATCACTATTTATCTTTACATTTCATGAAGTATGGATGACATTCTTTCTACATTTCAGTAGGTATTAGTCCTGAGAGATTCCTGAGCATAAAAACTCCTGATTGGTTTGACTCTTGTTTTGTTGTTCCAAAGCTTAGGAATGGCCTTCCTTTTTCAGTCAAATAGTTCTCCTCCACTGACATTCAAAGAAATATCAGGACAGACATGTTTTTAGTGCCGCTTATTTGCTCTTTTTGGTCTTTCGGTATTTTATGTAATTCAGTTGATCTGACGAGTTGTTGTCCTGTTTATCGTGTTTTTTAGTCTTTTATGTCTGCTGATTGTACAAATTTTATCCTGTTTATCCTTCCTTTTTTGGAATCTATTTGTTGCTTGGGTAATTACAGCCAGGTCCATAAATATTTGGAGGTTGACACAACTTTCAGCTTTTTGGCTCTGAACACCACCACAGTGGATTTGAAAAGAAACAATCAAGACATGCTTTAAGTGCAGACTTTCAGCTTTAACTTGAGTCAGGTGAATGATGGAGGAATTAAAACACATTTCTGTGCCCTCCGCCTTTTTAAATAACCAAAAGTATTTGGACAAGCTAACATAAACAAAAATCAAACTGTCACTTTTAACATTTGGTTGCAAACCTTTTGTAGTAGTATTCATCATGTAAAGGCTGCATTTACCTCTTACTTTCTGTTTTTGTGCTTATTAACTAGTAATGTTTAGCTAATTGCTTGACCAAAAGCAAAATACTATCTGGCATATCTTACTTTTCAAAAGCAAATTTTTAATTAGTTGTGATATGGTGATGGGTGCAGGGGTTTTGGGCACACTGCTACATGAAACAGTATTTAGATTATTAATAATGTTTGGAGTATTGTTTATCGTGCTGTCATATTAATTTCTGTTGAAGGAATTTGATCACTGGCTTCTTAGTGAACCTATAATGATGGCCCATTCGAGTGTACTGTGCTTTTAAATCTACTGTAGTTCCGCCCTGTACTGTGTAGACCAATCAGCGGCTCCGACACACATCCCTCTCTGAGTTCTAGACCAATCAGCGCTCTCCTTTCAACAGCAGTCGAGCAGTCCAGTTGTAGCAGGCTGGTAGATGTAGCTCGCCCCCAGTCTACCACCAGCGCAACAAGCCTGTCAGCCGTGCTGTTCACACGGTCTGTGTACACAGAAAATGCCCGGAAAGTGATTTCCAGAGGACGGCAGGACTGCCCGGACACAGGCTCTGGATTGGGTGGAGGTTCTCTGACCGCATAACCCGGGTCTCCTGCGCCGTCTCCGCAGCAGTAGGTAGGTTTTTGGCGCTGTGGTGTTGTTGTAATGTCCCTCTGCCTCCTGTCCTTCCCTTCAGCTCAGGAACTGCGACAATTAAACTCACATTTTTGGCAGTTTGGGCTTTAATAACCGTTAAAGGTCGTAATCTTGACTGTAAACACAACTACTCTTCTTGTTAAATTGAGGTTACATAATTGCTGGTGTTTGGTATGGTAGCTATCAGAGCTGGAAAAAATGACCCTGGCTCATACAGTCACATACAGATTCAGCTCAGGTCCAATAAATATATGTATCCGGGCTGTGTGTTGACAGAAGCCCGTTATGTGCCGCCGTAGGGGAAAGTGTCACGGAACTGGATCACAAGTCTGCCTGGTTATCGACATATGTAGGCGGGTTCCTCACCTTGAAGAGTACCGAAGACATGTTACGAATCTTAAGCCACTCGACATGCGGTTGGGTCACCAGGCTGCACGTACTTCAGTTAAATTCAACTTAAAACATGTCCTTGGTGCATAATTACTGTCCGTTTGTGTTGTCAACAGACAGCTGCATGAACACAAAGTTCACACTTGATGTGTGTTTGTAACCTTAGCGGTTCAGATACTAATTAAGCAGGAGACCAGAACATGAAGTAACCCTAACATTGGCCATTTCTGAACTATGCTCCTCTGCCGATGACATCATTTAACGGATCTGTTTTCATAGTTTTGTTTTGAGGTCACCTATAAAATGAACGGACAATGAACGTGTCGGGGTTACATGTGAGTGATTTTGGTCTGTGAGTGCAGCCAAGGTTGGAAAAGATGATCCTGCCTGAGGTAATCATGTTGGTCATGCTCATGCAAAGTAGCCTGGCCCTTATATTAAGATGTAGTTCTATTGGTGACATGTTGTAATTGCACACACAGGGAAAACACACTTCTTGCTTGGTGCATTTTACCCTATTGTGGACCAGAGGTCTTCAGTTACTGAATAATCACACTTTACTTTGTCATCATGCTCAGAGAGTAGTGTTGTTGTTTACCTGTGAATAAAATGTGTGTTACCTTTGACAGCTTATGTTCCCTTCACTACTTATTGTACATTTTAGACTAGCAATATAATATAGAAAATATCTGCTATGCATCAAAATAAGACTGTTAAAACAAATAGATGCAGTTGTAGCCTGCGGGCTTAGAAAAGAAAATGTTTCTAAAAAATTACGTTGTAGCAGTCCTAGAAGGCTGAAAAAACAGTTTCCAGTGGCCATAAAGGGGCGTAGTGTACCAGTGTCTTAGTAGCCGGGGGCACATCTGCTGTGTGCAGGTGGTCCGGGGAGGGGGACTGAAGTCTAGCTGAATTCAGAGTATTTCTCAGTGCTGGCCGCTCTCAGTGGGTTGGCCTCCACAGCTGCAGAGCGGGATCAGTTGGAGTCCAGCTCACTTATACTCTCATTTCCGTGTCTGAAAAGAACACCCACTGGTGCATCACAATTATTACATTCAGTCCAGCAGCTGTCTGACCAATGAGCCCAGCCAGAGTTTTAACTGCAGAGCAGGGTCCATTTTTAGGAAGTTCCTCCAAAGATTTACCGATGTGGGGGTCTATATTCATCAGAATTGTAATGCTGGTAGCCAGAGACATCACTAAATCTCCTTCACTGCTTGTTCTTACTGTGAAACATTTGACTGATGTACCAGTTTGTTGACTCATTGTGGTCATCAATGCCAGAACCTGTCTGTGTTGTTGTCTGCAGCTTACAAAGTTAAAATCTTGCAATTCATGATTATATTTCTCAATTTTTATGTGTTTTCAAACACTGTAGCGGGACAGTTAAAATGACATTAGGAAACAGAAACCATGGCTGTCGGTGAGAAGTGGTCAGTAACAGTTGAGCTCAGAGCCAGTGAGTTTGGTGACCACCCACATGTTGGTCAGGTTTCCCTGGTGACCTAGTCAAAGAAAAGACCTTTTATTGTGGGTCAGTGTACATGGAGTGTGACCGCATGCAAGTAACCCATAGTTGGAGGCAAATGGTTCTATTTTAGATCCAGATATATGCGGTTAATGGTGAACAGAAAAGCAGCAAGATTTTGTGTGCCTAGCCAGAAAATGCTTGCCATTACTTTAATAATTACATAAAGGTTAATGGATCGTAAGTTTTTTCATCATTAAATCTCCTGTTGAGCCAAGGAGATCAGTAGTTTAACCACTATTGTTAAGCCAGACAATTTCCTGTAAAGTAGGACTGGCAACATGATGAAATGCTGAACTGTGTTGAAACATATTGTAGAAATCTTAAACATGGCATGTAACGCCAACTGAAATGAATAGATTGGTAAACTGACAGAAAAGGGTCAGCTGCTTTGATAATTGATGAACTTGTGTCTTTTTCAAAGCAAAAAGGCAAAACATTCTGCATTTCCAACCTTTCTAGCATGAGGATTTGTTGTTTTTTTGGGTTTAATAATGTAATAATCATACTCATTGTATTGTCCATTACACAATGCAGTCAAACTAGGTGTAATTACAACAGGTATGCAGTGTAGAGGCTCAATATTGTTCTGAAAAAATTGACTCCTGTTTTTCTCTCTGTCAAAGGGATATACCACAGTCAAGCTTCTGACCACTGTCCACAGGTTTACACAGCATTCAGTATTTGGAATAAATCTTCTTTATCTTCCTTATCGGTCTGCGTTTGTTATTAACTCGAGACTTGTTTGGTTCAGATAATCTATTCTTATATCTTTAACTGCGTCACACACCACGTAGTGACACCTCTGACGAAGACGGAAGGCTCCGTTGAAACACGCCAGGTATATTTTTGACAATATTACTTGTGTGATCACAGAAAAAAGGTTAAACATTATAGTAACTTTAGACACTATGAACTTCATTGGATCAATATTATGATATCTGCTAATCTTTTCTCTACATTTTTGCTCAGTGGTGATTTAATGCTAATCATATAAAGCAGTCTGCACTTACATCTGCCTTGCCACTCAACAATAGCGTCTTGGACAGCAGCACAAACAGATGATGTTCACTGTGATGTATTACCAGACTCAAGCAGGCTTCACGTCCCAGAAGCTGCTTGCCACAGTGCAGGGAAATAAACAGAACTCACCACTTGCTTGCATGACTGGAAAGCGCAATTCAGCATGATTTAAAAATGATCAGCAGTGAAGTTTGTAAGATGTGTTGTTAACACTGTAGGCTAAAAACATACAAAACATTAGTGTGGTCCTGGAAGATTCAGAATCAAAACAGTCTCCAGAGCAACCCTCCTACACTGATGGCTCTGACAGCCCAGATTGTGTCTTGCTGCCTTACAAATTGTATTCATACTAGTGGCATGAGCTTCCCACTCATTACACAACCTCCCTTCAAACACACACTCTCACACAGATCCAGTGCACACACTGTCTAGTCAGTGGCAGATTTACCCCTCAGCCAATCACTTTACTGATTGGTGATTTGTCTATCGTTGTTTATAACCCCTGCATTGTGGTGGTGAGTTTACATCTGCAGTGTTGTCAGCTGCACCACAAACATAAGGTTGATTTACCTGGGTGCTGCATCGCTTTGACAGAGGATATTGAGATTGACTATTGTAAAATGTGCAGCATATGCAGATGCATGCAAGCAGAACTGCTGTGGTATGAAGTGTGAATACTTCCTGTGCGAACTGGAAGTAAGACACTGACTCGCAATGGAGGAAGCTGAATGGTTTTACTGAGACACTGTGGTTGCATAGTGCACACCTTTAAACTTGACTGTCAAAAGGAAGTCCTGAATACATGCTTCAGTCTCTAGAGCAATCACTTTCACTGGAATCTAGAATCGGTTTCAGCTGCACATGGTTGATAAATACATGGAAACCCAGCATAGAAATTGTGTCTTAGTTAGGCTTCAGTGCTTCTTGTCTAGATTTTGCAAGTGTGTGAAATTCTTCTGGAGCGCTGAGCAGCATTCGCCCAAAAGAAATGTTCTCATGTTATGTTTTGATGATGGTGGTGGAGAGCGCTGTCAGATGCATTGCTCCATCGTGTTCGTTTGGGTTGAGATCTGATCTGACAGCATATGTTTCATTCATTCATCATTTTCGTCAAACTGTTCAGGAAGCGCAAATGTCTGTGGAGGCATCTGCACTGGTTACACTGCAGTGATTTCCACACATGCACTGCAGCCCTGTGGTCATCCAGGCACTGCCCAGAGGAGCTGTATGCCAGATAATGAAAAAGTCAGAATCAGCTGGACCAGAAATTAAACAAACTTTCCCCCCGGTAGTTCAGTAGTACAGAATGCGTGTAGTGTCTGATTACGCCCATGTGTTGATAGAGCATGACATTGTCCAGAGAATTCACAGGAGTTTTATTTGAGATGTTCTGTGGGTAAGGACTGGCCGCAAAATCATCAGTCCATTTCAAGGAATGGCAAGAACCCCGTTGTTTACGATCCTGCACTCTCTTCCCAGATGATCCCATTCATTATTGTGTAATCCGTGGCAAAGACGGGTCAGTGATATACACCCCCCAGATAATTAGGAATGTTCATCATGTGTTAATGTGACTGTCACAGCACACACTCCACTACCCACTATGACCTCAGTTAGAAACACAGTAGCCATTGAGAGTATGTGTAAAATCATCAACTAGTTTGTGAATTCTTAGTCTTTTTGATCCTTATTTTTGGCACAGGTTAAACCAACACAAATATACCCACAATTGCTGGGAAACCTGAATAGCGAGATCATGGTAATAGCTGTATTAAAGCATTCCCATATTGATTTTTCTCAAGCCTAGATTATGCATATCCACATAACCCAGCTCCAGTGTTCTGTTTCAAAACTGCCCCTGACAGGAAGACAGATCAACCAGTCAACTTGTTGGATTTTCAGACTCCACAAAGTGTTATCGTGATGTGAACCCAGCTGCTCCTGAGCCCCAGTGACCTACAGTTACTTAAACTAGGCATCTTCTTCATTTTTTATTGACAATGTAAGGTTGATCAGAACATGCAACAATGATGTTTAAAGTATTTTTATTAGTTTTTTTTTCATATATTGACTGACAGCTGTAACAAATTAACAGCTGTACCTTTTCTCCCTTGCACTGTGATTTTCACTGCATCTGTAACAGCAGTGCAAGCTGCTAGCTAGCATCTATCTTCTGTTTTGGTTGAGGAACCCATAACACTTTCCATGAAATACACTTGTGGGATTTAGTTGAACGAGCATTGAGCATTGTAAGCTGAGCTTGAGTGACTCATTTTAACAATGGCAACAAGCTTCTTTTTTTCCCCTCAAACATCAACAATAACAACTACAGCTCCTGTGCATCTTTCACCTTGTAAATGCACTATCAAAATCTTCTACATTCAGTAGCTTTTTAAAAAAATTGCGTGAAGTTGTCCTTTATAGATTTGAAAAGCTAATGCCAGCAGCTACCTCCTGAGACAGTTACCCCTGAGCTGCTTGTGTATTATCACCTCACTCTGATATTTTTGCAGCCTTTTTAAATAAATGCTGTCCTTGTCAGAAGTCAGAGCAGGGCAGTTTGTTTCATGTTCTGTATCATTCTGAACAAGTTAGCCTAATGCTTTAGCAAATTGCTGTTAAGCAAACACTCCCTCTGTTATTTTTTATTCCTTTGCTTGTGATTTCATGGGTGTGTGAGTGATCTTTTATGTGGGAAAAAAGGATTCAGGCATAACATTACTTTCAACACACCTCATTAATTTGGCGCAAACATTTAGGCTGACTGTGACTATAGTACAACTCAAGACAAATATTTTGCCGTCGCTACAGGCCCAGTGATTAAACAAACATTAAAGGAGATGGGTTTTGCCAGGGGGGGGCTTCTCCTGTCTCAAGAAATGTCAGATTGCCTCATCTTTAATTCCATTCTGAACACGCAAAAAGGTCCCTGCAGGCCATAAATAGTGTGACAGGTGTGTAAGCAAATTGAATCCCCCAGGAACCTAGGATTGACTCAAGGTTTGTACAAATAATGGGGGAGGATGACGACTGTGTTTGCATTTATCCCCAGTTTATTTGCACTGTAATCCCAGGAGATAATGCATGGATGCAGGGGTACAGTAGCCATGCATTAAGAATCTGAAATGCTGCTGAATTAGTTTGCACACACTCCATCATGATTTTACTTCAGTTAGAATGTGACTGTCTTGCCTGATGAGAACATTTAGTGTATCTGTTTTATGGTCTAGCTTGAGGTAGATTGGGTTTGTTCATAAGATCTGATTTATGACGGAGCCTGAGGGCCAGAGGTCGTGGACAGGGGAACGGCTATGGTCCTGCTGACTGATCCTGCAGGAATGTCCCAGATTACAGATCAAATTTGGATGAGAATGGGACATTTTTCAGTGACAAGATGACAGTTTGAGACCAGAGCTGCACAAACTGACTTGTGTCTCTCTGTAACATGTTAAAGTAGGACTGTAAATATGGATGACAGCATTGTATGTCACAAGATTTTGAAAGTTCGTGTTTGGATTTGAAGTACTTCTAATTTTATGTGACATTCAAGAACCCAGCAGATACTGGATCTCAGATCTTTCAGAAGCAAAAAGATAATTGCCATTCCTTCCATTTTAACTGATATAAAATATAATTTGAGCTAAAACAACTACACTAAAACAGTAATCTCTTTGATTTTCCAGGTGAAAAAGAAGGGCACAGTGTTAAATTCACACTGGCCAATTTACTGTGTCATAGCAAAAGTAGTGTATTTATCAAATGTTGTTACTCTCCTTCCTTCTGTTCATCCTGCTTTGCTTTCTGTCGCACCAAGATAAGCACTGCAGTTGACAAGTCATGAATGTCTCAGCTGTACAGTGTGTACGTAAAGAATAGAAAGAAGTTTATGGGAGAATAGCATTTGGATTAACTAACTGCCAGATCATAAGTTAGCTTTGATGGGCTCCTTGAACCAAAATACAAGCAGCTCTACTGTCCCTGCTGCTGCCACGATGGCTGGCTTTGTTTGTTAACTTGCTTGTTTTGAGTCTTCAACAATGGATAGTGAGTTTTTTTTGTATGAGCTGTGGTAGGGCACTGTCTGAAGTGTTGTTTCGAGAGGGTAGTGTATACAGTGGCTCCACAAGCTCCAAAAGACAGTGAAAAACTGTATTCTCTACATTCACGTCAGAAAATATAGTGTCAATTAGCTGTCAAATAGTTGCACCCACAGGGATGCACTAACTTTTAAGCACTTTCACAACCTGACGGGGCAGTTCCTCTCAAGATTTTCCATGTTGGCAAGCAGAGAACATCTTGGGCATTTAGCTAGCAACAAACCACCATGACAAAGACTTCTGTGATGCTTAATGGCCTCCACATAGTGCCTGTGTGTTTAAGACGAGTGGGTATCGTATAAGACAGTACTTCTGATTCCTAGTGATATATGCAGGGCTTCAGACTAACTTTTCACTGGTAAAACTGTTGCGATTAACTTTCTCATTTGGTCGCACCTCCTACTTTGTCTCAGGCAAAACGCATCTCTTGCTGAACATCTTCTTATTGAGAGACACTACAATTTACCAATGTTACTTAAACGCCCCACATTACAGGCTGTGGTAGATGCTGCTGGGTGGCTGCAGTGCTACAGGTGTGTGATTTTTTTGAAAACAGTTCAACTAGGGCAGGGGTCGGCAACCTTTAACACTCAAAGAGCCATTTCGACCCGTTTCCCACAGAAAAAAAAAACACCGGGAGCTGCAAAATCCTTTTGGCATTTAAAATAAAGACAACACTGCATATATCGCTTTTTACCTCTATGCCCTTGTTAATCAGTCATGATTAATTTATTACAAAGCCTCTAATTGGATAGATTCATTTTTTTAAATTGTGTCCTACCACTAATATTTATCTTACTTGGTTAATGTCATTTTTGCTCTTGGACCTCATATGTTACGTAATGTTAGCTGGAAATCAATAATTTGCGAATGTCTATTTAACTTGTAAAATCTATTTATCTTAAGCTAATAACTTTTCTCCGGTAAGTCACTGCCCTATTTTCCAAGACGACACTCCTCTGACTCTCTGACCTGCTGACTGGATGCTGGACGTGTTCTTGCGAGTAACGTGTATTACCTTATCAAAGAGTAGATACTGAGCAAGACAATTATCCGTAGCTTACCCTAGTACTCATGAGTACTTTTGACTCAAAGACAAGACGTAGCTTTCTTGGAGTGGAGCTTTAATATACAGGCTTGCCATTCTTGAGTACAAAACGATGTGAAACTACAGGCGTTGCTTCTCCATCTTCTCTGCACCAACTTTGCGCTCTCATGTCCCAGGGGAAAACCGCAGCACATCCGGTGGAGTGACGCGTCAAAGTAGGAGCAGTAATTTCACAATAAAACTCTATATTAAAATGCATTGAAATGCGCCTGAAAGGCAGAACAATTTATTTTCCAAAGTTACAGGGAGCCACAACAGAGGGCTGAAAGAGCCGCGGGTTGCCGACCCCTGAACTATGGCATTGTTAAGTTTGTCCCAGATGAAACGGAGTGATTTTTTTCTAGCCTAGCTTAGCTAGACTGTATTCCCGTTATAAGGGATATACGGGAAAAAGGTCTAGCCCTCCTCCACTGACACATTTTGACAGGTTTTCAAGCTCCGAGCAGATCAGACCGAACCAATCAGAGCACCAGAGGCGGGAGTTAACGATGCGTCATCTTCAGGGCCGAGTTGGCGACCGCAACAGAGCGAGGTTTCTCTCGTGCGCTTTCCTCTGTTTTGCACGGGCTGAATTTGTCCTTAAAACCTCAACAAGAAGCAGCTCTTGAAGCTTTTCTTTTTAAAAAGGATGTATTTTTAATTCCAGCAGGCTGTACGATAGAATGCGTAATGCTGCCCTCCACTGTTGAAAGGGAGAGCTTAAAATTTTCTCAGGACCCCTGTACGGCGAAGGAAGCTGTTAAAACTACAAAACATCATGGCGGAAAGGCAGTTGTTAGGTCGCTTAGTGATTGCGTCACACATGTGTTACGCTGATTGGCTCTCTCCAATTCAAGCTGTGATCGGTAGTCCCGCCTCTGGGCTAGATTTGGTTCAATGGAGCAGTTCCAGACTGACTTTATGTGTACTTGTAATACACAATATAAAGGCTGTCTGGTCCCCAGGCAAATTTTTTCTACATGCGCTCATTTCAAGGTGCAGTGCATGTAGGTGCACTCTGCATTCCACAAGAAGATCACATCGTTCAGCATAAATACCACAGTACACTGAAGTTATAACAGTATTACTTAGTTTCCACCACTGTGGTAAACACAGTAGCTGCCTGTGCTGGTCAGAGCGACACAAATACTGCTTCATGATCATCATGTATTAGCACAATGCAACCACTTGAAATTTTAACTTGCGCATTGTGCTAAAAAATGTAGTAAATGTGACGATTTTGGTTGCAGTCTGGAGCCCTGGATATATATAACAGATGTTATGATATGACTTAAACAGTATTATCAGCACAAGACACATGTCCACTGTGTTATCACTTAAGTGAGTATTGATTGATAATGTTGCCCATTATTGACTGAGAAAATTATTCAAAATCTTCCTCGCTAACATCGTACCACAAATATAGAGAAGACTGGACTTATGCCAATACCAGTAAGTTACAAAACATCTTGCTTGGGGACATCCCAAAATAAAACATGATTTCTGGAGGGAAAAAAAGGCAACAGAGTCAACAAACTCACTGTGTTCATCTTCAGAAAGTGTTTGACAGATTGCCTATGCTACATGGAGTGATCCTTCATCTACTAATCACTGGAACATTTAATCGAAGAAACCTTTTAACCTGGCTGCTGTTCTTATCAAGCAATTAACATCAGGACGGAAAAATGAGTGGAAGTCCTGGTTTCCTGCTGTTACATTCTGCTGTCACAGACCTCTCACATCAGGGCTTCATGAGGTGCAGTCACCTTCATTATTAAGTGTTTGATGTGGTTTGGTTTCACCGTTACTCCATGGAGAGCAGCCTCAACCTCCGCTGCTTCTCCTAACAGATCAATGGGAAAAATATCCTGCGAGGAGGATGAAATATCAGTAGCAGGAGAGAAGAGCGTCAATTAATTTAACACAAACGCATATCAGCCCCGGTGTGAGGTGTAACGTGACACTGCTGTGAATCTCAACAGCAGTTTATCAGTCAGGCCGTCAAAGCACTTTACCTCTGAGGGGATTTTTTTTTTTCCATTTCTGGTTTTTGCTGGTTTGTCAGTCATGCTATGCAAAATGTTTAAGACAGAAATACACAAAATCACCCAAATGAAACAGCTTCTTGCAGTGTCCTTAATAATTAAGGTCCAATGCAGTGTTTGACAGTATTTTGTTTTTTGCATAAATCTATCTTATATTTAGGGTCAGAACATTATGCATTCACCTAATGTTTAAGCAGTCAAGTTTCATGTATTAAATAGCAAAAAGTATTGAAAAACTCTAAGGCCTTGATCTAGTTTTTCCTCCTACATGTTCCTTGATCATATAGTTCTTGTTTTATACAGATTTCTTCCAATCCTAAACTGGTTTGTTCAGGCAAAATTGTTGCACTTTGATGTTTCAACAACATAAACATCTGAGAAACTTTCTTTTCTTTTTGCTAGTGCACCCAATGTCTGCTTTTAATCCTCTGAACCCTCTTCAGAAATAAGATGCTTTACTCTTTTTTTGTTTAGTTTTTCTTCTGTCACTATCAGAAACATGGATATTAGTGCTTGTACTGAATCTGAAAAGAGATCCATCCAGTGATTAAGAATCAGAATCAAAGACTAGTGACTCCATTGTGCACAAACCTTAAACAAATCATGCAGGGAGAATTTCTTTAAAGAAGCATAAATAACACTGTCTCCACTGACACTGGCTCTCAACCCTGACAAAGCTTTATCAAGGCCTTTGGAGTCTGTGCAAAATAAGGCAGCTCATATAGGTTCCGCTTAAAGTTAACTATTCATTGCATTATTTCTTAGAGCATCCTCACTGTACTTAAGGCTTAGGACTTTCAGAGCAGATGTGGTGTAATTTTGCTATGAAGGGATATACATTATATATCCTGAAATCTAATGAGGAAGTGAGAGATTCACAAGTTTGAGCAATTATAGATTTAATAATTCAGAGATTAACACTGCTTTTAATACATCTTTACTCTCTTTACATGTTATGTAAAGCACTAAAATTAATAATTGTATGAGCAGTTCTGTCTAATTTGGCTTGACTGACCTGTAGCAATAGCATCTCAGTCATCTCTGAATCATCCATTGTTACCCATTGTTACTCACTTCCACTCCTTTTATTCCCACCTCTCATCTCTCCATTTTGCAGTGTTGACTGCCATGTTTCTTTTCACTGAAACTCAGTTGTGCTCTGATTGAATGGTCCGTCTGTAACATTTTATGTAGCTGCTGTTTTGGTGAGGTCTTCCTTAAAACAGGATGTTAAGTCTCAGTGAGACTTGCCAGGAGTGATTGATCATATGTAGCTTTAAAAGTGGATCTGTAGGTGGACGTTCCCTTTAAGTGCAGTTGCGGCAGCCTTGGGGAAACAGCAGGGCCCTTCTGTACTCCCACTAATAGACTAAAGGTGTTGGCAGCCTAGCGTGCTTTGTGAATTGCCCCTCCCTGTAACACTGAATCACCAAGGAGAAGACACAGAGATGTGAGATTTGTGGGTGGGCTATAAGAAATGACAAAGACTGATGACAGGAAAGCAAAGAAATACACCATGTCACATGCTGCACTGTAAGACCTTTTCTACAGTATTTTCTACATTCCTTGGGCACAGCACAGAGCCTTTATCTGCAGCTTAGTCTTGCATGAGCTCCTTCTCACAGGGAGGCTAATACAAGGAATTAGCTGTAATTTTTCTGTTGTGAAACGCTCCTTTCTTGTATAACTACAAGTTAACAGTTGAGGATATTTGCTTAAAAGCAACAACAGCCACTTGGCTCATTAAGCATGAGCAACCCACTGAGAAGAAGTTGGCAACATGGTGTTGGAGGGGAAGCAGATGGTAGAGTGGTGCATTGGCTTGGCCTGGTCTACCCCAACCTGGCTAAATAGATTTCAATACAGTGTACAAAATATGGACCTGTTTTCACAATGGCACAAGTAGTATTGTTGATATTGGCCAAAATATGAAATATCAGCTTTGGACCAAAATGGACATTGACAGGCAGAGATGGTTATCAGGTTAAATGTCTACAGTTTTGTTTGTAAATGTTACAAAAAAAAATTATGTCATGTTTTACCTGGTAAGTGGAAGTACTTTTTAATTTTTTTTTTGTTTCTCGCAGTATGTAAGCAATTGAAAAGCATTGTGTCTGTACCTGTCAGTGGGCCATCATGACAGGGGTATAAGGGCTAAGGATAATATTCATTCCACCACAGGAGAGACTTGATGTTCTCTGCATCTAAGTTGGAAAAACTATACCTATACTGGTATCTGTATTGACAAAAATGAGTTGGAAAATAACAGAAAATTGGATATTCAGTGCTGTGTGCCCTAACTTAGAATAGCATCACCAGCAGCTTACCCATACTTGTATGTTTGTGGTACTTGCGTACCTGTAATAAATCCACATTTTTGTGAAACAGTGAAATTGTGTAAAGTCCATGAATTTGATAGCATTTAATGATTTGAAATACAATTTTGACTCAATTTACCAGGTTCAAGCCATTTCAGATGCCTCATTAAGGTCCAGCTTCTCAACTAAAGTTAAAAGTAACATTTCAATGATATTAAATAATCTTTATTAGTGATTTTGAGTTCTGGGCTAATTCAAATCCACAACCTCTTCAACCAGAAAATGAGATGAGTGCCAGACAATATGTATCTGACACATTAAATAACAACTGTATCGCTTATGTTAAATGATTCTTTCTGAAACTGGCAAGATGTGGTCGGCTAAATCATTTCTCAAGAGGGTAGTCACCACTACGTTGGTCTTGTCAAGCACAATGTACTTGTGGCTGTAGAGTGAATTAGTGTGTTCTCTTGCAAATGATCTTGGACTTGCAGAGACCACATTAACCAGACAATAACCAAAAGTTATATATGGGATATATATTGAAGTTCTGAAAGTTGTTCTCTGCTTTGTTCTTTTCTAATAAAAAGATTGAAGAGAGAAAAGGCTCATATAAGAGATTCATCAGTGCAAGACCAGATGTGGGTGTTTGTGTTCAGTGTAAAGAGAATATGGAATTCAGGGTATGAATGTTGCTTTTTCTGACTACTCAAAACGTGAGATCAATTTTTTCTTTACAGATTACTCAGATGCATAATTAAAAAACACACACACAGTAGTTTTATGTCTATTGTCTGCCAAAATTCAGCATCTTCAACTTTTATATACAAACATGCATCTTTCAACTTTTCTCCTTCATGTTTCCAAGTGGCAGTGATACTAGACACATGGCTTTCTCTGTTTTCCTCACCTCATAACTCTTGTTTTACCTCGGTCTATCATTCTCTCTCTTAGTTTCCTTTGCATCCTTGGACTGGGGGGATTTTTTTTCTTTTGCTGGATAGAGTTTCCACAGTCAGTCTGGTTGTTCCACCGTTTGTGCATTAAATTGAACCTTCTTTTTCCAGGAGATTTTGAAATTGCATAGTGAAAGCGAGGCTTGTAGAGAAGCAGTCTAAACATGGATGGTGTTATGCTTTGTGCAATCAACATTTCATAACAATAAGTTGAAGCAAATGTCCAGTGTCGGTCTAATAGATTTTATTCACCAGGCATGTTGCTGGGATACAGAAACCCCTTGAGTAACATCCCTAAGTTGGAATCCTCATATTGGCTAACCACAATAGAGATGATGTTAGATGTAATAACTTTGTGATATTTAGTAAACCCTTTTGTTAAATTTCTGTGGTAGCATCTCCGTCCAAATGTGTAGTCTCTTATTTTAAGACTTAGTCATTCATGTCTTATTCCTTGTTGTTGATCATCCTGCTTTCAAATTTAGTGTTTCTTAGTGTGGGGTTTTTGTTGGGGCCGGGCATAGACAGAAATTGTTGATTTCTGCATTCATCAGCAGTGGATTCCCCTGGAGGATTTCAAATGTCTTTTAAACACTATGGAAAAACACTATGGAAAAATCATCTTTTAGGACTTGTTCTTAGTGTTTTTGCATTTTAGCTTCGTTGCTCAGTGCTTTGTACATCCATTTTAATGTCTATGTTGTGTTTTGTCATGACTCTGTTTGTCTGGTACTCAGTGTTATATTGCATTGTTAAATTGTCTAATATAGGTTCCTTAGAATGTTGTTTGTCAGTGACTCAATGTTGTCTTGTAATGTTGTTTAAGGACAGGTCTCTCTTGAGAATGAGACTACCTGTATAAATGAAAGCTAAATTTAAAAAAAAAAATGCTGCTTGCCAATTATGAACTGTGTAAACATAGGTGTGAAGACCTTGAAATCTCCATGTATCTTAAACATACTTCCAGGACATTAAATGGCACAATTATGTATTTTATGGGAGGGAACAAATTCGCTAATAAAAACTTCGTGAATTAGAACAAAGAAGATGATAATGTCTTGTATCATTCGGTGATGTTCAGCCCAGATAACGATGCATCCAAACAGCTCTGCTACCATGCAGGGGCAGTCGGCCGCACTGGGTTCATTGCTCTGCTGTGACGAACAGCAGCCTGTCACTTTGTAATGTCAGAGATACTGCTGCAGAACAATGCTGACAGGGCCTGTTAACCATCACACTCATGTGATGTGGAATGTATGTAAACAGACTATCAAGAAAACAAGATAGCTGGATTTCCCTTGCCCCAATCGCGTGGTTAAATTATTTAGCTCCTAGCCTATAAAATCAAAGTTGTACTTTATTGTTGGAGTCTTGCTGTAGTTGACCTGTTTAGGGGCAGTGTGTAGCCACTCCAGTTCTGTAGCTACAGGCTCAAACACGGCGGCCAGAATACTGCTAGTATTACCCTGCATGTGCTTTGCTAGTTGTTGATCAGTATGAATTAAAACCAACACGTTTACATATGCGACTTCAACCTGGTCACTGTATATTCACACAGCATGTCAGTATTAGGATATTTCCCTATTCTTTACCTCATTATTCACCGACAGACCCCTTCTGAAAATTAAGTTCTTTGACTTTGTGAACATGTTCATATGATGTTTTTGTGTGCTAGAAGACACATCATAAGTGAAATTCACAGTCAACACCATGGCTAGTCATTTCCACATTGAAAGTGTGGTATTCTGATGCCAATCTCAATTCACACAAACTTAATCAGTTGCCCTGTCAGTGTGCAAGCTGTGGCTTGATCTTGTTAGTATTCTTCTTCACAGCTGGTTCCAACATGTATGGCAGAATTACTGCAATATTCCATTGTGTAGCATAGAGTAATTTTACAGTGTTTTGAGCAGAGTCTTAGGTAAGCTGGTGTGCTCGAGTGGCAGAGTTGGTGTAAATAGTCATTGCTCCTAGCATATTTGTGAATTAGAAACTGTAAAGAAATGTTGCTGCTTTTAGGAGAACACCTAGTGGTAAGATAAAATCTCAGAGTTCTTTTTGACATGGTTATTTGTGTGAGGCCAAGAGCAGGATGAGAGGGGCGGGGTCTTATTCAGAGGCTCACACAGCTGACTGCTTGTTAAAGGTCAGTAGGTAATAAGGTTGTGGATCACTAACTGCCCTCCATTATTATAAAAATTGTTATCCATGTGAGGTTAAAACAAACTAGCACAACAGACGAGCATGAATATGTGGTTTGCAAGTAAGGCTTTGCTGTGACCTGCTGTAGCGTCCCCATGTCCTTACCTCCTCATCTGCCAGCCAGGACGTTTGTTCAGGAGGATGACTGGAGACTCAGAGAAAGCCCTCCAACAAAGAAGCAGCACTACACCTTCTGCTTCCCATTGCCACAGAAAAAAAATGACAGCCAGCCCACTGCCTTGTCAACATTTTATGTGCGACATGTATGTATGCATTTGCAGTGTGTAAGCACATATTGTCCTATGTACAGAATAAGTTTAATTGCTTACTCTGTGTTGAGATTAGAGGCTGAAGGCTGAATGTCACAGATGATGCATGTGCTACCAGAGAATAAAAGCCAGAGTTATGTCTCGCAAGATGAAAGACAGAGATCTCTTTTTTTAAAATGCAAAATCTGTTGTTCTACATCACAGTGCAATGCCTTTGTCATTTATCTTTCAGTAGGCTTTGAATTCTTGTACTAACCCTCCATAGAAGGACAATAAGACAGAGCTCATTTAGTTTTTCTGCTAATATCTTCATTTTCCTAATTGTGTTCAAAGCTGTTTTGTGATTCAAAGCTCTCTACAGAGTGAAATTGCACGATAATATTGGCCTGAGATCAAAAGGCCTGTCATCTAAATAGAATTTGATGTTTCTTCTCTGTAGATTTGCTCTGAGATGCTTTGATGTGTGTGTACAGTAATGACAGTGAATGTCTTTGTGTCTGACATCTTTCACATGAATTATTTTTAAATCTGGAACAGAAAATGGCACTTTTGATCAGATTTTCTTGTTAACGTTGCTTGATTAACGTTGCTGGTGAATAATCAGATCTAACTGTGTTTTTTGTGTTTTTGTGCCACAATCCAGGCCTCATGGAGCTGGGGACTCGACGCCTGCTGTGCACCAGGGAGCTCGATCCATGCCCGGTTCCCAGCAAACAACCATAGAGGGTGGGAGCCTTACTTACCCCTCAATTCCTTTTTCCCATCCCTCCCCCTAAACTGCCCCTGTGGTGATATTGTTCTTTCCTGACTGTGGCTGCATCATGATTGGCAAGCTGAAACAGAACTTGCTGGTGGCCTGTCTGGTCATCAGTTCGGTCACAGTCTTCTACCTGGGCCGCCATGCCATGGAGTGTCACCATCGCATTGAGGAACGCAGCCAGCCAGGTGGAATCCTGCCTCTTTCAGCACTGGGTGGCAGCATGCGAACCACCTTACGGACAGGCCAGAATCTTAGCACACCTTTTGTTTACAACAAAGACATGCCACTCATCTTCATTGGTGGTGTTCCTCGCAGTGGGACCACACTAATGCGAGCTATGCTAGACGCCCACCCAGAGGTGCGTTGTGGCGAAGAAACTCGTGTCATCCCACGCATACTGGCCATGAAGCAGATGTGGAGCCGCTCGGGCCGGGAGAAGATGCGACTTGATGAGGCGGGTGTGACAGATGAGGTGCTGGACGCCGCCATGCAGGCCTTCCTGCTGGAAATCATTGTCAAACACGGTGAGCCCGCTAACTTCCTCTGTAACAAGGACCCTTTTGCACTGAAGTCGCTTTCTTACCTGGCCAAGATCTTTCCCCGTGCCAAGTTTGTGCTTATGATTCGAGATGGACGGGCTTCAGTGCACTCCATGATCTCACGGAAAGTGACCATCGCCGGCTTTGACCTAGGCAGCTACCGGGACTGCCTGACCAAGTGGAATCGGGCCATAGAGACAATGTACACTCAGTGCCTGGAGGCAACGGACAAATGTCTACCCGTGCACTATGAGCAGCTGGTCCTCCATCCAGAGAAATGGATGAGGACACTGCTGAAATTTCTTGACATTCCTTGGAATGATGCTGTCCTCCGCCACGAGGAGCTCATTGGAAAAGCAGGAGGAGTGTCTCTCTCCAAGTGAGTACAGAAGCATTAAAAAGCAGCAATAAAACATTAAAAAAGACAATAAAACATTATTAAATACAGTGAAATGTTAAAAAGAGCAATAATATAACCTGAGAAAGAGGAAAAAATGTTCTGCAAATAACTGTCTAATGAGTTTGTATTTTTAAAAGCTTTTTGAACTGAGGGCTTGACCAAGCTGTTCTGACAGTAAGGAAGGGCTTAGGTCTGAAACATTTAAAGCATGGGCCCCTTTTGTTTTAAGCCTGGACCGTTAGACTTTTAACAGCAATTGATTCTCTGGTCTGAAGGATCGAGAAGCAGAGAAATGTGTTAAAAGTTCAGAGATGTAGATAGAAGCCAGACCATGTAGAGATTTAAAAGTAATCTAGAGAGGCGCCCAGATAGCTTAACTGGCTGAGTGGGCGACCCATGAATAGTCCCCATAACAGCAGCCTGGGTCCGATTCCAGCTCACGGCCTTTTACTGCATGTCTTCCCCCACATTCTTCTCCCTACTTTCCTGTCTGCCTCTCAACTATGTCTATCTAATAAAACCAACAACAGGCCAATAAAAAGTGATATAGAGAATTCTGAATTGAAATCTGTACTGAATGGGGAGCTGGTGTAATTCAGAAAGGACTGGAGTAATTCATTCCCTTAAATGTGAGTAATCTTGCTGCTTAGTTTTGAATCAACTGGGCAACTGATTCAAATGAATCAAGTGTTGCAAAAGTCCAGGTGGGAAAAAAAGATCATGGGCATAAGATGGACAAGGTGATGAGTTGATAGTGACTATGTCTGACTGAATGAATCTCCAGACAGAATTGGTCAGTTGTAGTTCAACTTTTACATTTTACTGTCGTCACTGCAATTGTAGTAATTGTAGCCAGAGAGTGAAACATCACTCTGACTATTGTCAGTGGGTCTTTGAGACTTGTCCATATTGTTACATCTAGACAGAACTCTGTAATTTTGAGAGTAATTACAACATAGGCCTGTATGATGCCTTTCTAGAGTAGATTTTCTCTACACAGTTTCCTCAAAATGGAATGGCTCCATTGTCTGCTTGTTGTGTCTTGTTTGTCCCTATTAGGGCTGAGTACACTAATTTGTCAAATGGGGGTCAGTGGCCTCTTGTCTGTATGCTAAAACTAAGCTTGGGGGTATATTTCTTCCAGTGCTCTAAAGGGGTAACTGTCAGTGAGGATGCAGTGAATCAGTGAATACTCTGTGTCATGCTGTGAGTCATTTTTGATTCATTTTTTCTCAGAGGTTTCTAGACATTTGGGACACTTAGCCCATTTGGAATGCAGTTTACTGGAAACTGTGTGTAGTCTTTGTGATAATGGGATTCCTTGTATGTAGCAGTAATTTCTACGGAGGCTTCACTTTTTTCTTCCTACGGCTGCAGATTCATGAAAAAGCTCATTGCTGAGGTTACAGTGGATAAATAAATATTTGGTGTTGTAAGAAGTTGGGATTTGTACCAGGCCCACAAGCTCCACATGGAAACCAGGCCTGTCAGATGGATATCATTTCCAGTGCAAAAGAAATGAGCATGGGCATGCCCATGTCAACTTAGTTTTTACCTACTTCGCCTGGAGGGGAAAAAATATGAACTGACTACTAACCTTGAGAAACGTGACATGTAGGTAAGCACTGTGTCAAGTCATAGGGAAGTATCACTTTCTATTTAATCTCTGTTCCTCTAGACCTTAAAAATACACATGAACCTTTGGCCTAGAAATGGTATGTTTTCCATGTTTTTGCAAAGCCTTCAGACTTTCCGTTATTATATTTCACTTGTAAATTAAACATCCTACAGCAGCTCACAGTGAGGAACCTACTCATTAGTGACTTAAAACATATGAGATTATGTCTGTACTCTAATCAGGTCATCCTAGTGGCCATGCCTGCTGTCAGGGTTGTTTTAGTTTCACTGATTTGAGAGGTTAGCCTCTGGAAGCTGTTGAGGAAACTGAAGGGGTGCAACCCTATTCCTTGCCTCTGTCTGTCCCAGCCCCCCACCCCTCTTCCCGTCTGCTGCCACCGTCTTCCTGCCACGTAGCACCAGAACACACTCCATATCGCCTGGAGTCATTTGGGACACATTTTGTTATTGTGTGCATATCAAAAGGCTGATGTTTTTGATTAAAAAGTTTTGCCACCACTGAGCAGTTTTCCCTCCAAATGCCTCTTGCCTTTACTGCACTTCTTTATGAACTCATCCCTCTCCCTGTAGTAAAAAGTGAGGATGGATCTTTTTTTTTTTTTAGCTTTCCCCCATTTGAAAGTGTCTGATTGGCAATGTGTTCCCTCTTTTTTCCTTCTTACGTTGCATGACTTTTATGTGTTTGACTATGATAAATATCATTTTAAAAACTAGAAAGCAGCAGGGAGCAGTAATGAAGTGCAGCCATGAGTCAGTTTCTTTTTTTTCACAAGAGTGCCTTTGTTCTACATTTGAGGTGTAAAACTAAAAATGCATTATAATTTATTTAAGAATGAGATTGATATATAAAACAGTTTGAGAGCATATGTGTTTTTGCCGAGAAGGTAGGTTCTGTGTTATACTTTGACACAGGTAATCTAAGAGGCAGATTCTCCACAAACGGTACACTGTGACCTTCTTCAGTAAGAGTTGAATGCAGGAACTGTGGCTTTGATTAGTAATTTAAAAGGTCGTCAAAAAAATGAATGATATGATATACTGATATGGCTTTTTATGTAACAGTAATCTGAGTATCTCAATATCTGTGCTTCTGTCTGTGCACTGATTGGAAATGTTAATGTAAAATATAAGTGGGAAAATCTCATCATTCATCATAGGGACAGGTATAGTTGTTGGAAGTCAAGATTAAGCTCATTGAACGTAGTTTGTCTACTGTGTTGTAGAGGATGACCAGTTTATCCAAGTTTAACCTACTGCTTTTTCAAAAACACATCAAGGACATATTTAACAGGCAGCTTGACAGCAGCTAACCTCAGTACACAGCTATAATTATAAATAATTCATCCCAGTAGAAGAATGTTATTTTTTCCAGTCCTCCTCCAGTGACGTCAGAGCCCTGGAATTTTCTCTCAAGGACTTTGCAGCGGTGCTGATATTTGCTGACACATGAGCAAAAAAGGCAGGCCAGAGTCATATACCTGTTCATGTAACAGCAGCACCCAGGCAGTATGGCTTTGACATGTTTCAACATTTGTTCATTTCAAGTGTCAAAGCATATCACGACACAACAGTTACACTGCTGCTGCTTTCTACACACGTGGACAAAATTGTTGGTACCCCTCAGTTAAAGAAGGAAAAACCCACAATTCTCACTGAAATCACTTGAAACTCACAAAAGTAACAATAAATAAAAATTTATTGAAAATTAAATAATCAAAATCAGCCATCACTTTTGAATTGTTGATTAACATAATTATTTAAAAAAACAAACTAATGAAATAGGGCTGGACAAAAATGATGGTACCCATAACTTAATATTTTGTTGCACAACCTTTTGAGGCAATCACTGCAATTAAAGGATTTCTGTATTTGTCAATGAGCGTTCTGCAGCTGTCAACAGGTATTTTGGCCCACTCCTCATGAGCAAACAGCTCCAGTTGTCTCAGGTTTGATGGGTGTCTTCTCCAAATGGCATGTTTCAGCTCCTTCCACATATGTTCAATGGGATTCAGATCTGGGCTCATAGAAGGCCACTTTAGAATAGTCCAACGCTTTTCTCTCAGCCATTCTTGGGTGTTTTTGGCTGTGTGTTTTGGATCGTTGTCCTGTTGGAAGACCCATGACCTGCGACTGAGACCAAGCTTTCTGACACTAGGCAGCACATTTCTCTCCAGAATGCCTTGATAGTCTTCAGATTTCATCGTACCTTGCACACTTTCAAGACACCCTGTGCCAGATGCAGCAAAGCAGCCCCAAAACATTACTGAGCCTCCTCCATGTTTCACCGTAGGGACAGTGTTCTTTTCTTTGTATGCTTGGTTTTTGAGTCTATGAACATAGAGTTGATGTGCCTTACCAAAAAGCTCCAGTTTGGTCTCATCTGTCCAAAGGACATTCTCCCAGAAGCTTTGTGGCTTGTCAACATGCATTTTTGCAAATTCCAGTCTGGCTTTTTTATGAGTTTTTTTCAGCAGTGGTGTCCTCCTTGGTCGTCTCCCATGAAGTCCACTTTGGCTCAAACAACGACGAATGGTGCGATCTGACACTGATGTACCTTGGCCTTGGAGTTCACCTTTAATTTCTTTGGAGGTTGCTCTGGGCTCTTTGGATACAATTCGAACAATCCGTCTCTTCAATTTGTCATCAATTTTCCTTTTGCGGCCACGTCCAGGGAGGTTGGCTACTGTCCCGTGGGTCTTGAACTTCTGAATAATATGAGCCACTGTTGTCACAGGAACTTCAAGCTGTTTAGAGATGGTCTTATAGCCTTTACCTTTAAGATGTTTGTCTATCATTTTTTTTCGGATGTCCTGGGACAATTCTCTCCTTCGCTTTCTGTTGTCCATGTTCAGTGTGGTACACACCTTTTCACCAAACAGCAGGGTGACTACTTGTCTCCCTTTAAATAGGCAGACTGACTGATTATGAGTTTGGAAACACCTGTGATGTCAATTAAATGACACACCTGAGTTAATCATGTCACTCTGGTCAAATAGTTTTCAATCTTTTATAGAGGTACCATCATTTTTGTCCAGGCCTGTTTCATTAGTTTGTTTTTTTAAATAATTATGTTAATCAACAATTGAAAAGTAATGGCTGTTTTTGATTATTTAATTTTCAATAAATTTTTATTTATTGTTACTTTTGTGAGTTTCAAGTGATTTCAGTGAGAATTGTGGGTTTTTCCTTCTTTAACTGAGGGGTACCAACAATTTTGTCCACGTGTGTATTTTTATGGTCGTAGATGAAGTCATGGGAAAAGATGAGAACCAAAGAATGATGAATAGCAAGTAGAGCCAAACTGGTTACCACAATTCTAGGAAAATGCCCCATTTAAAGAGATGCATGTTCAACTTAGCATGCTTGGCTCTTTTCTTTGTTATGATTTCATCCCATTTCATCATTCTGGTGTCAGTTTAGTCTTTTTTTCTTTTCACAGCCCAGCCATGTCATGTTTAAACTATACTGTAAGACTTCCTGTTTAACACCAACTTCTACTGATCATAACTTGATAGGTTGGAAAAGAAAGATATCATAATCTCTTGTACATTGAATGTGTGCGAAAGCAGTCAATGTTTAACAGTTACAAACCATGGTAACTGTCTGGGGATGTGCTGCAGTGTTTAGACAAGTGTTTTAGCTCTGACTTCAGTTCAGTCTTGTGTTCACCGATATTTGGCCAAAGAACAATTGTGCGGCGGTTGTCTCATTAATCATTGTTGACACCATATCAGGAGTATGAGATCCTCAACTATTACATGTGGTTTCTTGCACTTGGTGATTCTGTGTGTGACCTTGTAGAACGGTCTTATGCTTTGTTGTTCACTGAGGCAGCTTTTACAATGCAATGTTCCTGCTTATGGGATTCATCAAGTTTTCTCTGTGTCTTGTTACGTCCCCGAGACCTAGGGGATGAGGGGAGCAACAAATATGCAGAAAAGCGGGTAAAGAGGCAGGGAAACTGGTCGTGTAGCAGACAAATGATTTATTGTACAAAAAGGAAGCAAAATCAAGTTTCTGTACAAGACGAGCTTATGAACACAAAGCCGCTTGAAAATCAAAGCACCACACTTCTGATTTTAGCAGAATGCTAGACACCAACACTGCACCCTAGCAGCTGATCTGGCCCACTGGCAAACATGAGATCAGACTGGCTTGACTTGTAGCCGGCTCTGATTGTGAGGTAGCTGCAGGTGTACCTGGCCGCTCCCACCAGCCATAACCTAGGAAAAAATTAAAAAGAAGGGAGAGAATAGGAACAACACAACAACACAATCAACCCCACCTGCACACAAACACACCAAGGAATGTAGCATGGCTTCTTCTCTTGTCTTTTAGGTCTCCTGCTGTATTTTTTCTTGTCCTGATCAAATATTTCTCCATTCTCTGTAACTACAGACAGCTAGTCACCATGGGTGGAGCAGAATGAACTGGGGATGGTTACCATGACAGCGCAGTTTGAGTATTGCTGTGCGCTGAGAAACACAGACCAATGTTAAAACAGTAGAGTAGCTAATTAGGTCCACGTAAACTGACCTCTTCCTCCCAGTCGCTCGTGCCCTCCCCTGTCATGCCTCTGAGCCCCGCACATTTGAGAAACACTGGAATAATTTTGTAAATTTCGTATTTATTCCCGTTTATTCCCATATATTCCCGTTAATTCCCATGGAAAGTTTCCAACTTTGAAAATTCACGGAATTTTGCAACCCTACACTGAACTGATATGACTCAATGGCGAGGACCCTTGAGGTTCTCAGAAAGGCCACTATGTCCTTGTCCCTCTTAACACTGTCACTATTGGCTGTGTCCAGACCCTTCAGTGGTCATGTTTGAATAAGACAAGGGACTGTTGAACCTTTTTGTTAGCACAACCATAGAATGCTGCAACTTGACTTGAAATAGAACAAAAACATGATGGCAAAACAGACACAATGTCCACAGAGGGGAAGAGAGTGATAAGAGATCATTGGGACCCAGATGCACATATGTGATCATTTAGCACACATGTCACCCCTCCACAAATTGATTCCCATTTAATATTAATGAATGGGGACAGACTCCAGTGCCCTGTAGATAAGCATGGAGACACTGTCCCCAGCTGGGCCTGTAACAGTGGACAAGACTGTAGTCCAAGATTAATTCAGATATAACAGTGATTTCCAGGCTAAAAGTGATTTACAGTGTGATTAAATTAGTCAAATAGTTGTCAGGTTTAGTTGGGTGCTCACCCGACCAAGCAAATTTAACTTACTTTAACGGTTTTCCAAACATCTTCAGTGTGTACATTAGTGTAATCAGCACTTGCGATGTTTAGTTGGAATAGAACTTAAAGATTCTCTATCTTCTCTGTGCTACTGATTGTCAGACTGAATTACTAGTGTTTCATTCATCTAAACATTGGGTTTCAGTGGCATATCTGTGCTTTGTGTTAGTCAGTTCACTCAACAAGGATCCACATCTATAACAGAAAAGGTGCCAAGTTAACAGTTGATTTACCACAATCTGTGACAAAAAAAATCATTTTGTAGAATCTACTGCTATAGTTTTTCAGTGTGGCACAGCAAGATGACCTCCCAACTTTTATTGGCTTGACTGTTTCTCCAGTTACTGAAATGGCTGTGAATGACTGTTTTTTTTTGTGTGTGTCAGAAATTAGTGAAACATGTCCATCTCAGTTTCCTCGAGTCCAAGGTGATATATTCAGATTGCTTGTGTTGGCCAAGCTGCAGTTCAGAACACAGATATAATTACTTTACAGTGTTATAAACCGGCACACAGCACATCCTCACAGCTAAGAAGAAGGGTGTGCTGTGTTTGACAGTTTCATTTGAAATGTAACTGAAATGGTGATCAAAATAGTTCAGTTTATTTAAATACTAATCAAATAATCCAGCTCTGTGCTACACCTATTTAAGTTGAGGAAACATTTTTTTCAAAGGACGAAGGACAAAGGTATTGTACTGCAATGCTTTGTAACTTGTGGACAAGCAGAAGATGACCATGAAGAAAAAGGTAAAAATGTGTAGGATCTGGTTTAATGAAAGCAGTTTGCAAGTACTGATGACACAGAACTGATGTTTTACAAGTGACTGTCACTTATGAATGTGCAAATACATTTGAGAGTCTCAAAATCATCTTACATGTTCATTAATGGGTTGTACATATGACATTTCTCTCTTTCAGTTATATGTTAAGACAAAAAATGATCTCTTGTTGCAAATCACAACGGCCCCTAAACAAAAAATCACACATTCTACTGTATTCTGTATTCTCCTCCTTATTTATTTTAGTGACAATCTTTGTCTAAACTAGATCTTATGTACAAGGAGGTCTCTCTACTTTGTGAGTTCACTGTAATGATAATATTATAAATACCACTAATGATGTAGTTTTAGAGGTTTTCACTCTGAATGCATTCAGCACTAGTTTAGTACACGATGTACCTGTCTGGTACAGATTTTGGTCCAGCGTCATACCTCTTCTCTAAATGGGTTTGACACACATTATTGGAAGAGGAGGCCAACCACAAGAGGCCTTGAGGGCAGCGCAACTGCCTTTTACCATCGCAAACAATTTGCCCCACCTCCTCTCAAGTACTTTGCCCACAGTGCATTAAAGTCAACCCCCATGACACCTGGCAGAAAAGAGCCTCTTGCCCACTGCAACCACCATCATGCAACATCGGGTCTCTATCTACATGAAAATCTCAATCAGTGGGCAGCCAGGCCCCAGAGCGGGACCCTGCCTTAGCATTAACATCAATTACCTGGCCTTGATTTAGTGGAGGACCTGCCTAGCTCAGAGACTTGCTCCATTACTTATCCCAGAACAGGGAACCATTCCATCCCTCCTCCCTAACTCTCCATCCTGTTTGCAATCTTGATGTCTCTATCCAATTCTCTCTTATCAGTCGTTGGTGATACAGAACACCACCTTGGGTAAAGGAGGCCCAGCAATGAATAATTGACAAGCTGGAGGCCATTAAGAGCATCAGCCTGAAGGGAAAGTGGTCATGTGACAGACAGAATGTTTTTTGTCACATCTCATTTAAAGCCGAGAAGAGAAGTGGGCATGCCTCACTTGTTCATCTGTGTGAGTGCAAATGATTTAAGATTCCCATCAATCTCAAATCAAACCGACAGGATGTTTAAACCTACCGTCTACCTCATTTAATTGTTCTGCTGAGTGTCTTTATCTGGCCTTTGGCCTTAGATTTGCTCCACGTGAGCTCTTTTTTGAAGGAGTGTTACTAAAGTTACATACTATTATGGCTGAGTAATTCATTTTAAATTGTGACAGTAAAGTGTGAAATTTTAAAAAAGTAATACTTATTGATCAAGTGATAACCTGTGTAATTAATGAAATTAAGTGAACCAAACCTGATGTGAAATTCTTGGTTGTATATTGGTAGTATTGCTGTCCGTATGTCTTTTGTTTTTTTGAGGACAAAAATACCACTGTATCATTTAATTGCTTGAAAAGATGTTGAGCTAAAAGGCTGAACAATTAATCAAATTAAATCAAAATCGCAATTTAAAACGATGCAATTAGCAAACTGCATTACATACATCTACATACTTAATATTAGGGGTGCAATGGATCAAAACCTCACGGTTCGGATCGTATCACAGTTTTGAGTCATGGATTGGATCAAATTTTGGATCATCTGTTTAATTGCAGGATGATAAGTAGGGCTGGACCTGAATATCCGAATATTCGGTCGTGACGGTAGCATTTTGTGATCGGAATATTAGCCCCTCTTTCCGTGAACAGTATTCGTCTCGTGAATTCGCCCGACATGTCTCCCCGTCAGGTGTTACTATAGGAACCAATCCTAATATTCGCCTCTCCGCCCACCCCCCCGGCGGTCGTTACGGACCTGACCAAATATTTGGATATTCGTCATTAATTGGGGCTGAATATCTGAAGCCCAGAAACTGCTATTCAGGCCAGTCCTGGTGATCAGCGGTTGTTGAGCAGCCTTCGTCTTGGCTCCTGCCACTGACACATCTGGGTGATGTTGCTCATATAGGTCGTCATGCCCGATGTATTTCCACTCTCATATGGCTTTCTTGTCCCACAGTGTCTACACACCATTATAATTTTGTCCATCACCTTTCTTCCATCATCACTGTATTTTACAGGGAAGCCAAAACGCTCCCATACGGGCATAGACTGTATATAAAGATGGACGTAGCATCTGGCTCCAAAAATGAAGCCCACCCACAAGTGTCAAAAACTTGCAATATCACGCCGTCCGCTAGGGTTGGCTCCAAAAAGCTTTTGCTCCATAGACCCCAATTCATCACCGGAAAAAATAAAATTTGATAGACTGATTTTCTACAGCTCAGGATTTTTTTCCCGTTAGTTTTCATAGTCAGAATGAGAGATCAGGTGGCCGATCTTAAGAAAAAATCAATACTGAATTTTAAATAAATCATTAAAGTTGGCGGAGCCAGGGGGCGTGGCTATACTTGATAGACAGTCTTGTCTGGAATGATTGACAGCAACAGAAGCCTCTGCGGTAAAATGTGGATGGGATAAGAGAGTTTTCAGCTCTGTCTGGCCCGCCCATAGACTGGTCCTGCCCCTAGTTGCTCTCCGGTCCAGCCTGTTTGATGACGCTTTTTACGTCACTGGCTCCAAAAAATCCAAAATGGCGACCAGGAAGTAGCAAAATCCGGGCTTCATTTTCTCGGCGTTGAAACCAACGGGTGACGTCACGGTTAGTTCACGCCTGCATACGGATGACTTAAATGACCAGCAGGTTTTTCAAGTTCCTCTGCTCCTCCGCTAGCCATGACTACCACTGCACTCAACTAGTGTGGATCAAACATGCACTTGACCAAAACTTAACTCAGCATCATGGCATTTAATCAAAATTGCTTTA